>NC_051063.1:136859724-137228890 GCF_004664715.2 Peromyscus leucopus | reverse complement strand
GGTAACAAACTGCCTTCACCTGGTGGCTCTCAAACTGTGATGTTTTTGATGCATGTGGCAAAGCAGCGGGTCTAGAGCATGCTAGGATCCTGGTGGGCTTCGGTCTGCATTTGCTTTTGAGTAAGAATCATTGTAGGAGCTCAGCCTGGGGGACGCCATGGCTGCTTGAACTGTCAGTGTGCTAGGGAGGTAATGCTGGGAAACGTTACATCTGCCCACACATCTAGTTCTCCCCATTGCTGTACGTGTAGACATTTATGCATCTCTCTCTCTCTCGGAAGTGGGCATCCCACGCTCTCTGTATAATATGTGTTTCTGGAATATAGCGCTGTTAGCACATCTCTCTCTTTCTTAATCAAATGCCAGTCCTCTGATCTTTCAACTCATACTTTTCTCTGCAGGAGCTGGATGCTTCATATCCAGAAGTTACTGTTTGGGATTCTAGAGCTAGGAAGGAGTACTTATTATATGCACAAGAATTCTGAGGCACTGAGCAGGGGAGTGGGGATCCAGTTTCTAGGGTGCAAGGGAGTTTGTGGACACTCCTTCTATGTGGGTCCTCATGGAGCCCTGAGTCCCAGGTTGGAACCAGACCAACAGACTCAAGGTTACATGTTTAGTAGCAGGAGTTGGAGGAGGCCCATCTAGGTCTGGGATTTTTGTGCTGTTTGCTTTTTGGGAATTCTGGTCAATGCACTTATCTGAAACGTAGTTTAATTTTAGTCTTCTTTGAGAAAAGAGAAAGAGAGGATGAAAATAATAAAAGAATTTCACAATGATACCCCTATCATTGGAGTTTCAACTGGATAACTGTTATGGATATTTTCTAGAAGAGTTTAAAAATTGAAAATATTTTGAAATAACTTCAGAATTACAGAAAAGTTAGAAGAGCACAAAACTTGCCATATATTTTTGACTGTCACATTGAAAGTTTTTCTTTCAAAAAAGAAAGTTTGCCTTTCATCATAATACAGATACTTTTTCTTCTATTTAAAAGTTTCTTTTTTGAGACACTGTCTTGCTATATTTCCCTGGCTGTTTGTCATGGCCACCTTCTCGTCTCTGCTTCTTAGGTCCTGGGGGCAGAGGAGTGGGCCACCTTACTTGCTTCAAAATATATGATTTTTTAAGTGATATTTTTTAGTATAATATGACCTCTCCTTGTGTTTAACTAGTTCAATCACACTTTGCTAAGGACAAGAAAAATCTCTCCTAGAACCACCTTACAATGGTCAAAGGCAGGAAATTGGGCTGGGGAGGCTGCTCTGTGAGCAGAGTGCTTGCCTTGCAAGTGTGAGCACCTGAGTGTGTGCCTCAGAATCTGTGCAGAAGATGGGCGTGGTGACGCATGCTAATCATGCTTCTGCTGGGGAGGCGGAGACAGGTAGATTCCTGGGACACACTGGCCAGCCAGGTCTACCTGAATTAGTGAGCTCTAGGCTAGTGAGAGACCCTGTCTTAAGAAACAAGGAGGGCAGCTCAGGACTGACCTCTGGCCTCCATCCAGGTGCACACATGTAAGTCTACCTCATGTGCACCTGCACACACAGAGACAGACACACCTACATACACATACACACATGCAGAAAAGCAGGAAACCAACACCATGCTTTTATCGCATCAGTGGGAATTATTCAGATGTTATCAGTGGCTCCAGGACTGTGTCTCACAGCATGGAGAAAAGATCTTCATGGCCACAGAGCCAACTCAGAATCACATTGCATTTACTTGCCATAGTCGCTTTCTCACCCCTAGATCTTAGGGCCTCTTGCATGGTAGGCAAGAACGCTATCTGAGCTATACCCCAGCCCCATGGCTGTTTCTCAAATGGCCACTAGGGGCTGGTAATGGAAAATGTACAAATCCACACACACTTAGATGCAGCTCCCAACTCATCAGTTCCCAACTGTGTGACCTGGGAAAGGCTGCTAACCTCTTCCAGTACCAGCTTTCTCCATACAGTATAGATCACGGCCTGAGTCTCTAAGCATCAACATTAACATCAATGGTGTGATACATGCTAAGAGCTGGGTGGTGGGGAACCACACCTTTAATCCCAGCACTTGGAAGGCAGAGGCAGGTGGATCTCTGGTCTACAGATCCAGTTTCAGGACAGCCAGAGTGACACAGAGAAACCCTGTCTTAAGAAAAAAACAAAAAACAACCAAACAAACAAAAGATACATGGTAAGATCTATATCAGAAGGTCTCGTCAGCAAAGCTGAGCAGGGCATTGACTCATTTGCAAAGAGGCTTCTTTGACATATTTTCATTTTCTTAGCTTTGGACCATGGTGGTTTAAATAAACATTTAAAGATAATTCATGATCTCAACATCAGAAACCACTACAAATACCTAAAACTTTCTATAACTTCCCTAATAGGTTAAACTCTTTATTTTGGGAAAGCCGTGCATTCACACGCAGTTGTGCTACATGAAAACGAGGGAGCTCATATTCATTTACCAGTGTTCCTTCAATGATGCTATCTTGCAAAAGAATTAGCACAATGGCACAGCTGTGTCTCTGTCATAGATGCCACAGGACACAGGGCA
Source organism: Peromyscus leucopus (assembly GCF_004664715.2). Classification (NCBI taxonomy): domain Eukaryota; kingdom Metazoa; phylum Chordata; class Mammalia; order Rodentia; family Cricetidae; genus Peromyscus; species Peromyscus leucopus. Next base: position 137,226,338 of record NC_051063.1, on the reverse strand, counting down.
AGTGCCTTGTCCACACGTGTCCTTCCTTCACCAAAGCCCTCTTGGCCCCTGGGAGACCCTGATTGGTTCTCTAGGCTTATAACTTAGTTATTTCATATATCTATATGTAGCTTCAATCATAAAGTATGTAACCTTTTGAGGTTGGGTTTCTCCTCCTGGTTTTATTCTCTGGAGTCTTATGCTGTAAACAGTGGGCTCGCTTTAGGAAACACCACTTCTAGGTTGTGTGTGTGGGGTGGTGGTGAGGAAGGACACCGAGGGAATGAGTGGGAACAGAGAATGGCACACTATGAAGATTCTGTAATGAAACTCATTACTTTGTGTGCTAACTTAAAGTTAATGAGAACATCCCGGTGGTGGCGCACGCCTTCCATCCCAGGACGCGGGAGGCAGAGACAGGCGGATCTCTGTGAGTTCGAGGCCAGCCTGGGCTACAGCATGAGTTTTAGGAAAGGTACCAAAGCTACACAGAAAGAAACCCTGTCTTGAAAAACCAAAAACAAACTAACAGGCAAACCTCATATTATTATTGCATAGCATTCTACAGCATGGATGTGCCATGGTTTATAGCTTTGTTTTTGAAGCTCGATTTACTTGGTAACCCATCAGGATGCACAAACTTCAGCTTAGAAAGAAGGGGGCTGGAGAGATGACTCAGAGGTTACAAGCAATTGCTTCTCTTCCAGAGGACCTAGGTTCGATTCCCAGCACCCACATGGTGGCTCACAGTCATCTGTAACTCCCAGGCACTCCCAGGGTGCACACTCATATACATAAAATAAATATAGAAGAATAATATAAAAGAATATATGCAAAACTCAAGAAAACTGTTTTGAAAAGCTTTCACTGTAGAGGTGTAGACGTTAGTAGATTTTAGTATTTCTTAAATATTGAAATAAAATGAACACAAAATAGTCTTCCAGGAAGAAGATGACAGAGACGAGTAGCTTCGAGCAGTTACTGGGACATCACTCTGGAGTGGCATCATTAACAGTCATCTTGCTGATGTATATTTTGTCAAAATTCTTGATTATATTAAATTAAGAAAGACAGTAGCAAAGACTTATATGACCAAAATTCACAAGTCCATCTTGGGTTTCACACGTTTTTATAGTTTATACTTTGCATTTCTTTTACTTAGAACATTGGAACTAAGAAGAAGGCAATAAAGGCCAAGACGAAGTGGCTGCAAAGGAAGTGGTGGAGGATGTTTAATAGTCATGTAAGAAACCTGAGTTACACAGTTTCAGGACACTTAGCACTCCAGTGAGTAAATAAAATACGTATAACATTTTCACTCTTCCGTCCAAATCCCTGTACAGGATGGACAGTTGCAGTGAGCCCTGCACTTTATTTTTAAAAATTAAAAATCATATTAGAAAAATGGGAGATCACTTTCTTTTGGCTCATAGGGAAGGACTCTTCCATTCCTTGATCTAGAATAAGAATTTGCTCCATCTCCTCGGGCCACTTAACTTCGGGCACAGCAGGCACAGTGGGGAATGGAAGTAAACATGAAACCAGGGCGGTGGGTTTGGAGATATTTTGCTTTGTTTCTTCTGGAACACCTTAGGTGTCAAGTTTTAAGAAGCTGTAGATAATTTCACTGTAGGTTGTTAGACACTCAAACCCAGGCATGTTTCAGCGTTCCTTTTTTTTTTTTTTGTCATTAGAATCCTAATTGCTGTGAGTTATTTTCATTATTAGCATGCACCCAGATATTGGTTCTGAGACTGTTTGTTCCATCCTGAGAGGAACCAGAGCCACTGCCTGGCATTGTCATGCGTTAAATTAGAGGCCCGGGGAACTGAAAACCTTTCCAGTCATTGATTTTTTTCTTAATGGTGAGCAGTACGGTAGCCACCTTCAGGATAAATGACTTGAGAGACACATGCCAGCTGTGTCCTTTGCCTGTCCTCTATGCTTAGTTGAAGGGCTTCACCCTAAGCTGTGTCCAGTCCTACTTACTGCCAAGCATGATTAACAGGTGGCCTGATCTTTCCTTGTGAACCATCAGGCATCCAGAATGCCTGTGGGGACAGGGATAGGCAGGCTGGATTCTTGTATCTCTCAGCCAGACTTCCAGGGCGCTGGGTTGTTCTGCCTTGGCCCCTAGGTTACACTCCGCTTAGGTGGGATTCTCTGTATCTGTTTGAATCCCAAATCAGGGACACCAGACCATGAACACAGACATCAAGGCTCCAAGACCGTGACAGTTCTGAGATGACCTCTAGGGGGCAGCATCGCCTCGCTCCTAACTCCTGCCTTCCTTGGGTGTGGCTCCACTTAGTGCCCCAGGCTTTGCAGACAGTTGGAGCAGCTTTCAACAAACTGCACTTTCCTGGGGATGACAGCTGCACTCCCAGCTGCTTCCACTGCTGTGGTTAATCTTTTCCGTCTCTGCCACCCCAGATCACACATGCATTTCTGTCTCAGAGCCAGGGGGTTGCCTTTTTATCTGTAAAAAGGGGCTGAGAATCTTGCTCCATACTCTATTGTGAGTTTCATTACATGAGAAAAAGATACAAGTTATCTCTGCATTGTAAGCTGGCGAGGGGGAACACGTGTGTTTTCTGCTCCATCATTGTCTCTGCTGGACAGCCTCCTTCCCTCAAACAGGTAGCTTGGGACAGACAGGGCATCTGCCTGTGTGATCATGATGGGGGGGGGGGCGTGTGGTATGGGACAGGGGATAGGAATGTGGACACAGGGTCTGCTTCATACCTAGGAGTTTCCCCAGGTACCCCATTGTTCCTCAGCCCTCAACAGCACAGAGATCCCCAAGCCCCATCTGTTAAGACCCACTTCCAACTTTGGTTTTCCTGTATATCATAGAGATCATGGTAGTTAACATGTGTCTCGCTCTCATTGTTCAGGAGGCTTGAACAGCCCACACTTCCCCCATAGCCTTTTCAAAGCTGAAGGGTTCAGAGAAGAGTCAAATCCAGATGCTGTGGCATATATCAGGTGTCTCGGCTACTTGGAAGGAGGATCCCTTGAGCCCAGGGGTGTAAGATCTGGGCTTCCCTTGTGGCTCCTTGACCTTGCATTCTGCATCCCCAGGTGATTTTCAAGCATCCTCACATCTCTTGTTCTATTAGATACTGCACAGTGTGTGGTAGCAGTCGGGGCATCCTGCCCAGATCTACAGTTTCCTCCAGGAGGAACGAGGACTAGACTGAAGGTCTCTGGACATCACAGTCTGTGCTCTTTCTTCTGTATTTTATTACCTGACCACAAATGTTGTCTTTCTGCAGAGCTGGAAGGCGATCTTCTGCTGTGTCCCTGTGACCTTGTCTTTAAAAACAGAGTCTGGCCACACCATGGCTTCATGGCCTCCAGGCTGCCTTCAGTTACTTAGAGGGTAACCATGGACCAGCGACCTACACCTGCAGAGTGTAAGCGATGCAGGCCTCCGGCTCACTTCAGCACCACGGTGTCTGTCCATAGCTGAGAAACAGGCCAGTCTTCTTAAACACTGAGGCCAAGTCTAAAAGCTGCACTTAACTATGGAACACTATCTCTTTCTGGAAGAACATCTTCCTAGTCAGTCTCTCAGGTTCGCTCTGTAACCATCCATTTTCAGCCCTCTAACAGTTTTCAGATGTTTCTCTCGGATCGCTTGATGGCAGTCACATGATCCACCACAGGTGATTGAATTAAAACTCTCCTCCTGCCACATAAAGTCAACCAGAACAACACTCTCTTAGATTCTGGGGACAGAGCCTATGTCTCCCCCATCATCTCCATCACCAAGCAGCCAATGGGAGAATACTTTGCTCCTCTTCTTTTTTTAATCTGTCCTCAGGGTCTGGAATAAAGGGTTAATGATCTAAAAGCCTCAGGTGGACTGAGAAACTCTGGGCAGGAAATGGACTTCACGGATCACACCTGTGGGCTGTCAGGGACCAGGATGCTTCCGTCTGCTGGTTCCTCCCACTTTGAGACTGCAGGGAACTGAGATGCAGATGGAATCCTCATCCCTTTTCTGCCATAAAAAACCCCAAGGCCCAGCATCATGTGTGCACAGTCTCCATTGTGCATAGTCACGTGTGCACAGTCACTGTCATGTGTGCAAGTCATTGTCCTGTGTGCACAGTCCCCATTGTGCAGTCATGTGTGCACAGTCCCCATTGTGCATAGTCACGTGTGCACAGTCACTGTCATGTGTGCACTCGTGTGTTCACAGTCACTGTCATGTGTGCACTCTTGTGTTCACAGTCACTGTCATGTGTGCACTCATGTGTGCACAGTCTCCACTCCCTCAGAGAGGCTGTGGCCCTTCAGCTGTCCTGATTAAAGAAACAGTTCTTCTCCTGGGGGAAATAAAACAAAACAAAAACCGTTACTGTGCCCCATCCCAGACCCATCAAAGCAGAGGTACCGAGGCAGGGGCTTCAGCTTTAGTGCTCTTAGAAGCTCCTTGGTGGAGTCTAATGTGCAAGCAGAGTGAGAACCTTTATGTTAAACTCTGAAAGAACAAATAGAATTGAATCCTGAGCTGTGTTTGAGGCTGCACTTGGTGACTGTGTTTTGTGTGGTTTTCACAGGGCTAAATGTGGTTCTGATGGTGTAAATCACACCAGGTCTGTGTGATTGTGTGACTGGAACACTAGAGCTTCATAAGTGGTTAAAGACGGTCCTGGCTTTTCAGTTTCCCCTTTCTTTGTGACAGCGACACCAATCTGCTGCCTTATGAGACTCAAGAAAAGGAGAGTGTTTAGGTCCCCTCTCTATGCACTGATGTTGAAGAGGCCTCTGCTTGTGGGTGTGTTTTCTGGTGATTGTTTTGCTTACGGTGGCCAAGAAGAGTGTGTCCCTGGGAACAGGAGAGGTAGTGAGTGATATTTCAGGGCAGATGAATACCAAAAGTACCTGTCCCACTAGGCTAAGTGACACAAGCTTCACCAGCAGAGCTGACCATATCTCAGCCCCATACGAAGGTTCCTACGGCTCTGTGTAGGGCATGAACTGTATAAGTCCCCGTGACAGGCAGGAGTGAGGCTTGAAGGAGCCACATGGTAAAGATGGTAGAGATTAGTTCTCCAGAGAGAAACTGAGCTGTTGTTCATCAACACTGAAACGGATGTTCTGTGAGGAAGATTAGTGTTGCCTTTATCCTTGGGAAAGACAGGCTTAGGTTCTCTAGCTGGACCTCTCTCTAAAGATGAAGAACTAAGTCTGTCTCTGGAATCCCAGGCCCCAGATCTCCTTCAGGACCCTATTGGTTTCCTTCCTTAGGCCTGAGTCCCGAGGGTAGACTCTACCCCCAGACATACACCCACAGCCTTGGTAAGGCAGATTATGTATGAGGGTAGCCAGTGAGTGGGGATGGAAGGAGAAAGGAGAGCTCAGGGGTGTGGGGTGGGGAACTCAAATGTACCTGAGGCCTGGGGGTGACTGCAGGTAGAAGATGAAGGTGGACCTGTGGTGTGGGTAGTCCACCTGCATGGGAGGCAGCTTGCGGGATGAGGTGGAACCTTTATGTTAAGAACAGGGGACGGCTGGTGCTGAAGGCTGGGGGACGGACATGCGGAGCTGGGAGCCAGCTCTGCCATGTGACCTGGAAGAACGCGACACTAAAAACCAGGGGTCTGAGTATTTGAATGTCAAACCTGCTCTTCTAGGCCAAAGTAAAGGGTGCTTGTCAAGGTAAGAGGATATGATTTAATGGTTTATTGATTTGATTTCTAATTAAAACATATTTGTTTTTATTTTATGAGTCTGAGTGTGTTGTCTGTGTCTATGTATGTGCACATATATGCCTGGTATCTGTGGAGGTCAGAAAGAAGAAGCCAGATGCCCTAGAACTGGAGTTACAGAGCTGCTATGTAGATGCTGGGAACCAAACCTGGGTCCTCTACAAGAGCAGCCAGTTCTCTTAACTGCTTGAGCCAGCCTCCAGGACACTGGTTTTTAACTTTTAAATATGGATGTGGTGGTAGGGGGGTGGGGAATGATAGGTATTCTGTTTGAGTTCTCATTCCAGGTGCTACATGCTAGGGATGGACTTAGGTAAAAGCAATACACATGCCTTTGCTAGTTTGGATGCTATGGTAGATATGGACTGAGTGGCTTAATCACCAGCCATTTATTTCTCACAGATCTCAAGTCTGGAAGACCAAGGTGCCACTACATCTGGAGTCTGCTGAGGACCTTCTTCCTCATTTCCAGGTGGCTTCTTGTTACTGTGAGGGAAGAAGAGAGAGAAGCTCATTTTCTCTCTCCATCCAGCTACATCACTTCCTCTTCCTCTTCTTGCCCAGCTCTGTCACTTCCTGTCTGTCTGTACAGATCTCCAGACTTTAATGGTTAGTGCTGGGATTAAAGGTATGTACCACCACACCTGACTCTGTTCCCAGTGTGGCCTTGAACTCACAGAGATCCAGACGGATCTCTGCCTCCCAAATGATAGGACTAAAGGCATGTGCTACCATTGCCTGACCTCTGTGTTTACTATAGTGGCTGACTTTTCCTTTGATCCTCAGATAAACTTTATTAGGGTGCACAATATTTTGGGAGACACAATACATCACCACATACCCATGGGAGTAGGGCCATCATGCATTCATTAATGCTGGTTCCACTGGGGACCAGGATTTCAGCATACATATTGTTGGGAAAGACAAACAGAAAGAAACCCAGAAAGAGGCCTACAGCAGGACATCATGAGTTAGAAGTTGCTATAAAGATCAAAATGGAGATGGAAAGTTATGTGGGTGGTAGTAAGTTCTAGGATGAGTTTTGGAAGGCTTCTGGAAGGAAAACCTGGAAGGAACCTTGGCAATAGATCCCTGGTGATTGACTGGGCTTCAAAAAACTGTAATGTTAGCCAAATGTTTCTTCTCTCCACCATCAACCCTTCAAACTCATTCTCTTGGAGAATGACAACGTTTATAAGATTATTAATTTTTGAGAATTCCATAAAGGTATTTTGATTGTCCATATCCCCATTACTCCTCTTAAGGCCTCCCAGATCCACCCCCACCTCTCTAACTCCTCCCTTCCCAATTCCCATGTCTTTCTTTCTTTTTTTTTTTTTTTTTTTGGTTTTTCGAGACAGGGTTTCTCTGTGTAGCTTTGCGCCTTTCCTGGAACTCGCTTTGGAGACCAGGCTGGCCTCGAACTCACAGAGATCTGCCTGGCTCTGCCTCCCGAGTGCTGGGATTAAAGGTGTGTGCCACCACCGCCTGGCATCCCATGTCTTTTTTTAACCCACCGAGTCCCATTTGTGCTTCCTGTACACTCACCGGTGTGGGGTCATCCCAGAGAGCATGGCTGACCTATCGGGGGCCACACCTATGAGGAAAACTGACTCCCCCTCCCCAAGACGCTATCAATTATCAGTAGCCTGTCAGAGAAGAAGGGCTTACAAGTCCCTCCCCACCTATGCAGGAATACTGATTGTCGATTAACTTGATCTTGTGCAGGTCTTGTGCAGGCAACCACAGCTTCTGGGAGTTCCTGAGTGCAGAGGTCCTGTCGTGTCCAAAAGACACTCTTTTGCTTTGGTCCTCCCTGACCTCTAGTTTTTACAATCTTTCCACTCCCTATTCTGTAATGGTTCCTCTCTCTCTCTCTCTCTCTCTCTCTCTCTCTCTCTCTCTCTCTCTCTCTCTCTCTCTCTCTTTCTCTCTCTCTCTCTCTGTATGTGTGTAATATAGATGTCCTCCTATTTATAGCTGAGCTCTCCACTGATAATCTCTGCACTTGGATCAGTTGGCATTCATAAGATTTAAGCTACGACTTTCATTTTGACTGGTAGCTCTCAGCTTAGCATTGTTAGGAAATATGGATAGGTGCTGTGTAGCAGAGGTAGAGAGTGAGTGATCTCTCAATATGAACAACATTTCATTTTCTGATGAAACAAGTTCCCTAGGTTCATTTCTAGTTGAGATGAAATCCTGAAACACCCCCTTTCTTCAGTTAATTCTAACAGGGGCTCAACAAGAGAGCAAATCAGAACAAAGTGGAGAGCAGAGTTCAAAAGGTCGTTTCACTTTCACTTGAAGAGGTATTTCCACCAAGGAGGTAGATCTGCCAAAGATCTCATAAGTAAGACAAGCATCAGAAGAAAGCTGTCTGGGTAAGTTTGGCAGGAAACCTCACCTCCCAGACAGCTAAAATGGAATGGGTCTAACTGTGGACTTGTAATGAAACCTGTGAAATGATGACCAGGCAGAACTCTAGGGACAAATAGAAAAAGTAAATGCACACAGTATGATGGTAATGGATGGTTATTACCATCATGCGCAACCCTGCTAGCAAGTTCGAAGTTTTACAGAAGTTTGAACAGTTCACACACTGGATGTTATCTCCACAGCTGTAGCCGAGACTGGCCAAATCCTGCTCCCTTTAATGTAGCTATGTGTGTAAAACCCAAGATCCTTAGTCAGCTCCCACTGGCAGTATTAGGGAACAGTTCCTCCACACACATAGTATCTCTTGGTGACTGTCCTTTCTCAGGATGACAGGTGGACTCTGATGTCTCTTGATTTTCTGATATTAATGGGTGAGATCATGTTACCCATCTCTTCCCGAAAGAGCAAAGTGCTATCTGGCAGACTCTGGATGGAGGAGGCAATCATAGTGAGAAGTTAAAGGCATGGGAGAAAATAATGGGGACAGAGGATCTGGCCCATGTTGCCCACTCCAGGGTCCTTGCAGAACATACCAGAGTAAAACCATGTGAAAGTTCCTGCTACATGGCTGTGTCATAGTCATGTCCCAGGACCATCATAAACAGCTACAAATTAGTGGCTTAAGAACAGAAAAGTATTCTCTCACAAATATGGAGGCCAGGTTCTGGCTATTACGAATAATGCTGCTATGAATATGGTTGAGCAAGTGTCTCTGTGGTATGACTGAGCATTCCTTAGGTATATGCCCAAGAGTGGTATAGCTGGGTCTTGAGGAAGTTTGATTTCCAATTTTCTGAGAAACCGCCACACTGATTTCTAAAGTGGCTGTACAAGTTTGCACTCCCACCAAAAATGAATGAAAAATTTTCTTAATTAAAAAAAGATCAATTATGGAGGCTGTAAGTCAGACAGAGTTTCAGGTAAAGCCAGGTTCCCTCTTCTGATGTGTCTTCCAGCTTCCAGGGACCCCATAGCACCATCGTTATGTGGTAGCACAGCTACCTGATTTCTGTCTCTGTCTTTCCATGGTCTCCTTTCTTGTCTCTCTGTGTCCTCTTCTCTTGTAAGGATGCTGTTACTGGGTTTGGGGCCCACCCTAGCTCAGTGTTAGCTCATCTCCATCCTTAGCTGAATTACATTGGCCAAGGCTCTCCTCCTAAGCAATGTCACATTCTGAGATTCTAGGTGGACACGAACTTTTGAGGGACATTTCTACCCATGACAGGCGGTGAGGTGCTTTTTGGAGGAACTCTGCTGTGTGGTCTTAGAGATGCCCTCGGACACAGAAAAGCAGGGTTGGTGCAGGGGGACGAAGAGATGTTGGGCAGACGTGTATTGACTGCTGAATACATGCCAGGTGGACATTATATATCGATGCCTTAAAACACTGGTTTGCAGAGGTGGCTAACCAGGTCTGACCTGCTGCATCAGCACCAGCTAGAAACTGTCAGAGATGCAATTCTCCGGCCACCTGAGACCAGGAGCCCAGCAATCTTTTTATTTTTTTTTTTTAATTTTGGTCTTTTGAGACAGGTTTTCTCTGTGTTGCCCTGGCTGTCCCAGAACTTGATATGTAGACCAGTTTGGCCTTGAAATCACAGAGATCCACTAACCTCTGCCTCCTGGGTGCTGGGATTAAAGGTGTGTGCCACCATGCCTGGATAGCAATCTGTTTTTTTAAAATTAATTTTTTATTATACAGTTATCTAAGGCCATTTTTATGCAGGTATGTAATGTACTGTCAGTGTATTCTCCTGTGTTCCACATCTTCCTCCCTTACCTTCTCCCAACCAGTCTCCTTTATTCTATATAGTTCTGTTTTTCATGTCATCTTGTATACATATGATTCTATACATCTATAAAGTTTAAGTCCCACAAATGAGAAAAATGTGGCATTTATCTTTCTGTTACTGACTTAATTTGCTAAATATGATAAATTCTAGTTGCATCTATTTTCCTGAAAATGGCATCACATCATTCTTTATGGCTGAAAAAAGATTCCATTGTGTGTGTACACCACACTTCTTTATCCACCCCTTTGTTGATGGACACTTAGGCTGGTCCCACGGCTCAGCCGTTGTGAATGGAGTTGCAACAAATGCTGATCTGCGCGAGTCTCTGTGATGTGCTGACTTGGAGTCCTTTAGGTGAACACCCAGGAAGTGTCCTAGCTGGGTCATATACTAGATCTATGTTTAGTTTTTTGGAGAAACCTCTATGCTGATTTCTACAGCACCTGGACTAATTTACATTTCCATCAGCACTGTGTAAGAGTCTCTTTCTGTCTGCGTCTTTGCCAGTATTTGTTGCTGTTTGTATTCTTGGTGATTGCCGCTCCTGCTGGTGTAAGATGGGTTCCTCAATGTAGTTTTTGTTGCATTTCTTCGATGCCAACAACCCTTTTAACCTTCCAGATCATGCTTGCTCAGGCTGGGGAACTACTCTCTTCCAGCACTGCTAATCCTCTATGCCAGTGGTTCTCAAACTACCGGTGGAGACTCCTTTGGGGATCACATATCAGATAGTTACATCACGATTCATCACAGTAGCAAAATAACAGTTACGAAGTATCAACGAAATAACTGTATGGTTGGGGGGGGCATCACAACATGAGGAACTGTATTAAAGGGTCGCAGCATGAGGGAGGGCGAGAACCACTACTGAGCAGTATTAGCTTCCTTGTCCTCACCATTTTGACGAGGAGCCATCGGGAGCCAACATGTTCGAGCTGGCTCACGTAGGAAGTGGCACTTGGAAGCTGAAATTCGAATGGCTCTCTATCCTGCCACACTGATCACATCTATCCTGCACGGAGAAAAAGAGATCAGGCTTTTATGTCTATCTCCTCTTCGAAAGCTCTTCCTTCTGTTGAACAAGCCTACCACCCTCTTTCTTCTCACCATCTTCCAATCAAGGATGACCCTGCTGACCCTGCTCCCTAAGCTTTCTGGACAAACCAGAAGTATGACAAGCTGGCATCAAAAGACCCAGCATCATTTTTATGGACCTCTGTGAATAAGAAAACAACACTAACAAGTCAATATTATGTGCAGATGGCAATAAAATCCCACTAAAAGGCTTCCTGGCTCTAATTTTGTCAAGTAAAATCGATGAGAGTCCTGTTAGGCTTGGTAATTTTAAAGGCAAAGGACTCCAAGCATCCAGACAGCCTGTTGAAAGATGGAGGCCGTTACTCTGGAAATGAGTGGGCGCTGGTACTTAAGTCTCTAACCTTCAGTGTGTTAGTGATGCCGCGCATCAGCATTTGGTGACCCTAAGTGTCTGGCTTCCACCTTCACTGAGGTACTACATCCACAAGATGGCAGTAACCACTAAAACATCACACACATCACAGAAGTTGCTTTTTTAACTTAGGGTGTCCAAATCACAGAACCATCTCTGTGTGATCTGGAAGAGACCATGAAAGATTATCCTGCCCCCCTCGATAGCCTGACCTCTTCACATGGGAGTCAGTATGAACAAATTGCTTATCAGGTCTTCAAGAAACAGTTCCCCAAATCCCAGAAGTTGACTTGATTGATTGATTTACTTATTATCTATCATCTCTACCCTTTATTGTGAAAAAAAAAACCTAAACTTAGAGCAAACATGCTTTCTTTTTACTGGACTTCATCAAATTTAACAGCTAGCCATATTTATTTCCTTCTTCCTGCCTTCTCTCTTTCTCTGCTTAAAGATAACTTTGGACATCTTGACATTCCCCCTCCCCACCATTCAACACATGTAGCCCTGGTTGTCCTGAAACTAACTATGTAGACGAGACTGGCCTCAAACTCACAGAGATCCACCTGCCTCTGCCTTCTGAGAGCTGGTATTAAAGGTGTTTGCCATGATGCCAGGCTCAGACAATATATTTTGATCATTTTTCCACTCCCCAATTTCCTCCCAGGTCACCTCCACTTTCTTACCTACAAAACTTTTATGGTCTTTCACCTCTCTCTTTAAAAAAAAAAAAAACTACAAGCAAAAAAAAAAATGCAAGTAATGTTCCCCTATATGAAAAACTTAAGAAACAAAAAACCCTCCACAAAACCACAAAAATGAAAATCAAAACAAGCCAAAGACCAATAAGACTAAAAAAAAAAGCCCAAACAAAGCAATATGAAACAACCAGTCCACAGAAATGAGTTCATTTTGTGGAGCCAACTGCCAACTATTCCTGAACATAGGGTTTGCCCTCAAGTATGGTTGATATCCCCAGTGAGACTCCTTTGGAAAAAAAACAACAACCTGATTTTCCTTTTGCCAGTGGGTATCAATTGCAAATAACTTATTGGCTAATGGCAGAATCTTGTGTTCACGTTCCCCTTTCAGTGTGAGGACCCTGTCTGGCTTAAACACAGGGCCTTGCCCAGTCTCTGTGAATTCATGTATCAGTCCTGTTGTGTCTGGAAGACACCGTTTCCTTGGAGTTATCCTGTGGCTCTTACAATTTTTCTGCCTCTTGTTCATAGTAGATCCCTGCGCCTTGAGGAGAGGGGTTTGATGTCTACATTCCCTTTAGAACTGAGTGCTCCAAAGTCTCTCCCTCTCTACACACTGTGTAGTTGTGGGTCTTTGGGTTTGCTCACATTTCTGCAAGAAGAAACTTCTCTGATGAATGAGGCACTGACTTATGGGTACAGCAGTGGGTCATTAGGAGTCATTCCCATGTCCCTTTAGCACAATAATAGTATTAGGTTTTCCCTTAGGCCCCTGACCTGTCTGGTCTCAGTTTCTTGACCATTTTAGCAATGTCAGGTTATAGGTTCCATATTATGGAGTGGACCTTAAGTAAAATCAAAAAGTGGTTGGAATTAATGAGAAGAGGCCATGAATTTGAAAGAGACCCAGGAAAAGTATATGGTAGGGATTGGAGGAAGGAAAGGGAAGGGAGAAATATTGTAATTATAGTCATCTCAAAAATAAAAGATAGAAGGTGGTTGGTTACCACTGTTAACATTTGTGCCACTACGGCATGAGTATATCTTGAAGGCAGGTCACTGTGTGGGTTCTGGATTTGTATCTGGGCGATACTGATGATCACCTTTCTCCCCAGTAGTCTGCAGACTACCATCCAGCACCATTAATACTAGTCAGTAGGGATGGAGTTTCTAGTTGAGCACCAGCTTGATCTCTTTGTGTTCTATGGCATAAGAAAATGTTGTCTTCAGCAATAGGGTCTTGCTATCCGGTTGTGGAGAGACCCTGTGAGGTTTGGGGGTTTTCAGTGGGATTACATTGGTCAATGAATCAACAAGATGTAACCCATTTCTAGCACTGAGATTTTACTAGGCATATGATGTCTAGTTGGTGCATTGTCTCCCCGTTATCTGAAGACTCCACTTTGATGCATTTCATATAAGTATAATACTTCTACAGTAGTATTTTTCCAATGGCTTTTAGGGTTAGTTGTCCCTCTCTATAGTCTCCCAGTTACTCCTCGTCCTCCTCGTCCTTCTCTTCTTCTTCTTCTTCTTCTTCTTCTTCTTCTTCTTCTTCTTCTTCTTCTTCTTCTTCTTCTTCTTCTTCTTCTTCTTCTTCTTCTTCTTCCTCTTCTTCTTCCTCTTCTTCTTCCTCTTCTTCTTCCTCTTCTTCTTCCCCTTCCTCTTCCCCTTCCCCTTCTTCTTCCCCTTCCCCTTCCCCTTCTTCCCCTTCTTCTTCCCCTTCTTCTTCCCCTTCTTCTTCCCCTTCTTCTTCCCCTTCTTCCCCTTCTTCCCCTTCCCCTTCCTTCTTCTTCTTCTTCTTCTTCTTCTTCTTCTTCTTCTTCTTCTTCTTCTTCTTCTTCTTCTTCTTCTTCTTCTTCTTCTTCTTCTTATCTCCTCCATACTTAATCCTCCTAGTCTTTCCCATGTCTCTCAGTAATGACATATTCTATTTCCCCTTCTTTGGGAGATCCTTTCCTGCCTGCTGGTCCCTTACTAAGTACCTAGCCTTCATGGTTATTCAAATTGCGGCACACTGAAAGCTTAAAAGCTAATATCCACAGATAATAGAAAACATAAAATATTTGTCTTTTTGGATCGTGGTTATCTCATTCAGGATGATTTTTTTTTTTAAAAATGCCATTCATTTACCTGCAAATTTCATAGTTTCATTTTCCTTAACAGCTGAATAATGTTCCATTGTGTCAACGAACCACATTTTCATTATCCATTCACCAGTTGGTAGACATCTAGGCTATTTTCAGTTTCTGGCTATTATGAAGAGAGTAGCAATGGACACAGTTAGGCAAGTGTCTTTGCAGTAAGATATAGAGACCTTTAGGTATACACCTGGGAGTGGTAGAGCTGGGACTTGAGGTAAAAAAGCCGGGCACTGGTGGCGCATGCCTTTAATCCCAGCACTCGGGAGGCAGAGCCAGGTGCATCTCAGTGAGTTCGAGGCCAGCCTGGTCTACAGAGCGAGATCCAGGACAAGCACCAAAACTACACAGAGAAATCCTGTCTCAGGAAGAAAAAAAAAGAAAAAGAAAAAAAAGGGTAAGAAAGAGCACATCAATACTAGACTGACAGCAATGGAGCCTGCATGGGACTGAACTAGGCCCTCAGCATGTAGGAGACAGTTGAGAACCTTGGTCTGTTTGAGGGGCCCCTGGCAGTGGGACCACAGTCTATCCCTGGTGCATGAGCTGGCTTTTGAAGCCCATTCCATATGATGGGATGCCTTGCTCAGCCTTGATGTGGAGGATGGGGGTTTGGGTGGGAGGGCGCTTGGTCCTGTATGCTGTTTTTTAAAATTGGATTGTTTGTTTTATTGATGTTCAGGTTTTAAAAAAATATATTTTATATCCTGATTTTCTTTTTTTAATTAATAAAAATTATTTATTCTATGTGTTTTTCACATCGTGTATCTTGATCCCATGCATTCCCTGTCTCTTCGCATCCACCCTCCACCCCTGCATACCTCCTTCCAATAAAACAAAATTCAAGAGAAAAAGGTGAAGAAAATAAAATGAGAAAAATTAAAAAAAAAGGGGAAGGAATTAAAAATCTCATCATGGAAGCTGCAGTTTGATCCAACAAGTCACACTGTATACTCCTTGGAAACACATGAACTATGAACCAAAGGCTGAGGGGCCCCCAACTGGATCAGGCCCTCTGAATAGGTGAGACAGTTGATTAGCTTGATCTGTTTGGGAGGCATCTAGGCAGTGGTACCAGATCCTGGGCTCATTGTATGAGTTGGCTGTTTGAAACCTGGGACTTATGCAGGGATGCTTGGCTCAGTCTGGGAGGAGGGGACTGGACCTGCCTGGACTGAGTCTACCAGGTCGATCTCAGTCCTCGGGGGAGTCTTTGCCCTGGAGAAGGTGGGAATAGGGGGTGGGCTGGGGGGAAGGGGAGGTGGGCAGGAAGGGGGAGAACAAGGGAATCTGTGGCTGTTATGTAGAACTGAATGGTATTGTAAAATTAAATTAAATTAAATTAAATTAAATTAAAAAAAAAAGCTGGAATGGCTACCCACTACAGATGATGACTGCTCAAGGCACTGATTCTAGGTCTCTGGGCTATCTAGCCTCTGTTCCTAGCCAAGGGCAGTGTTGGGCATAGGCTCCCTCTCGGTATGGGCCTCAAGTTAGACCAGACATTGGCTGGCCACTCCCACAAGTTCTGTGCTACCATTGCCCCAGCACATCTTGCAGGCAGGACAGATTGTAGGTCAAAGGTTTTGTGGTTCAGCTGGTGTCCAGGTTTCTCTTTCGGTAGCCTGCAGTGTGCCTTCCCACACCAAAGAGACTAGAATGTAGGGAAGAAGGCTCCATACAGGCACCAGCTTGAACCTAACGAATTCTCCACAGGTGCCTGCCCTGAGGAGATTTCTACCAGGGTCCAGAACAGATGCTACAAGCAGCTAAGGTGCTAATCTGAGGGATCTCAAATGAATCTGAGCACACCAAGCTCTTCAGTCCATTCATGTTATTCTTCTAAATCAATTCTATCTAAATTATCTTCTTTTCTGTTCTTACACTTAGCTCCTCTCTGGCCCTTCTCTTAATATTCTACCTAGTTCTTTCCATCTTTGTTCCCTCATTGTTCTTCCCATTTCTTTCTCCCCCAAGCACATATATATGTATATGTGTATGTGTATGTGTATGTGTATGTGTATGTGTATGTGTATGTGTATGTGTATGTGTATATGTATATGTATATATCCATTCATTAACAACTTGTAGTAAAAACTACAAAGTAAACTCTCAGGGACAAGTATTCTGATAAGAGTCACACTTGGCAAAGAAGACTTGGTCAGCTAATTGGTGACTGACAACAGCTGTAGGTTGTAAAAAGTTCTGGCCATCTCTTAAAGGGAGAGCTACAAGGGTTACAAGGAAAGAAGTTAAACCAATGAGAGATTTGAGGAAAAGGAAAAGAATGCATGCACTATTTTATGTGATTAATAATATCCAGACAGGGTTAGTCAGTTAACAGCCTTTTTCTGTTGATCACCTGAATCTCAGGACCTATACACAATTAGTCTACTGAGCCTAAAATCTTGCATTTAAAAATTACGTAGAAATAAATAGAGAGTGTTAGGAGGTGCCGGTGGAGGAAGCTATTGATCTCTCAAAGGACTAAGATATACCAAGGCCAGACACTGCACTATTACTTCGGGTTCACTGTAATTCTCCTGAAGGGTTTTGATCCAACAAGGCCAGGCACCTGCAATTCCTCTCTGTGAAAGTTCTTCAAGGACACTTTGTCTGGCCAATTTTGCCTTGTCAGTGGCTAAGGATGGAGAACAAGACCTCTAAGTGTCTACAGTCCACACGGGACAATAGACCTAGTATGAAGCCTATTTTAGTATGTTTCTAATCATAAAAATTATACAGTTAAATAAGAAACCATCTTCTAGACTACCCACAATTATGTTTGCTCATAAGACTGAGATGCAATCGTGAGATTACATGTACACATAACGTGGAAATGCAAGGTAAATGGGGAGAATCATAGCTGTTATTTTACAAGAAGTTTACAAGAAACAGCTAATTTATTCAAAAGGCAGTAATTCCATCATGCCTTGTGTGATAGTTTCCTCCAACAGAACCCTTAGTTCTGATAGGTTGACCTTCTGAACACTAGTTGTCACCAGCTGTATACTGTCACTGTCTTTTGCTACCAGCAGCTCTCAGTATGAACCCTCTATGTTCAATGAGTTGTGTGAATGTTGTCCTTGGCTTCTGATGATTCTCCTGCCTCTGCCTCCCATCTCATTGTGGGAGTGCTGATACCACAGATGAGTGGCACAGCCTCCAACTTTTTATGTGGGTTCTGGAGCTTGAACTCAGGTCATCAGGCTTGTGCAGCAAGTGCTTTTACCTGTGGAGTCATTTCCTCAGCCCTGTGGGTTATATCTGGGTGATACGGTGGCCTCTCTGCCACATCCCATCATGCAGTTCCATTACTAGCAATGCTAATTTGGACACCTGGCTAAGAGACCACGCCATGGGCAGATTGCTCACTGTGGACCTGTGACAGCAGCAATCTCAAATGTCCTTTCTACCATGGCTTCCAACTGTGTAGCCTGTCCTCTGCACACAGTGGTCAGGAGAGAGTTCCAAATGTCATCTCATGCATTTGCTTAAAATCCCCAAAGGAATTTTTTTCAGTCATGAAGAAAAATGCCCTTATGTCATCTGCAGGAAAATGGATGGAACTGGAGATAATCAGATTAAGTGAATTAAGTCTGTCTCAGAAAGACCAACATTATATGTTTCTCCCATTTGTGGCTTCTGGATTTTATAGTCACATAAAAGCATGCATTCCTATATAAAATGAAAGCCGAAAGGAAATTGTCCAGGGGAGGAAAGAAGAAAGGGAGGGGCAAGGAAAGAGAGTCGGGAGTTCGAGGGAATATCAGCTCAATGTACAGTATCTACCTGTGCAGAAACGGAAAGATAAAATAAGTAAAAGAATGTGTTTATAGGTAAAAACAAAAAAGAAAAAACAAAACCCCCTGCTGCCCCCACATCCTGCCCAGAGCGTCTTCTGGCTTCTGTGGCAAGATCTTCCCGGTGCTGAGGGGCTTGGATGGCCCCCTGCCTACTTTGGATTGGTGCAGCCAGCACTGACTCGACATTCATTTACTTAGAACTGATTGCTTGCCCCACCACAAAGGCTCAAAAGGCCCATGAAGGCCATGACCTGGGTGGCTTTGCTGGCGGACGCCTGGTGTATGGTAAGCACCCAGACAATGTTCACAAATGAACAAAGTCCTCTAAATGCCACATCAAGCGTTGCTTTAGAGTCTGAGATGAAACATTAGATAACAACTGGTTTCTCTTCCACCAGGAAGGGAGGGTGGGCACTGCTCTTCTGAGAAGGAGACAGATCAGCCTATGGTGACCATGGAGCCATCTCAACCGCATGGCACAGATTCCTGCTTAAAATTTTGTGGCAGCAGCATTAGCGTCCTGGGATACGGAAGACCTATGGTAAGATTCCAGATGAGATACTTATCTTTCTAAGCCTGACTTGTCCTCTTTGTCAAATAAAGGGTGTGGGCTAGATAATCTTCTTTCGATTTCAACGTTATCTGAGACCAAGGCCTGCCTCTGTGTGTGTGTGCGCGCGCGCGCGCGTGCGCGCGCGCAAAATGCATGTCTGTACACACATGTGGGGACCAGAGGAGGATGGATGGAGCATAAATCTAATTAATCTTATCAATAAAAACCAGGAGTCAGATATTGGGGTGAAACCTGAAAGATCAGAGAAGCAGGAGAGCAGCCACAATTGCTTCCTTCCTTTTCTGCTCCTCCAGTCCAAAAGGGCTGAGATCCTGTCTCCACCCGGCCTCATCACTTCCTGTTCCTTTCTGTACAGACCGCCAGACCTCTATGGTTAACTAGTGGCTAGCTCCGCCCTTTGACTCTAAGCAAGCTTTGTTTGTCAGCACACAAACAAAATATCACACAACAGGAGGAGGTAGGGTGTCCTGTCTTCTTTTCTGTCTTACTCATTTGAGACAGGGTCTCTTACTGGACCTGGAGCTAGGCTACTGGCCAGAAAGCTCCAGAAATCCTCTTAGCTACCTCCCCCCCCCCCCCCCCCCCCCCCCCCCCCCCCCCCCCGCCACAGATCTAGGGCTAACAGGTGGCCATTCCTGGCCGTTAGGATGGGGACACATTGTCTTCTTTGCTTGTGCAGCAAGCTCTCTTAGCCACAGAACCGTCTCTCCATTCCCCCGAGGTCAACTCCTGGTGGGTAGGTGGCATATCTATCAATCTTCTGAGTTGTCCTAAAGTCATACGTAAAATGGAGCTAATAATACCCAGCTCATGCAATCACAGTGAGCAGCAATGGTGGCGGTGTCCCAACTCAGCCAAGTGCACAACACTCTTTTCCAATACAAGGGGTTCTCTGTGTTCGGGGGCAGTTTTTCCCAAACAAAGAAACTGAAAATGCTCGTGTCTTCAGAGCTTTCTAAAGCTTGCTCAGCAAGAAAAACTCACATTTTTATCTAGACTGCTTTCCCAAAAGTCCTGATGTTTTGAGTTGAAGAGTCATAAAAATCCAGATGGTAGAAGACCTGGCATTCAGTTGGAGGCCCCAGGGCCTGGCAGGGCCCTGCAGAAATGAGGATGGATAATGCCATTTTTAATTGATGCTTCTGGTACTTTCCACATCTGCAGGCTTACCTGGCCCTGACACAGTTGCCCACTGGAGCAGAGGCAAGGCCTGGGCGGGTCACTCATTACCCTGACAAGCACATTGCATATGCTCTCCTGCTGCTTGCCAGCTGCGGAGTAGGGGCACATGAGGGGTCCATAGAAGGGACTTGATAAGGGTATAGCATGGAGCCAGGGTGGGGGGGCAGGTGTAGGAGGGCTTGGGTGGGGGAATGAAGTGGACCCTTACTTTCTTTTTTTATTGGGATATAATTCACATATTAGAAAATCTATCCTTTCAAAGTACACAACTGAATGGTTATATGTATGTATGTATGTATATATATGTATGTATATATTTGTGTATAGGTACACATATGTGTGGGTGATTGTGCATGTGTGTGAGTATGTATATTTGTGTGTGTGTGTGTGTGTGTGTGTGTGTGTGTGTGTGTGTGTGTGTGTAGGCCATACGACAACCTGGGACTCTTTTCTTCCATTGGCCTGAAATGTACCATGTCGTGTAGGCTGCCTAGCCAGCCAGCCCCTGTGATTCCCCTGTTGCTGTCCCCAGACCCCAGTGCTGGGATTGTAAGTGCAAGCCACTGAACCTAGGTTAACCTTATTATTATTATTTTTTCACTCTTATGGATTCTTTGTGGATTTCACACCGTGCACGCTGATCCCACTTTTCTCCCTGTCCCCTGGCATCTGACCTCTGCCCCTGTAACCTTCACCCGAGATCAAAACCAAATTTAAAAGAAAAACCAAAAACCAAACCAAACAAAGAAACAAAACAAAAAACAAAAACTGAAAAGATGAAGAAGAAAAAGAAGAAGGAGGAAGAGAAGAAGAATAACCTTGTGGAAAGCCCTTTCGAGTCACAGTGTACCCTTTAGTTCGTTCATATTGACTTGCAAATGTTCATTGCCATGAGTCATTGGTCTAGTTCAAGATCTCTGGTGTCTGCTCCACCACTGATACTGGGCTCTCCCTGGGGCTCCTCATGAATACCCTGTTGTTGTCCTGTGTCATGGAGAATCTGCTGTTTTGGATCTGTATGTTCATCCCCCTCACATGCTCCAACAATTCATAGATTCAGTGGATGTTGGGGTGGGCCAACACATAGCCCTGGTTCTGGGCCTGGGTGGTAGCTTGGTCCCCCTCACTCATACAGCTAGGGCCAGCTCTACTATTTTGTCCAGGCAAAGTGCAGGACCCTTTCTCCCGATTGCTGAAGGGGGCATAAGGCTGGGGAGGGGGAGTCAGGGTCAGCTCTCCTACTCTCACACCCTCAGGGTTAGCTCACCTTCAACCCCGACAACAGGGTCAGCTCTAGTGTGCTGCCCAGGCAGGGTGCAGGGCCTGCTCTCCTGTGTGCTGTAGCTGGTGTGGGGCAGGGCTAGTTATCTCACTCTTGTGACCCCAGGGACAGCTCTCTCCCCTGACATAGGTAGCAAGGGGCAGAGAGGAGGAGGGCATCTTTCCCTTACCTCTACCACTGCATGGCAGACAAGGGGGTCAGGGTCATCTCTATTGATCTCACGCCCCCAGGGCTGGCTTACCTGTATCCCTGTCCACAGAGTCAGCTCTAGTGTGCTTCCCAGGTGAGGTGCATGCCTGTGATGAGGGGTGGGGCTATCTTTTCTTGAGGGGCAGGACCAGCTATCCCAGGACCAATGAAGGGTGAGGCCAGCTCAGCACAGCATGGTTCTAATAACTTCTGTGCTAACATGGCCCTGGTGGCAGCATGGGCCACTCAGATCAGCATGGCTTTAGTAGCAGCATGGCCCCCAGGTACCAGCATGGTCCCAGGTGGCTGGCCAGACCCCAGGCATTCGTGGAGCCCTCAGTGGCAACTGGAGTCATGGACATCAACTTAGACTGTGGTCACTGTAGGGTTCTCTGCAGCAGCCCTGGCCAGGAAGACCATGGCCCTGGATGACAGCGAAGGCTGCTCAGATCAGGATGTCCCTGGTGGCAGCATGGCTCTTGGATGCCCTCATGGCCCACAGGTTTTGGCCCAGACCCTGGGCATCTATGAGGCCTTTGGTGGCAAGATAGGCCACTGACATCAATACAGACTCTGGCTGTGGTAGGACCATGGATCCAGACATGGTGTTAGGCAGGAGCCCTGGCCCAGATGTCACTATGGTCCTAGATGGCAGACCAGGCCACCTGGATTAGCATGGCCCTTACAGCAGCATGGCCTTCAGATACCAACATGGCCCCACGTGGCACCCTAGACCCCCGCCGCCCCAGCATTGGCACAGTCTTCAGTGATCTCAGGAGCTGCAGGCATCAACACGGACTGGGTTAACTTTTTACATTTACTTATGAATGAATTATTTATTTGTGCATGTGTGTATGTGTGTGGGGGCATGCATGTGCCCACAGTGTTATGTGGAGTCAGAGGACAACTCAAGGAAATTGGTTTTCTTCTTTCACCATATAGGTTCCAGGGGTCAAACATAATTTATTAGGCTTGGCCGCAAGTGTCTTTACCTGCTAAACCATCTCCCTGGCCCCATGCCTGGCTTTTTACATGGGTTCTGGGGATTGGACTTAGGTCCTTTTTTTTTCAAGACAAGAGCTTTACAGACTGGGCTCTCTCTCCATCTTCCTTCTTTTGCTTTGGGCCTCGTTTCACTCAAGGCAGTATATTTTGTAAGGGTTCCCTTGCACTTGGCATCTGCTAAGGTGAGTTATCGTTATGGCATTCCTGGCAATGAGGGATCCTGGGTGTTTGAGACTTTGATTTTAAAGTCAGGATGGGGCTGGTGAGATAATTAAATGGGGAAAGGTGCTTGCCATGCAGACCTGATGGCCCGAGTCTCACCTCTCCAATCTCTGTAAAGGTGGAAGGAGAGAACCAGAGGAGCTGACTCCATTAAGTTGTCCTCTGACCACACACAAGCTGTGGCACGCACACCCACACAAGATCTCTCTCTCTCTCTTAGGGCATATCACACACACACACACACACACACACACACACACACACACACACACTTAAAAAACGTGAAAGGTAGGCTACTTCCATATCAACTGAAACGGCTGACTACTTGATATTCTCACCTACTCTTTGCTCTGGAATTTAGGCTAAGCCTACACTACTTAGGTCAGAAGGGAAGGATGTTATGTCTATCCTTGGGACTGCTGGGGTCCGTCTTTGCAGTGGATTTCAGGATTTGCCTTCACTCTCCTAGTACTGGAATTAGTTTTTCCCAGGCATCACTGGGAATAGGGGCAAGAGGCCTGTGGATTCATTGTTTCCTCATGGAGGGATCCTGTGAAGATAACACTGACATGTGCGACCTTCTGGACATGAGAAGTAAAGTTTGTGATAAGAAGCAAAGAGATCAATCAACACATTTGGGTCTAGAAGCCAGGGGATGAGAAATGAACAGTAGGATAGAGTAGAGAAGGCAGAGATGAATAGAGGGTTGGGAAGCCATCCTGGAAAGGGCCAATTCCAGACCTGAATTAGCAAACACATCCATCTGCCCTGGAAATCTTGTGTGCCTCTTGGTGCACCTCACAGGCCTGGGGCCATACTCTCATTCATATTGTTCATGAATTTTTGTGACTTTTGATTTATTCCTCGTGGTAATTCTGGGTTTAGTTTTGTTTCCAGGGCCTGAGATCTTCAATGCCTTTCCCTAGTGAGGAGCAGAGAGGGTCCAGGCTTGTTCCTTGAGCAAATAGGATTCATTCTTTCATCTTGTCCTTAGAGCTCAGCATGAACACATCACGATGGTAATCACAATCCTTGGGTATATAGTATGCAGCCCTGCACACCCAGTCTCAGCTTGTATCCCACATCTGGGCCATGTTCTTATCCATACCTATTCCTGAGCCTGGGAGATCCCAGAAAATGAGGCCGACTAGAAGAGCCTAGTTCATCTCCATCACCAGAGAGCAATCTCAAGCACTTGTATTCACAAGCTAGTGATATCCTCTTTATCCATGAAAAATAGCTTATTGTCTCTATTGTAAGTCAGAAAATAAAATCATTAGAGGATCTTTCAGTGAGACAGCTTTTCCCACGGTGAAAAGTGATACCAATAGGGTCAGATGTTAGACTTGAGTTCTTTTCTCCCTGCAAGAAGGTGATTTCTGCATCATGAAAAACAAATGCCCATTTCTCTTCAATCTGTTTAGTACTGGAGATGAGGATAAGGGGAGAGGCTTTTTGCTGTCAGGATGAGGGATTTGATGAATTTTCTGTTGCTGGGTCTTTCCAAGGTTGTTTCCACCACAGCTGGCTAGAAAAGCCACCACAGCTGGTGATCTAGGCAGGACAGAAGCTCTCCTGGGAGGCAGGCTGCTTGCTTGGTGGTGTGGGCTCATGGGAGAGGCAGTAGGCCTGGATGGGTAGGGTGGGTGGTTTTGAGAAGGTCTGGGCAGAGGAGGTCTATTAGCAATGATTATGCACTAGGAGCATGTCAGTCATTTCGAACACTGGTTTTCCTGGAAAGCCTGCAGGGCATTTTTATAGATGAGGAGACAGAGATCCAAACAGTTAAGTATCTTGCCTAAAATGACTGACCTGATGTTCAGACACCTGGCTAGCTTGGGAATCCTATAGCTGGTGCCCTTGTTTACATTCTGGCCATGGGTTAGTTCGTGGCTGGAGACTGTGCAACAGGGAAGAATAAAGTTGCACTTGATATAGAAAGAGGGCAGACATATGAATTGCAACTGAGGGTGTAGAATCAACCATACTGGTGGGAATAGGAAGAGTCATAGTGGTAAGTTCTGGCTCAGGATTAAATTCAGATTAAATTCTTTGGAGTCTCAGCCTATAACTACTGTGATATTGTAAAGCAATGCTCTTTAGTGGACAAAGGCTGGACTTGGTGCCGAAGGACCAGCATGGGAGGCTTATGGCTGAGCTTTCTTTCCAGTAGAGAATGGGAAACTGAGGCAACAGCTTGTATGAATACACACCATAGAGAAAGCCTTATTAGAGGTACAATTCATGCCTTTACGAGAGGCCAGATCAAACTTGGTTTTCCAAGTTTGTGGTCTGTGACTTCATGACTATCCAGACAATATCTAGTTATAGTGATAACACAAGATAGGCTGAATATTGAAGTCAAGGCTTGTTTTCTTCTTGCATCTCTGAAGTTCACAAATCTGACCTTTCATAAGCTCTGCAGAGCCCGATCTTCTATCATGATGATGCTCACCCTCTTTTCTGTGAGGTCTACAGGCACATGAGACAGTGAACTTGGATGCAAATAAGTGATTACAGGCCGATTAGTTAGTCTTCTTGTGGCTATGGTCAGATATCTGATAAGAAACAAGTTAAAGGAGAAAGGATTTCATTTGTTTCGTGGTTTGAATGTCCAGTTGGCCAGGGTAGGGAAGGCACGGCTATTTGATTGTCTTTGGACGCAGCAGCAGGGCATGAAGCAGGGACTTACTCACATCTCTGCAGATCAGGAAGCAGAGGCTGGAGGGCATCCAGGGCCACCTTATAAATCTTAAGGCCTGTCCAGTAACTTACTTCCTCCAACAAGGTTCTACTTCCTAAACATTCTACAACTTCCATAAACAGTGCCACTGGCTGGGGACCAAGTGTTCAAATATAGGAGTCTAAAAGGGACATTTCACATTTTACTTCCCACTCTAACAGAGACTGAGCTGGCTGTGACACATACTAATTGTGTGACCTTAGGTAGCTCATTCTTTGGTCTTCAAATTGTTTTTAGATTTATTGTATTTTGTGTGTCTGGATGTTTTGTCTGCATGTATGTCTCGGTACAATGTGCATGCCTGGTGCCTGCAGAGACCAGAAGAGGGCGTCATATCCCTGGGAACTGGAGTTACAGATGGCTGTAAGTCACCACATGAGTGCTGAGGTCCTAGCCTGTGTCCTATACAAGAGCAAAAACTGCTCTTAACTGCCAGGCCATTTCTCCAGCCTCATTCTTTCATCTTAAAAAAGAGTCTACACTGTAGATTCTACAGTCTTAATAGTTACACTGAGTCTAATATGTATATGGAAAAGCAAAGGAAGTAAAGTAGTTAAAAACAATATTGGAGAAATAAAAATGCAAAAACGTACTTAGAAGAGGCCCTCGACTTGATTTTTGGACTTACTGTAGAGCAACAGCAATCAAGGCAGTATGATATTGAAGAAAGGACAGATAAACAGAATAGAACAGAGTGCAGAAGCAAAGCCTCACATGTGTGGTTGACTGGTCTCAACACAGGCGTGAAGGAGGCTCAATGGAGCAAGGGTAGTCTTTTCAACAAATGACGTGGAACTTGTTGGATATCTGTACGAAAGAAAATGAACCTTGAGCCACACCTAGCCCTGTAAACAAAAACTGGGATCTAACGTAAGGTTTAAAAGGATAAAACTTCTAGAAGAAAACATAACACAAAAATCTTTGTGACCTTGAGTTAGGCAAAGATTTCTTAAGTAGGTCACAGAAAGCATTATCCATAAAAGAATAACGAGGACATTAGAATAAAACTCTTTTGCTCTTCAAAGGACGTTTTAATGGAAGCGAGAAGACAAGTGTTTCAGAGAACACAGTGGCTAAATACATACCTAATAAAGGAGCCCTATCCTGTCGTTAACTGTACAAATAGAGATCAGGAATAAAGGACTCTCACGGCTCAATAATAAGGGAGAAAATGACTCAATTTTAGAAAATAGACAAAAGACTTGAGCAGACATTTCACCAAAGAAAATATTAGGATAGAAAGTAGCACACGAAAGAATGCTCGTCACCTGTAGTTACTAAAGACATGCAGATTAACACCAGTCAGATGCTATTAGAATGGCTGGCCACGCCCTTCCCCGTCCTGACGTATCACCGCCAGCTACGGTGTGGAGCTGCCCAGACACCACTACTGGGAATGGAAAGTGACACCGATGCTATGGAAACTAGTTCAGTGGTTTGTTACAAAGACGAAAACATTTATTTCACGACCCACGAATCCTACACACTGGTATTTACCCAAGAGAAATGAAAACACACACCTACACCAAGACCTGTAGGGAAGTGCTTACAGTGGCTTTATTAGTAATCAGCTCAAACTGGAAACACCCCAGATGTCTCTCCACTGGCGAACGCACGAACACATTGTGGTGAATTTATACATTTTAAGTCTTGTTGTTCTGCGAACAGGAAGAAAGCTTTGATATGGTAGCCTGGGTGAATACAAGGGTGATAACTAACGAAACAGCAGAGTCAAAGGCGTGATGTGTTCTTTCACTCACATGTCTCTAGAAAAGGCAGAGCTATAGGAATGGAAAACATATCCACGGCTGCAAGGTGTGTGTTCATTTTCTTGCACATATAGACTCCTGAAAGGGCTTCCCTGACCTCCATAATACCCACCCCCGACCACGTTCTATATCTTGATCATCTTGTGGTTATCCAACTGTATGCTTCTGCCGAAGTCTGTAGACCTGTACATTGACATCGCAGTTCAGGGAGGTCAAAAGCAGTCAGTCTCTACCATTTCATTGGTCTAACCTATGTCTGTCACACCAGGCTGATGCAAATGCAAGGCTCAAGGGCACCAGAGCAGATGAAAGTGCTTTGTAGTCTGCGGAGTAAGGAGGGAAGCACACTGACGGAGCTGTTGCTGGAAGGGACGTCTCTGTTCAGCACAGTGAGAGAGCCGTATCGCTCTGGGCTCCAATTTCCCCTGAATGGAGCCGGCTCACGCGGACAAACCTTCCAGTCTTTTCTCCTAAATGAGGTCCCTCTCTTGGCAGTGACTGGCCACGTGAATGTGTTCTGAGCCACAGCATTCTCTCCAGACTCTAGGCTTCACATCTCAGTGTCCCTTTGTCAGCCGGCCACCTCACCTGCCAGCGGCATCCCATAGACATTTACTCTGAGCTGACAAGTAAAATGCCAATAATTCTCTGTCAGGCTGAAGCTGCTCTCACAGCAAACCACTGAATGGTCATTTCAAAGGAGGCGAAGAATAGAGGCCATTCGAAAGCTCCTCTCGACAAGAGAGATTTAAGAACAGGGAAGGGTGTTATTGGCTGGACCGTTACCAGGAGAACGTTCTGCAGTAGCAGGCGCCACATGGCTGTTGATAACTCCCCGATGTCCTCCTGCGCTCCCATCTAGTGGGTATGATTGTTCTCTTGCAGAGAGAGCCCATGTCAAGAACTCTCTCTTTTTGTGAGGGTAGGTGGCTGCACAGAGTACACTTTGTCTTCAGAAAAGTGTGGCCACTTTAACACCACCTTCTTCAACACTAATACCAAAAGAGGAAGAAAAAAAAAGAAAGAAAAGAAAGAAAAATCCCCCTTTCTTACTCTCCCAGAGGCCCTTTGCTTTGAGCTCAGACTGGCTTGTACCATACTCTCCAACTCCTCCACACTAGGCTGGTTTCTGGAGAGTTTCTGGCTGACACTTGACTTAAAGCAAATGGACATACCATCTTTAAGAAATCCTTCCTTCTAGACTCAAAAAGTCACGGTGGAAAGTAAGACCTCAGGAGACAGAAAGGAGAGCCCTGGTTTGAGAGACTATCTATTTTACTCAGCTTTAGGGAAATGGAGAAAGAGGCCTTTGGACACTGCTTTTCTTTCTACATTAATTAGCTTCCATTAATTTTCTACAGGGGACCTAGGGTGTGAGTGCATGTTCTGTAGCTCTCATTCTACAAACTTGGACCTTTCTCATGGTTTGGTTGTCAGCATGTGGCACAAGCATGTCACATAGCAGGAAAGGGAAGGAACCATGTGGCCCGAGGGGAGATGATTTATGTGAACAAACTCAGCTGTCCATAAGTGCTAGTGTACTGGCTAGTTATTGCAAGGATAATGATGCAGAACACCCCCTCCCCCATTAAAAATCTTTGGTTGCTATTATTATTGTTCATAGCATCTGGAGTTTGTCTGATCTAAACTGAGCTGGGTTGGGCATAGTTAGGTGTGTTTTTTGCTTTTTCTCTCATTGTACATCTGTGAGTTAACTCGGATAGCTCTGTTTTAGGAGCTAATAGTTGAGGTGACTTTGCTCCACCAGTCTCCTGCTATTTGCTGGTGGAGACTCTAGCCCAGGCATGCTCTT
The DNA here is from genome assembly GCF_004664715.2 of Peromyscus leucopus. NCBI lineage: Eukaryota > Metazoa > Chordata > Mammalia > Rodentia > Cricetidae > Peromyscus > Peromyscus leucopus. The sequence goes on along the minus strand of NC_051063.1, from coordinate 137,197,527 downwards.
CTTTTGGCTATGGCAGAGAAACACCCTTGGTCTCTTGAGGCCTGTCCTAGGAGCTGGTCCACTGTCATGTTCACATCATTCCACTGGTTAAAGCAAACTACAAGACCAAACCCAAACTCCAGGGTCGAAAAATGTGGTGGCTTTGGCATCACACACATGGCACAGCGTGATGGAGATGTGAAGGTGAAGGCTGCTAATGCCATATACAACATGCTTAATCTCGACAATGCCCCTATGTGATGGAGATGATTTCAGTCCTCATTTCACCGATTCCGAGGTTGAAAGAGGTCAGAATCAGGTTTTGAAGCCTTCTCTCTTCCCCGAGTACAATGCCCTCTTTCACTCTGCTCTGTGGTTTCTCCTAGTGCTCAACAAGTACAAGTTGTATACATGCTAATGAATGAAATGCAACACATCTACTTGAAAGAAAAAAAATCAGCTGAAGCTTTACAGTTTATAAGCTTAGACAGCTCTGGCTTGTCTAAGGCGTTTCGTGGGTAGGTAGATGCTCTTGCTCTGTATCATGGCCACCTCACATTGAGTTGTGTTAGATCCCTGGTTACACCCAGCTCCTACTAAATAAAGACATACATACAACCCTTACCCAACACTGCAGGTCACAAAATCCACCTTCATTAGCCAAATGACCTTCTGATTCTTGAAGACCCTAGTAGAGCAACTTAAAGGCTATCTTGGATGGATTTCTTCATCAAAATTGACTATGTTAACACTAAGACGCATGTCCCCATAGAGGAGCTCAAAACTTTGCAAATTGCTTTACTGACCCAGGATGGTCATATAAATGGTCAGACTGTGTCTGGCTCAGTCTGTGCGAAGACAGATGGTGAGGCGTGAACTAGGAGGGTGGGGTGTTTCCTGGCACCCTCAGGATGTGCTCAATGTGTTGGATCTGTGGAAGAGACTTCAGAGAGAAGCTGAAAGCAAGGTCTGGGGGTTCAGGAAGTGACATTCTCCCGGAATTAGTAAGCCGCTCTGTGAGGTGGCCTGCAGGAGTCTGCTCCGCTAGACAAAGACACTGAGTCCCTTCTGTCAGCACAGTTGTCTCACTGCCTACACAGAGTCACAGAAGGCTCTGCTCAGTGTGGGATCCCACAGAGAAGTGGCCTGAGTCAAGCAGTCCACATGGCAGTGCTTGGAGCTCAACTCTCAGACAGAAGCATCTTGATGTCGGGGACACAGAGACTTTGCATGGGTCCCCATTTGTCCGGGGACTTCTAGAGTAGGTCGCTTTCGTCATTGCCATCATCTGAAAAAGTAGCCTCTGACATTATGGTTATATAGATCCCTGGGAGACCAGCATGTCCCAGGGTCCATTCTTCCTGTCTCCTGTGAGTTCCTGTGAACCCGTGAACCCATTGGTATTTCTGGAGCTGCTCAGTGTTGTGAAGTGTCCACCAGAGAACGACCGCTTGAACATGGGTTCAAACTAATAGAAAGTCTTTATTAGCCAGCTGGTGACCAGACTGGATGTTCAGAACCCAAGTGCAGTCCTGAGCCTTTCTCAAGGTTAGGCTTTTAAGCACAAAAATCACATCCTGGGCTGAAACACAGTTAACTTCAGTTAGTAAGGACAGTTAGCCAGAAGCAGAACAAAATGCAAGGTTAGTACATTAGGGACTTCCCCAGAACTATGGACTTTGAGGGGTTAGGGCTTTGCTTTGTTCTGACAGGTGTTGCTGCCTACATGATGGGTTCCAAGGCCTGAATGGTACTCCCATCATGGTGTCAGTTGGTCCCAAAGGTCTGGGTGCCTACTAAGGTTTGAGGGTCTGCTACATCAATAGCGCCATCTTTCTCACTGGGGCCAGTGGCTGTGACTTCTTTCAGAGGTGAGTGAGATGCTTGTTTTTTGAGGAGGGATGAAATGTGGTTTGAGGACATTTTCCAAGCAACTTCTAAAATTCGGGCAGGGCCATGGAAACACCACTCATCTTTATTTATGTCATACACACTGTAGCAATCACTCAGAGGGTAAGGAGGAAGTACTCAATGACACTAAAATCTTTATCAGAGGTCATTGGTGACAAGTATGAGTTCATTCCTTTTCTAGTGTACTACTTCTCAGGAGCTGGCTAATGGGACTAAGAGAAAGAAAAGGGGAGGGAAGATGTGAGAAAATACCAATTTAGGAACACGGGCCAGGTATTCGACTGTCATCTTGAATGTCATCTGTCCATCTTGACATTGGACAATCATCCCATGTTACTCTTGCTGTAGACCCTTGGAGCTTGGGGTGGTTTCTTTGAGTGAAGCGAGCCTTAGATCATACAAATGGAGTTATTTAGCTATTTGGTAAATAGCAAAAATGGAGATCCATATCCAAGTCTTTCCAAGTGCCTGCTGTGCTTCTGCAGAGAATACTTTTCCTCTTGGCCACCCCACCCAATAATACTGCTTCTCCCCCGAGTCCTTGAATCAGTATGGCATGGTTGCACTTCCTTTGAGGTCAAAGGTCTTGGTTTTCCCTCCATTCTTTCTATGCTTTCAGCACTCAAATCCCCAGATCTGCTGTGGAGTTAGGTTGGATTTTGAATAGAGGGTCTACATGAGCATCTTTCCAGCCCTGGACACTGTTCCCTCAAAGGCTTCCAGCCTCTGTTAGCAAAAATCAAAGTGACGTTCTCCAGCCCAATTGCTGTAGCACAGTGACACAGCTCTGAACCCACAGAACACTTGACCTTGCAATGCATCTCACCTGGGCAGCATGGATCCCAACATGCAGGTAGATGAACAACTAAACAAAAGGCCACATAAACCATTCGGTGACTCAGATATTCACACCATGCTTAGGTAAAGAAGGGTACAAGCTTGGGGTCATGATTCTGGAAGCAAAGTTTCAAAGCTGGCCATTCATCTAACTCTCCCTCCCAGGAAAGCACAGCAAGAGGAAAAGATAATCTCATGAGAACTACCTTTGCAAGCCAGCCTTCAACCTGGCTGCCCGCCCCCCAATATATCTCATAAGAGAAATCTCTCCCTATCTGTTCCCTTGCTCCAGTTTTTCCCAAACGAAAGTATCTGGATAACTGATTCCTGAGTCAACTGCTTGTCAGTGGCAGAGTGATTTCTACTGTTTCTAGTCCTTCCCTTTGGGGTACCACTGAAGCTAGCACCCCATGTGCCACTTCGTCAGTGTGGATGCAAACTCTGCTTCTTCTTTCTTCCACGCAGGGACATTAGTTCTCATTTCTTCTCACACATGATCGTTCTAATTTTTAGCCTCATGATGAGATGTGTTGGGGCAAGGCTCATGCTGCTGCAGAAATAGCTGGGAGCCATTGAAGGCTGTCAAGGATGGGACTGACTATCCCAATAGTGAAAGGGAGAGTGTGGTGATAATGGAGGGGTGTGGCAAGGTGAACTGGGGGAGACTATTTAAGACCTGTTTGACATGTCCAGGAGACATGAAGGGAATGGGAACGAGGGAGTTGTGTTTCAGAGTTCTTCTGGATTTCTGAAGGTATTAGAAGGGAAGCACTGTCTCTTCATAAAGGCTACCTTTTGATTTTAGCTCTTCTATTAAGCTACCGGCCGCCATGATAATCATCCACAGATGAGAGGTATGTAATTCTGGGCTGTGACAGGGGCACTGTTTAGTCTTGCATAAAGTCTCACACACGTTCCAGGAGAGGGAATTGAATTATCAATGAAAAATGAAAAAGAATTATCAATGAAAAGCAGTATCCCAGTGTTAGATCAAGAATGTGAGCCAAGGAGGGGTGATGGGGAGTCTGCAAAGGAGTGAGTGGGAGGGAGGAGGGGCTACGGGCTTCCATGTACAAAGAATCCATCCAATCTCTGTCTTAGCTGGGAAGGAAGTTACCTTGTAGGAAAGAAAATGACCTGCGTGATAAAGAAGGTGAGAAGTTGAAGGCCTAAGTGAGCATCAAGAATCACATTCCTCTACATTACAAAAAGGCAGAAGTTTGCTGACAGTGAGATGGGAGATGGGGGGGGGGAGACAGGGAGAGAGAGACAGGGAGAGAGAGAGACAGGGAGAGAGAGAGACAGGGAGAGAGCAGGGCAGAGAGACAGAGAGAGAGAGACAGGGAGAGAGAGAGACAGGGAGAGACAGAGAGACAGGGAGAGACAGAGAGACAGAGAGACATAGAGAGACAGAAAGAGACAAAGACAGAGAGACAGAGAGAGACAGAGAGACACAGAGACAGAGAGAGACAGAGAGAGACAGAGAGACACAGAGACAGAGAGGAGAGAGACAGAGAGACACAGAGACAGAGAGACACAGAGACAGAGAGACACAGAGACAGAGAGACACAGAGACAGAGAGAGAGACAGAGAGCAAGAGAGAGGGGGAGAGCAAGAAAGAAGGAGAACGGTCAGCATGAGGGTGGATTTCAGGGCTTTAAGAATGGGGACAATGTCACTTAGTTGGAGATGCTTGGCATTTCTGTGGCATGAAGGAATTTGCATTTCCTTTTCTCACCACCGTCAGGAAATATTCCAATGGAAAGATGCTGAAAAACAAACAAACAACTAACAAGTGAACAAACAAACCCATATACTCAGCCCAAGAGCCATCAATGTGGGGTCCAGTGCTCTGGGGACAGGGCTACTGCATGCCAGGCAGGGTCTGTGGTTATCTGTCATTTCCATGAACTTCAATCTGGGAGGGATCCTGACATGGTAAACTTTCCAGGAACATGCAGAAGTCTTGGTTGGGGGAAGACCCTTGGTTCCCACAGGCAGGCAGCGCTGTTCTCGTCAGTCATATCTGGTCTCTGAGTGTGAGAAGACACCAGCAATTGGCTGTGCTATGTGCGTGTCTCAGTTTCAGTTTCCTTTTGGGCTTTGGTCTCTCTGAATATGTTACTCTAATGTGCAATGTCCAGTACTAAAATGGATCCCTGATCAGCTCAGATCTGGCTTGGGAATTTCTGGATTCCGGGTTTGATCATGGGAGGCAGGTGTGTGTCAGGAGGCTGGGCAGCAGGCAGTGCTCAGCCAGTACTGTCTTCCTGCTGTAGTCAAGATGCCTTCTTTCCTTCCTTCCTTCCTTCCTTCCTTCCTTCCTTCCTTCCTTCCTTCCTTCCTTCCTTCCTTCCTCCCTTCCTTCCTTTCTCTCTCTTTTTCTAAAAAAAACCATTATCTTTTAACTTTCATTCTTCTCTCACACATTATATCTGATTTTTCTTCCTTCTCTTTTTCCCAGTCCCTATCCCCACCTCCCCTCTCCCCCAGATCAACTCCTCCCCTGTTTCCCTTCAAAAACAAAAACAAAATCGAAAAAAACAAAGAGCAGGTCTCCCATGGATACCCACTGAACATGGCCTAACAAGATATGATAAGACTGGGCACAAGCCCTCCTATCACATCTGGACATGGCAACCCAGCAGGAGGGAAAGGGCCCCAAGCACAGGCAAAGAGTCAGAGATGCCCCGACTCCCATTGTTGGGAATTCCATAAGAATACCAAGTCACACAACCATAAGATATATGCAGGGACCTATCTCAGTCCTACACAGGGTCCGTGTTTGTCACCAGTTTCTGTGAACATCTATGAAGCCTGATTAATTGGTTCTGTGGCCCATGTTCTTGTAGTGTCCTCAACCTCTCTGGCTCCTACAATCCTTCCTCCCCTCTTCTGTGTGTTTTCCCTGTCTCCACCTGTTGTTGGGGTATGGGTCTCTGCATCCACTCCTATTGGTTGCTGGGTGATGCCCCTTTGATGACAGCTGGGATGGGCACCAGTCTACCAGTATAGCAGAATATTATTAAGAATCATTTCATTGACTTTTTTCCTGCCTCTCCAGGCATGGATATTTTTTTTTTCTTTTTTGTTTTTTTGAGACAGGGTTTTTCTGTGTAGCCCTGGCTGTCATGGACCTCACTTTGTAGACCAGGTTGCCTCTGCTTCCAACTCAGAGATCTGCCTACTTCTGCTTCCCAAGTGCTGGGATTAAAGACACCACATCTGGCTAAGTGTGGCCTTTCTTAAGAGTAGTGGTTCTCAACCTTCCTAAGGCTATAACCCTTTAATATAGTTCCTCAGGTTATAGTGATTCCCATCTATAAAATTATTTTTGCTGCTACTTCATAACTGTAATTTTGTCACTGTTATGAATTATAATGTTTTATGAATTGTAATCTGTGTTTTCTAATTGTCTTATGTGACCTATGTGAAAGGGTCGTTGGACTCCCAAAGGGGTCACTATCTACATGTTGAGAACCGTTGCTTGAGTCTTCCTAAGAACTCCTCTCTAGAGTACATGAGCTGTACCCTAAGAACCCTAGATAGTACCCCCACCATCCTCCCACTGCAAGACAGGGTCTCTCTGTAGCCTTGGTTGTCCTGGTTCTCACTCTGTAGACCAGGCTGCCTCAAACTTACAGATCTACCTGCCTCTGCCTCCTGAGCGCTGGGATTAAAGGTGTGTGTTTCTCAAACTTTAACAGGTACTGGAGTTGCCTGGATGGCTTGTTAGAACTACATGCTGAGCCCCCTCCTCAGAGGTCTGGGAATGGAGCCTGAAATTTTTCTTTTTATTATTTATTAATTTATTTATTTTATATACCAACCACAGTTTCTCCTCCCTCCCTCCTCCTCCTGTTCCCTCTCCCAACTTCCTTTCTACACCGCCCCCCCCCTCCCACTGACTCCCATTCAGCAGGAGCTGCTGCTGCTGCTGCTGCTCTGGTTTGGGAGTTACACTCCGAGGACCACCTTTCTTGACCAGGACTGTCTAATGTGCCTAGTAATCACCTAGAGATTTTACTAAAATGTAGGTTCTGAGTGAGTAGGGCTGAGATGGAACCCAAAAGCTTACCCTTTGGCTAGCGGCCAGGATGTTGTTCCTATAAGGACCTCATCACCCTCAGAGTAGCGTTACCCCTAATGCGCTGCCTTGAATCTCTGACTGGCAGACACTCAAGTGTTTTTACCCCTTAGGATTAAGAACTTCCATTCCAGCTGCTGTTCTCAACGGTTTTTGCAATGGCCTGGTTATCTGTGAGCGCAGTTCCCTCTTGAGTGCAACCCACCCCATCCCTGCTAGAAGCCGAGTGCCCAATCAGCTGTGGGGACACCTGTTCATCCCCACAGCGGGCAGTGGGGACAGTTAAGCCTCATCAGGCTCAGGCTCTTTCTGGCTATTGGACATTCCGCTCTCTCACTCCCAGGGGCCTTCTCTGCCCGCTCCATGCTGGCAGAGGCTGCCCAAATGCCAGCTGTCCCTTGCCCTTGAAACCAGCCCGGGTCAGCCACTCTGCTGGCTTCCCTGCTGTCCCCAGCCACTCCAGAGTGACTCCACACTGCAAAAATGAGCCTGTGACAACCTGGGCTCACAGCTGCTCTGGAGAAGGGCAGAAAGAACTCAGACACGGCTCTGAATAAGGAAGAATTGAAATGACCGGAACATGGGAGACAGGATAAGGAAGAGGTGTCAATCTATTCTTGCAAGAGGTCTATTAATTGCTGGAATCATATAGAAAGGAGGCAACCAACCTAATATTATTCAGCATAAGTGAATGGGGGCGTTGTGTGGGGTGGGACAGTGGAAAGGGACATGGGTGGACTTCCGGAGGCATCCATTACATACATTTTTCCCATATATACCCTGCAGTGTTCTCTCATTCATAAGAAAGGGTGGATGGTCCACCTTTGAGGTGACTGGAGAGATTATTGGAGAAGGCTAGCTGAACCTTTAGGTTGTGGAATTAACCCTGGATTCATCTCCCAGCTTTTTTTGACCACAGGCCAACGGTATTAGACACATCACCACATCACTTAGCTTCTCCAAGTTGCTTCCTCACCAATGATAGTTAAATGAAATAAAAATAAAATCTTAAACAACTGTGGGCACATAGTGGGCACATGGGAAGCAATAGCCTATATCACCTTATCATTAAAAATGCTAAGCTCCTGCTTCTTTTTCCAAGCTCTGTTTAGTTCAATTAGACACAAATGATAAAAATGTACTATTTTCCCCCCTTAGAAGCTATTACTTTAACTCTGTGATGCCCATACTTGCCCTCTAGGTAATCTTTGCTTGCTCAACTCAGCCTCTGAAGAGCATGTTTTAAAATCTTGTAATAAGAAGGCAACAACAACCAAAGCAGCAGGTCGCCATCGTTGGCAAGGCTTTTAGGGAGTTACTTAATACTAAATACCTGGAAAACTGAAGCGTAACTGACTGGACGGCTCCCATGGGCCCTGCGAATTGAAGGGGAGTCTAAGAACAGTGCGGGTAGGATGGGATGAACAGACTTTGCATCTTCTCTTGCTCTAAAAATTATTGGCATGAGCAGATGCACAGAGTGGGTGGTCATTAAATTGTTCTTGATTGAAAGAAGAATGTCCTGGGAGCTTACCTATCCTCTCCTGGAGGACCAGAATACATCCTGGCTTCAACAGGCATGTTTATCTAGAGGTGGTGTTTGGTTTGTTTTGCTGCTGTTTGGAGCTGCTGGGAAGCAGGGCATTTGGGTGTAAAGCAACAGAAATTGAGTGCAGTGGAGTTCACGGAGGAGTTCAGTGCGAGGACTTTGGGAGCTGTGGCTAGAGTTAGCAGAGAACAGACTTCATTGAGGCCTACCCTGCTGTAGGGATGGATCAGTTCTGATGAGTCAGAAGATGTACCTCTGCCTTATGACCTAAGCCTGGCATCTCCATCACCATCTTCTCAGGACCAGCTCTCAAATGCTGTGTGATACATCCCTTAGCAGCCCTAGTATCAGCAGCCCAAGTAATTGCCATGCCCGGGACTAACCCATGGCTTATCCCCATGCCAAACCATTACTTTAGCCTGGTACTTTCCTTAAAAGACAGACCGGTTATAAGGACAGTCACATGACTCCGCATTCAGCACTCACCTCAGAGGATGGCATGGAATGCCCATTGTCTGTTTGTCCCTGTGCTATTGTTTAGTCATGTTGTGCCTGCTATGGTTGGGATTAAACAGTCTGTGTGCTAATGTCTTGGTGCCTGGGATGGCACTGTTGCCAGTGATGCAGACATTTTGTAGGCAAGGCTAGAAGGAGGTCCTTAGGGTCATGCCTTTGCAGGGGATTGCAGGACTCTCTCTTCCTCTTTGCACCTGTGGTCAAAGGTTTGTTCTATTGTGGGCTCTCACCGTGATGAGCGGCCTTGCAAGATGCTCAAAGCAGTAAGGCTGCTTGAGACCACAACTGGATCCTTCAGAATAACTCATTTTCTATTTATACGTTAACCACCGCAGGTATTTTGGTACAGTGATGGAAAGTTGACTAATACAGTGCACAGTATCTTTAAATTTAAAAATAAATGCTTAGCGCCCTGTGCATCGATAATCCACAGAACACGACCAGCAGATGGCATTGACCCAACAGCCCTGCACCACAGAGTTATTTCCATGTTGTGCTATTCTTATTTAAGACTACAGCTAGAGGACTATGCCCCTGTCAACCCCAAGCTTTATTTCTGAGTTGTGTTATGAAATAGCCATAAGAACACCTGCATGGAGAGATTGTCATATTAAGCTTTAAGAAAGGCAGGCATGGGCTGGTATAGTGGTATATGACTTTAATCCCAGCACTTGGGAGGCAGAGGCAGGCATATCTCTGTGTGTTCAAGTCCAGCCTGGTCTACATAGAGAGTTTCAGGCAAGCCAGAGCTACACAGCAAGACCTTGTCAAGAAAAAAAAAAAAAAGGCAGTAAACACCTGAAATCTTAATTTGAATCAGAGAGGTAGGAGCATCGACATAGTTTAAGGACATCCTGGACCATACAGTGAGTGCTGGGCCAGCCTGGGCTACATAGTGGGCTCCTGTCTCAAAAATAAACATGATCAAAATATGTTGTATAAACATTTTCAATTAATAAAAAGAAAAAATCTGTTAAGAACAGTAATGTACTCATAAACTAGTAAACAAATAAAAACTTCGAATCTGTAAAATACATGTAACATACCTGTAGCAGGGAAGAATATAAAAGGCAAGAATTAATTATAACTTGTTCTATTAATATGTAATCAGTGACTAAGCCTTTATTGGTTTATATATCAGAAGGTTTTTTTTTTTTCTCCCGGTGCTGGAGATCAAGTCTAAAGCCTTGCATGTGCTAGACAAGTTCTATACCACGGAGCCACAATGGCAGCCCCTATATCACAAATGTTAAGTCAGAAAGTATTGTGCCATCATGTTTCCTAGCTCCTATGTCCCTCCGTGGTAACAGACTTGGTCAGGACATTCATTCCAACACCTCTAGGCTCCCTCCTCCCTGTTCTGGTTGTCTGTACCTGTGCCAATTCTGCTTTTAACTCAGGAGTGACATGGGCTTCCTTTTTCGTGGGAGTGCATTATTTTGTGTGAAAATATTAAAGCAAATGGCTCTCAGGCAGGTCTGATGATTTCTTCCTTGTATGACTCTGCTGAAAACAAAGTCGAAAAAGTGAGAGAGAAAGTAGGAGTTAGGAGGGTTCAGTTGGGTCTCTCTGGCCCTGACAGCCTGCTTTAGCATTACAGTGAAACAGGGGTAGCCAGTAAATTAGGGCAAGTTTATTATTGCGATAGGAAACCTGGTCACTGTTGCCAGGACACAAGAAGTGGACACAGTGGGCGGTGTGGTGATGCAGAATAAAAAATGTGACTTTTGAGGTGGGTCCTTACTACGTAACCCAGGTTGGTCTCAAACGCTGGATGCCTCTGCCTCTGCCTGTGTGGGATTATAGACTTGGGCCCCATGTTCAACGAATAATGACTGGGATCTTTCAAGTAGGAGTGGAAGGAAACTGTGAACATACATGTGTACTACATATACGTGCATGCACATTTAACACATGATTAGGTTCCCAGCAGAGTAGTTCATCTAGACACAACTCGTTCATGTTACCCGTGACTAATGGAGGTAGTCACCTGTCTACTCTGCACAGTTTGTCTATTGCTTTCCTTCCCAGCTCCCAGCCATTCCCTTCTAGTCATCCAGCCTGTCTGCCTTCTAATCTCTACGACATAGTCCAGAGATAAATCCAGTGGTTCTTGTCCCCAGGGAGTCCCAAACAGAGGAAGAAAAACAGACAGGTAAATGGATAAATTCCACTTGGCTGCCATGATTTGGATTTGCCTGTGCTGGGACGCCGCAGGCTGCTGGCTTCAGGGTTCATGCCCATAGTGCTTGCTGCAGGGGCTCCCGGGTTTTTCACATCCCCACCACTCCATTTCTTTCCTTTGCAATCTCCTGTCTTGCTTGCTCAGCCCTGGTGCCAACTGGCTGGGTTCAGTTCAGTGTCGTGAAATTGCTGTGGTTGGCACACAGAGTCTGTTCAGCCCCTCAGAAGCCTGTCTGGTGCCAGCTCCCTCCTAGGAAGGGCCAATCTGCCAGGGACAAGGCCATGTGCCCCATGCCCTCTCTCTACTTGCAAGTGTTCTATGTCTGAGGACTCCAGAAGGCCGGCTCTCACCCAGCTTCTCTGGTAAGCTCTGTCTTCCCTACGGGGCTGGGCATTTTCTCTGGCCATTAAGCACTCGTTGGTGCCTTTCAGCTGATCCGAGACCCACCTGGGAAGCCCTGTGGGGCAGCTTGGTCACCATGCAGTATAAAAGGGCAAGCTTTACTATGCCCACCTCCTTCCATCTGCCCTTGGAGAAAGGCCAGCCCAGGGGAATGAAGGAGGGACTTTTGATTTAACTTCTCCTCCTCCTTTCTTGTTGTTGTTAATTTTCAGACCTCCACAGAAGTGGGATTAGGCCAAAGGGGGTGATATACATCTTACCACCTCTGAAAAAGCAGGGCCAAGTGTGGAAAGCTCTGTTTTATTCCTGTCGTCTTACACTCAAAAGCCTCTGCTCTCCACACCCTGGGAAGCAATGTAGAGCTTTGCTCTCAATAGCCCCTGCCCTGAAATGGAAGTAGGCCACCTATCTAGCCAAATCTCACCCGCTCTTCGGTGGTCTAGCCCTTCTTCCTCCTGTTGTAGCCACACTGGGCAGCTCTCTATTTCCTAAACACTTCTTTATCAAGAGTGCCTTGAATTCCTGTTGCGAGCTCTTCTGATTTTATTTGATTTTTATTAAAGAAGTTAAGTTTTGACATAACTTCTATTGGGAAAAGTCTTTTGTTATTTTTAGTTGGGGAGACTTTACTTTTCCCTGTTAGAGTCTCTCTCTCTCTCTCTCTCTCTCTCTCTCTCTCTCTCTCTCTCTCTCTCTCTCTCTCTCTCTCTCATCATGCATTCTGTGAATCTTGCATACTTTTCTCCATCTTGATCCCTACTTGGTCACTGGCCGTTCAACATGGGAAAATATGGCAAGTAGACAGAACTCGCTCTTCATCACTTCACACATCCAATTGTGTTGGAAGTATCAGCTCCATGGTTGGGCTCCTGTCATTGTGTTTATGGGCCACTACAAAGGATGTCACGCAGTGCACCATGCTATGGTGTATTGGGTTCAAAGCTATTGTCCTCACAAAGCTTTGTGTTTATTTCATTAGTTTAGAAACTTTCTCCATCAGAAGTAGCTCCCTAGCAGGCACTCAATAAAAGCTTAACAAACACCGAGTGAATGAAGGGTCAAGTGTGTTCTGTGTGGAGGGTGGGGGTGGGAGATCACCAAGCAACCTTGGTTGGGAAGATGTTCCATGACCCTTGGCTCACACGAATATCCTACCAAGGGAGGGTGGGAGGCCTCCCTCTCTTTCTGCCCTCACTTTATGAATCTATACATCAGCAAGGGTGATTTTGTTTCTAAGGTAACAAAAGCATTTCTCCCTGGATTCATGTGCCTTTGTCACGTAATGATACAGACAGCTCAAGTTGTGATTTCGGCAGCACTTTGCAAGAGCTATCTCTTCATTCCTAAAATATGTTTTTTATCTTTATATTGTTCCCGAGGTCTACCATGTTCATCTTGTTTTGAAGCGGACACAAGTTGTCTCAAATTAGGAAGAACACAACCTTGTCCCCTCCCGTCTTCTGATTGGGTCTCATGTCCACCTAAATCGTTACATTTATGGCCCTAGGCTGCAAGTCAGAATCAAGTTAAAGAGTGCCTGAAAAATCTGCTTAGACAGAAAAATCAATGGGAGAGTGGGAAAAAAGCGAGGCTGATTTCAAACTACAAATTACCTAACTTCGGGAGCCAGCACACGTGGCTTCCTCCTTTAAAGACTTGGAAGGTGGAAATTTGCAGTGTTAATTCAATAGTTGAGAGAAATGACAATACTGGTTATGTGGGAAATTTCTCCCTGTGCCATGGCCGGAGGAAGCACTCCGACAAGTTCAGTAATCATTCGGTATGCCGTCTTTGTCTCCTTTCTCTCAGTCTCCTCCTTTACTTCCTCCTTTCCCTTCCCCCTCTCCTGCGGCTATCCCTCCATTGTGGGCTCCAGGGCTCAAACTCAGGTCATCAGGCTTTCACAACGAGCACTGTTACTCACAGAGCCATCCCAACAGTCCACATATCTTTCCTCTTGTCATTAACAAAACATACAGAACATACTACAGCCCTCCACTGTTCTGGAGCTCACCAGAACCTGGTACTTCTACTTAATTTTGTGTTTTCTAGTCATTTTATTAATGTTAGTACCAGAGGTGTGCTGAATAATCAACCTGACATAGATATAAACAACGTCAAATGAATGTGCAATCCCTGGTCAAGGTGAAGAAAGCGTATGGAGCCATCAAGGATCAATGGTGGGTCATATGAGTTGACTAAAGAAAGTCTGTCATTTTGATCAGGAAGGTAGCCAGGATGTTGTAGGTGGAGCAAGCAATGTTTGGGATCTGTCTTATGTGTGTGAGAAACAGAATGACAGAGGTCAAGGCGACCATGGCAATTCTTATAAAAGAAAGCATTTAATTGGGGCTGGCTTACAGTTTCAGAGGTTGATCTAGCATCATCATGGTGGGAAGCATGGCAGCATGCAGGTAGACATGGTGCTGGAGAGGTAACTGACAGTTCTACAGTCTGATCTGCATGCAGCAGGAAGAGAGACGGACTGACTTGAGCATTTGAAACCTCAAAGCCTGTCTCCAATGACACACTTCCTCCAACAAGGCCATACTTATTCCATTAAGGGCACACCTGGTAATAGTGCCATTTCCTGGTGACCAAGCATTCAAATCAATGAATTTATAGAGGCCATTCTTATTCAAACCACCACAGTAGATAAGGGGAAGTGATGTAAATATTTGGTGAGGAAGGAAGTTCTAGCCATCATCTTAGTGTGTGTGCCTCTCCCCTTTTCTGTGTTTAGCATTGTTCCTACCCATTCTTTGTTCTCGTTGCCCCCTCCTTCTCCTGTGCCTCTTGCAGGCTGCCTAACATCACAGGGATGCTCATTAACAAAACTGTGGTTAAGAAACAGACAGAATCAGCTAATAGGTTTTCTGCCCCCTTCACCCTCAATAAATTTCTCCACCGACACAGTTAGCCAGATTAAGCCAAATTGAAAAAGTTTAACAACAGGTGTATTGAACAAAGCAACTCCTGGTTGGGTTCTCTGGTCCAGGAGATCAAGGCCAGAGAAGTCCTGCGCTGAGCCAGGGCAGGAAAGTTGTGTTTCCCTCCCCACCCCAAGACAGTTTCTCTGTGTAGCCCTGGCTGTTCTGGAACTCACTCTGTAGACCAGGCTGGTCTCAAACTCAGAGATCCACCTGCCTCTGTCTCGACTGCTCAGCAGCAAAGTTTTATAGACTGTAGGCAAGGGGTGATGATGTTTCTGACACAAGCTGGGCTTGTGTCCAAGTATGGTCAATAGGTGAGCTAAGCTTAGGCGACTGGAGGCTTCAGGAGAGGATGCTGCAGTAGCTGCCAATGATACAGAACTGGCATCCTTTTAGTGCCTTTCCGAGTTCAGAGACTCTCTGAGTGGGCAGGGAGAGAGAGAATGAGAGAGAGAGAGAGAGAGAGAGAGAGAGAGAGAGAGAGAGAGAGAGAGAGAGATCCTATTGCCCCCTGTACTTCCATTGTTTGGTTGGTAAGGGGTCCCAGGGGCTCCTGTAATAACAAATGAGTAGCCGCTGTGTCCACCAGAAACTTTACAGGTTGGTTCCCTGTGGTGAAGTTTACCATATGCTACTGGGGGCCTAGGTTGAAGGAGCCTCAACTTTGCTAATCCTCCATAACTAGGATTGGCCTGGGTTTATGTGGGGGGGGGCACCTATTTCTGGCATGGCCATTTGTTTTTCCAATGACCCATTTCTTTGCAGTAGGTGCACTGGTCCTTTTGTAAAGGTCTCCTCTTTTTTATCATGGTGTGCGTGGGCAGAGTTGAGAGTGGCTGGGGATGGTAGTGCAGCCATGCCTCATCTTCTTTATCAGATCTTCTTTGCTGTCTCTGCCGTCAAACACTTTCTGGGCTATCTCTAATAGTTCCGACCTGTTCTTTTGTGCAAACCCATCCATCTTTTGTATCTTTCTATGCTGTGTCAGGGGCTGACTGAGTAACAAAGGCCAGGTTAATTACCTTGAGATTTGCCAGGTCCTCTAGGTCTATAGGAGTGTGTAACTGATAGGTGTCCAGGAGAGCTGAAGGTGATTCATCTGGGCCCTGTTTCACACCCGTTATCTTAGATAGGTCAGTTGACTTCCAGGCTGCCTGTTTCATCCCTTCTAGCAGAACCTGGTGGTAGTCACAGAGTGACCTCCTACCTCTCTCTGTGTTGCAGTCCCTTTGGGCTCTCCTTAGCAGAGCATGGTCAATCGCCTCTGCCCTCTGGTCACCAGCCATTGAAGCTATTCCAGGAAGTGCTTCAGTTGCCTTTGTGAGAATCCGTTCCCTTTCTTCAGTAGTAAAGAAGGTATGGAGAATCCGCTGACAGTCATCCCATGTGGGGAGATGAATGAAAAAGACAGAATCAATTAGAGAAATTAAAGAATCAGGGCTGGTACTGAAAGGGGGGTTCTGGTTCTTCCAGTTGTAGAGATCTGTGTTGGAGAAAGGGACAACAATACAGGTAACAATTGTCAGGAAACAGCCATAGGGAAATGAGGACTGAAGGAGGTGACACCCCGAACCAGAATTGGAGAAGTCTGGAGGGTTGTATGGGACTCCCTGAAGGGTGTGGGGAGGGGAAAAGACAGAGGAAGGTAGGAAAGAGCTGGGGGAGGTAGGTAGGTGGAGGTAGGGAAGGACTAGATGGTGGGGTAGGGGTAGATGCAGATGGGAGGAGGCAGATGAGGCCTTGATGGAGGGGACTGGGGTGGCAAAGGTGGAGGCTGAGGTGAGGAGGGGAGAAGAGGATAAAGATGGTTACATGAAGGGAGAAGTGCTGTGGGATGGTCTGTATGTCAAATTGCTCTGATTGGTCAATAAATAAAACACTGATTGGCCAGTGGCCAGGCAGGAAGTAGGTGGGACAAGGAGAGGAGAATTCTGGGAAGTGGAAGGCTGAGGCAGAGAGACACTGCCAGCCACCGCCGTGACCAGCAGCATGTGAAGACGCCGGTAAGCCACCAGCCACGTGGCAAGGTATAGATTTATGGAAATGGATTAATTTAAGTTATAAGAACAGTTAGCAAGAAGCCTGCCATGGCCATACAGTTTGTAAGCAATATCAGTCTCTATGTTTACTTGGTTGGGTCTGAGCGGCTGTGGGACTGGCGAGTGACAGAGATTTGTCCTGACTGTGGGCAAGGCAGGAAAACTCTAGCTACAGAGAAGGGGTTCTCCCTCCTGTGAGTCCTACAGAACGGTCTTCATGGGGCTTGTTGGTATCTGCTACAGGCCCTTGATAGGTCTGTCTGCTGACAACCAGGGCTTGGCCACCTTGCCAATTGCAGACCATACAGACCTTCACCCAGAGGGATGGGTTGGAAGTTGCTTCAGCCCAAGACAGGATGTATCCAATCTGATCTGGGTGGCCAGGCTTACTGATGGTGACATTACCCACTGCCCAGACTATCTGAGAATCAAAAGTACCCTTGGAGGGTCAACCCCAAATGCAGACTGTTCAGTTTCACAGAATGTTCAGAGGTGATGCTTGGTGATAGGATAATCATAATCCTCCTTAGCTATGGGGGCGGGGGTAAAGTTTATCAAAATTCTTTAGAACACAGGCTAGAGGGCTTTTAGGCTTGCTAATCTTATTACCTACACTGTCTGTCAGTTCAGTCACCCCAAGTCCAAAATCAACCAATTAACACAGAAAGTACAAAGGACAGAAAGAGGACAGAAGCCCAAGACAAGACAAACAGACATAAAACCAGACCAAGAACCTCAGGTGGGCGATGCAACGTCTTGCTTTTTGCCCTGGATGGGAGAATATTGGGGTCCCACTGAAACCCCTCCACATCCCAGATAGGGATCCCACAAAACTAAACCAGACTATGACTCACCAGGAAGCCTCCGTAGATGCTTGCCACTTTTCTCATTATGAAAGTTCACCCCAATATTTCCTGAACTGAAGGCAGCCCTGGAGCCTTGGAATGTCTCAAGGCACGTGCCTCCTGAGGCAATTCCCCAGTCCCCTGGAGTTTAGGAGCGAACTAGAATTTGGGTGGGTGGTCTGAATCTCTCTAGGACCTCAGGGCCATTATCAACCCCAATGGAGAGAATAAGACCACAATTGAGCAATTTGAGCCAAATTTAAAGCAAGCTTGATTTTTACCTTTTTTTTTTTTTTTTTTCAAGACAGGGTTTCTCTGTGTAGCTTTGCACCTTTCCTGGGACTCACTTGGTAGCCCAGGCTGGCCTCGAACTCACAGAGATCCACCTGGCTCTGCCTCCCGAGTGCTGGGATTAAAGGCATGCACCACCACCGCCCGGCAAGCTTGATTTTTATTGGGGTGCACCCAAGAACTGTCCAGCGACTGCCTCCTAAGTCTGGTTAAAGAGAGCAGCCTGGAATCTAATCCTTGGATCCCTTTTAAGGAGTAAAATCACAAGCAGTTTTTACAGAAGGGAGACAATGAGGCAACAAGGAAATAAAAAAAAAAAGACCTTAAAAAAATCATATGGTCACCTACCATGTGATTAGCGAGGGTCAGGGAGGGTTGGGAGAAGGTCAGGTTCCAGGAAACAGAGAGCAACTCAGCTCTCACAGTAAATAGAAACTTATTTTTCAAAATGTAGCATAATGGCTCCTGCCATTTAAAATGGAATCAGGCAGTTCCTCACCGTGAGGCCAGGAGGTGGTTCAGGCTGAGAGGGTTGGGGTCATGGTTTCAGGGACAGGAGCTCAGGAGCTTGCAGAGGGGCCAGCAGGCCAGTTCCATCTCCAGTGGGAAGGGCAGGGGCTCAGGCTCAGGCAAGGGCATGGCTAAGGCCAGCGGAGGCTATGGCCAATGACTGCTGCTTCACCAGCTCCCTGCAGCCATTACTGCCTCTTACTTCTC
This sequence comes from Peromyscus leucopus, assembly GCF_004664715.2. Lineage (NCBI taxonomy): Eukaryota > Metazoa > Chordata > Mammalia > Rodentia > Cricetidae > Peromyscus > Peromyscus leucopus. Next base: position 137,179,236 of record NC_051063.1, on the reverse strand, counting down.
CTTCAGTCCTAACTCAACGCCTCGACCTAGTTCTCCAGGAGCCGCTGGCTCTTCCAGGGGAGGTCTCAGAGCAGCCATAGAACCCAGGGGTGGTCCAGGGTCCGAGCCATTGGTGGCAGCATCATGCGTGGTCCAGGAAGCCCAGGCAGAGGGGGTCCAACCAGGGCCTGGGATGGGGGCCTCAGGACCATAGGTCAGGGGATACCTGCTGCAGAAGAGAGAGAGCAGATTCTGCTCTCTCTTGTAGCACGTGGGGGACGAAGGCTGGACGCTGGATAGGGGCCCTCTGAGGGGCCACAGCTGCTCGCCTCAGGAACATGGCTTCACGAGCCTCAGGACTATCTAGGTGACTGTGATCAGCAGGGTCAAAGCCGTCTGGACCCAGAAAAGGAGTGCCTCCCACCATGGGAGGAACTACTATGATTGCTGCAGCTGCCTGGGCCTCCAGCGTCTGTTGGACCTGCTGGTACGTGTTGGTGGTGGTAACTGGGCAGATCACGGGAGCTGCTGGGACCTGTGTGGCCTCTACCAGGGCCATAGCCGGCACAGCAGTTGGGATTCCGCCCACTCCTCACTCCCAGTACTCCCTGCTTAATCAGGGTCCTCTCCACCTCCATTTCTTTCAAGCATTTCTGGCTGGTCTTGCCCGGAAGGCTGACACCAGGCCTCAGGACCACAGGCGCTCTCGGCACGGGAGTCCCAGAGCCACCCCCTCCCCAGCCATCATTGATGCTGTCGCCTTCGCTGCTGCGAGTTCTCTGTTGGTCGACCCCCTGGCTCCTCCCTAAACTTCATCTTGACCTCTCTTACTCATGAAGACAATATTTCTAAGTGTCTTTTTACAAAGGCATAAAATGTATAGCAAACCCTTGCAAGTAATTTGGTTTCAGGCCTGGGCACATGTAACCAAATAAATGCTGTCCGAATAAACTCTTAGATTGTACCTTAATGTGGTCCACACTGACCTCCCAAGGACCGTTTGGGACCACAGGTGTCCTAGTTTACTCTCTGTGGCTGTGATAAAATACCGACCAAAAGCAGCTTGGGGAAGAAAGGGATTTGTTGGGCGTGTAGGTCGCACACAGTCCATCACTGGAAGATGCTGCAGCAGGCACGAAGGGCGGGCACCTGGAGGCCAGAACTGAAGCCGAGGCCGTGGAGCGGTGCCGCTTACTGGCCCCGTTTACACGGCGTGCTCAGCCTGCTTCCCTCTATCACCCAGGACCACTGACCTAGGCGTGGCACCCTCCTCAGTTATCATCAGTCCTTAGTCAGGAAATGCCCTACAGCCTTCACAGGCCACGCCAATCGAAGGCAATTACTCAGTGGGGTTCCCTCTTCCCTAGTGACTCCAGTTTGTGGCAAGTTGACAAAAACCAGCAGAACGTGGCTTGGGACATTTGGTTTGTACCTAATCATGAGACTTTTTTTCCCCCCCTGGCTTGTGGCTGTCACGTCCTTCAGTGGTGCGTCTTGTCTCTCTGTCTTCTCCAGGCATCTAGGCAAAACAATTAAGTGTTAATTATAATTAGATGATATAACGGCATTCCTCCTAGAGACCACTGCAAGCTGGGTGAAATTGTTCTATCCAGATTATATCTCCGCGCCTGACACTACACAGACACATTAATCTGTCAACATTCTCTGATCTCCCCCCCCACCGCAAGGTGCCCCAAGTCTTGGGATTGGCAGCCTGTTCTCCGAGTCACGTTGCTCTCTCCTCCTCCAGGTCAGACGATGTCTGCTTCAGTCTAACTCATGGTGGACTTCGAAGCGGCTGTGTAGGGGCTCGGGAAGACAAAAGACAAACTTGGTTTTGGGAATGACCTTGTTGGAAGTGATGGTGTCCAGGAAAGGGGGCCCTTAGTCTACAGGTTGCTGCCACCATGAAGAACAGAGAGGATGCCCAGAAGAAGGGGAAGAAGTAGGGGGATGGTGTGGGACATGGTGGCAGCCATATTGTGGGATCTGGGGAGTGGAAGATTGAGAAAGCTGTGGCCAGAATGATGTAAATCAGCAGTCATGAGCTTTTCATCTCTGGAGGAAAACTTCTAAAACTGCAACACAGAGACTGAATCGACAACCAGGAAACCTGCGTGGGACTGACCTAGGCACTCTGCATATATGTTACAGTAGTGTAGCATGGTCTTTTGGGACTCCTAACAGTGGGAGCAGGGGCTGTCTCTGACCCTTTTACTGGCTTTTAGGACCTTACTCCTCATACTGGGTCACCTTGTCCAGCCTTAATACATGGGGAGGTGCTTAGTTAGTCTCACTGCAACTTGATATGCCATGTTTTGTTGATACTCATAGGAGACCTTCCCTTTCCTGAGTAGAAACAGAGAAGGAGTGGATTGGGGGTTAGGAACAGAGGGGTTGTGGAGGCGAGGACTGAGAGGAGGTGAGGGAGGGGAAACTGACCAGGATGTAAAATAAATAAATAAATAATAAATAAATTAAAAAACAAAACAAAACAAAACCAAAAACCAAAAACACATCCATGGGAGTTTTATTCGGCATTTTTTTTTTTGCCATGGTTGAAATTAATAACTAATATCTGCGTAGATTCTACTGCCATCCCTTGGTAACCACAAAGAAATGGATCCCAAAGCTCTGAAAATAGTAAAATATGCAGATGCTTGTGCTCCTTGTAGAAAATACTTAGTATTTGCATACAGCCTACACACACCCTCCCACACACTCTAAACTATCTTCTAACACTAAGTAAATGCTATGCAAATAATTTCATACTATATTATTTAGAGAACAACAAGAAAAAAAGCACAGATACAAGTGCTGATTTTTTTCAGTTTTCTTTTTAAAGCTGAGGTTGGTTGACGGCACAGATACGGAACTTGTAGGTATGGAGGGCCGACTGTGTCTTCTTTGGAACTGATGCAGGGAGGAAGTATTCTCTACGCTCCTCTGCTCTGTGCACAGTGCCCTATGATCCCATGGTAATCAGCTCTGCTAGCTCCTGCTGTCGTTCTCAAGAGAGGGTGGACGGGCAAGCGCTCAGAGCCTGAGTGTGAGCGGATCCGCCTTCTATAGCATCTCTCTGTACTTCGGTTAACTTCATAGTCCCTGTACATCCCGTTGCTCATCTGCTACAGCAGTCTGGATATGCAATCCTCCCACCACAGGCTCGTTTGTTTGAGCGCTGGATCTTTAGATGGCAGCGCTGTTTTAAGAGATTATGGAACCTCTGGGACTTGTGGCCTTGAAAGCAGATACGGAGCACTGGAGGTGGACCTTGGATGTTAGATTCTTCTCTAGTTCCAGCCCAGAGTTCTCTGCTTCCTGATCACCAAGAAGTGAGGTGCCTCCACTATCCACTTCTGCTGCCATGAACTCTGCCATGCCTTCCCTGCCATGATGGATTAAAACTGTGAGCCAAGCCGGGTGGCTGTGGCGCACGCCTTTAATCCCAGCACTCAGGAGGCAGAGCCAGGTGGATCTCTGTAGTTCGAGGCCAGCCTGGTCTGCAGAGTGAGATCCAGGACAGTCACCAAAACTACACAGAGAAACTCTGTCTCAATTATCCCTCCCCCCCAAAAAAAAGAAACCCAAACCAAACCAAACAAACAAAAAACCCGTGAGCCAAAAGAAACTTGTATGAAGTTGTCCCAGATGTTTTATCATAGTGACAAGACAAGAAGCTTATGTACCCACCTAGGGGTCAGAATCTTGCTACGGGCCTCCTGTAGGTCATATGGATTTGGGTGCTTGGGCAGTGCAGAAGGATTCCTCCAATTCAGAGTGAACTTTCTGACTGATCATTTCCATTCTGCTCCACTGAGCCCGGAGTGTGCTATGCTGGAGGGACAGACAAGCATCAGCTGTCAGGGGCATTTCATTCCAGGTTATCAGATGGGCTCTATTTTCGGGCCTGTCCATCACTCCGCCTTACGCTGTGGAACCCAGAGTGCCTCAGATCCCAGCTGTCACAGTACACTTTCAACCGTGCTTAGTGTGTACCCGGAATCCAAGGGAGGAAGGGAGACATTTGGAGCTGGTAACATTGAAGTGGGGGTGATGAGCTATGTGATCAGGATCTGCACAGACGTCTACCAAGTGACACAAATGGTCACTGGAGCGTTTGTAGAGGCTTCTTGGGATTTTCTAGGTCTAATTGGAATTTTGGAATTTTCTGTATCTATTTCGGAACAGTAATGGGAAGCGGGTAGAGGGATAAAGATCAGCCCAGGCTTTAGACATAATGGAAAGTCAGAATCATGTATGTGGAAGCAAAGTTCTCAGATCAGAGTGTCTCACACTATCTCAGATCACAGTGTCTCACAGGCATGCTGGGAAGGAGAAATGCAGATGCTGGAAGCCTGAGCAAGGGTTGGCCTGGGGTTCTGGTGCAGTGGAGTGGCCTTATTGGTGGGAAAGCAAGAATGTCAGCTAAGACAGGGGTCGTCAGCCCATGTGACCCCTGAGGCACTGACATAATTCTAGATGTGTTCCCCAGAACCTCTGACTAACCACTGTACTATTAGGACATTCATTTTCCAAGGGAAATGAAGGCTCAGCCCTGTGGGGAGGCTGCCAGTCACACATTGGTTCTGAACAGCAATCTCTCCTTGCTCCTACTTTGAAGATTTTAGTGATTGTGTTAGACATGCCACTCATTTCCAGACCACCTTTTCTGTCTGTAGTTGCATCACTGGGTTTTTGTTGTCCATGGTAAATGGTCCTAGAGTGGCTGCTCCTGCCTGTTGACTGAACACACTATCCTCCTATGTTTGGTGAGGCTGTAAGGGGCTGATGATATCCCCATTACCCTCTGTAGCAGTTGCATTAGTGATACACAAAAAGGGAATACCAGAGAGATGTTGCTGGAGGGGTGAGAGCTCTTTTGTGAAAGCAAGAGGACCCGAGTTCACATCCTCAACTCCTAGGTAGGAGCCAGACTTGGTCACATGTGCCTGTAACCCCGACATTTGGAGCTGGAGACAGATAGATCCCTGGGACTCATTGCCAGTTTAGCCAAAACTGTGAGCTTCATGTTCAGTGAGAGACCCTGTCTCACAGAAAAAAAAAAAAAAAAAAAAAAAAAAAAAAGTGGATAGCAATAGAAAAACGCTCAATAGCCTCCTCTGGCTTCTGCATGCACACATACCAGTGTGTATATCTGCAGCAACATGCACACATATAACACACACACACACACACACACACACACACACACACACACACACACTTCCAAAAGATTTGATATGCCCTGTTGTGGAAGGAGGCAGTACCCTTAGTTACAGTGCTTTTGTTAGCCAATATCACCAGCAGCTAAGCTGGGGAATCCTGGTGAGAAATAGAGTCCTGTTGTTTAAAAACCTCTGTAGCTGCCTTGGGGTAAAGTGGCTTATGAGTCACTGCAAAATCCTAAGGGGCATCTTGTTACTGCACTTGCGCTGCATTTTATCTTTGAGATACCAATGTAAATGGACAGGCTTCCAGCTTCCAAATGTGTGACACACAGGGGGTCTAGGCAGGGACTTCTGTCAAGATGTAGTGTCTTGAATTTACTTCTACCTTTCAAAAAATCTTAAACGTCATTTCCCACATGTCTTTTTGTTTGTTTGTTTGCTTTTACACCCCAACCACAGTTCTCCCCACCCCCATCTTCTTCTCCTAGTTCTTCCCTCCAACTTCCCCCCACCCATCCACTCCTCCTCCTCTGTTTCTCCTCAGATACAGGCGGGTCTCCCATGGATATCAGCCAGCCATGGTGTATCAAACTGCGGTGAGACTAGGCACCTCTTCTTCTCTTAAGGCTGGATGAGGCAATCTGGTAGGAGGAACAAGTTCCAAGAGTAGGCAACAGAGTTAGAGACAACCTCTGTTCTCACAATTAGGAGTCTCACAAGAAGACCATGTCACACAACTGTCACATATATGCAGAGGGCAGAGGTCAGTCCCACATTGGCTCCCTGGTTGTCAGTTCAGTCTCTGCAAGCTCCTATGAGCCAGGTTAGTTGGTTCTGTGGGTTTTCTTGTGGTGTTCTTGACCCCTCTGGCTCCTACATGGTTTTTGCTTGATCTCTCTATGATGGGGGCAGGTATAATTCTAGAACCCCTGTAAAGTGATAGGTATAATTATCCCAGTTTCCTACATGGGGTACCAAGACTCAGAGGAGAGCCTCTCCCAATCCACACACTCATGGCTGGCAGAGTCTGGGGCTCAGGCTCCTCTTTCCCGATTTCCAGGCACTTTGCTGTTTTGCCAGATGCTAATGATTAAAGAGGCACGACACTTTATTTGGAAGTGATGAGGGATTCTAAAAATAGCCTCAGGACTGTTCTACTAATTTGAAAGAGTAAAGGCACTGAGTCAAACAGGACTGAGAAATGTGAGGGATCTCGTATTGATTTCCATCTACTTTGGTAATAATAATTGAGGCTGTATTTATACATTAATTAAAAATACTTGATTTTTGGTACAAAATCAAAATGACACACCAACTTGGCTTCCAAATGAGATACTCACAGTAAACCAAGATTTTGCAAGACTGAATAAATGAAAAGAAATGCGTGTAAGTGTCAAAGGCTATGCTGGGAATGGTTGGTTGATCACGAAGCCCTCATAGAGCTGCTGGGCTGGGTGGGGAGAAGGTGTTGACGGATATCTGGACTTAGGCAGATGTCAGCTGGCTTTCCACCCCAGGGAACATGGTGTTTTAATGTGTTAGTTACAATAATGGCCTGACAATATATCAACCCATACATTTGATGAAGACTTATTTGTCAAAAAATATGACTTACAAAAGATAAAGGGAATGATAGTGTAATAAGATCCAGTCATTTTCCCCAGCTTTGATATTTATGAATATTGTGTCATTTTAAAACATATTACACACATAAGTAAACATTTAACATCTATCCTATCTTCCTTCCTTCCTTCCTTCCTTCCTTCCTTCCTTCCTTCCTTCCTTCCTTCCTTCCTTTCTTCCTTTCTCTCTCCCTCTCTCTTTCTATTATCTATCTATCTATCTATCTATCTATCTATCTATCTATCTATCTATCTATAACTATCTTTCTCTCTCTTTCTTTTTCTATTATCTATCTATCTTCCTTCCTTCCTTCCTTTCTTTTTTTTGCTTTTATTTTATTTTACAATACCATTCAATTCTACATATCAGCCATGGATTCCCTTGTTCTCCCCCCTCCTGCCCCCCTCCCTTTCCCCCCAGCCCACCCTCCATTCCACCTCCTCCAGGGCAAAGACTCCCCCGAGGACTGAGATCAGCCTGGTAGACTCAGTCCAGGCAGGTCCAGTCCCCTCCTCCCAGGCTGAGCCAAGCGTCCCTGCATAAGCCCCGGGTTTCAAACAGCCAACTCATGCAATGAGCACAGGACCCGGTCCCACTGCCTGGATGCCTCACAAACAGATCAAGCCAATCAACTGTCTCACCCATTCAGAGGGCCTGATCCAGTTGGGGGCCCCTCAGCCATTGGTTCATAATTCATGTGTTTCCATTCGTTTGGCTATTTGTCCCTGTGCTTTATCCAACCTTGGTCTCAACAATTCTTGCCCATGTAAATCCTCCTCTTTCTCGCTAATTAGACTCCCAGAGCTCCACCCGGGACCTAGCCGTGGATCTCTGCATCCAGTTCCCTCAGTCATTGGATGGGGTTTCTAGCATGACTGTTAGGGTGTTTGGCCATCCCATCCCCAGAGTAGGTCAGTTCTGGCTGTCTCTTTACCATTGCCAGCAATCTATTGTGGGGGTATCTTTGTGGATTTCTGTGGGCCTCTTTAGCACTTTGTTTCTTCCTTTTCTCATGTGGTCTTCATTTACCATGTTCTCCTGTTCCTTGTTCTCCCTCTCTGTTCTTGATCCAGCTGGGATCTCCCGCTCCCACAGGCTCTCTTTCCCTCGACCCTCACCCTTCATTACTCCCACTCATGTCCAGGCTGTTCATGTAGATCTCAGCCATTTCTCCGTCATTGGGCGATCCCCATGTCTTTCTTGGGATCCTGTTTTCCAGGTAGCCTCCCTGATGATGTGAGTAGAAGTCCAGTCATCCTTGTTCCACATCTAGTATCCTCCTATGAGTGAGTACATACCATATTTGTCTTTCTGAGTCTGGGTTACCTCACTCAGGATGATTTTTTCTGGATCCATCTATTTGCCTGCAAACCTCATGATGTCATTGTTTTTCTCTGCTGAGTAGTATTCCATTGTGTATATGTGCCACATTTTATTTATCCATTCTTCAGTTGAAGGGCATCTAGGTTGTTTCCAGGTCTTGGCTATTACAAACAATGCTGATATGAACATAGCTGAGCAAGTGCTCTTGTGGTATGATTGACCATTCCTTGGGTATATGCCCAAGAGTGGTATAGCTGGATCTTGGGGGAGCTTGATTCCCAATTTTCTAAGAAAGCACCATATTGATTTCCAAAGTGGTTGTACATACATGCTTGCATTCCCACCAGCAGTGGAGGAGAGTTCCCCTAGTTCCACATCCTCTCCAGCACAAGTTGTCTTCAGTGTTTTTGATCTTAGCCAATCTGACAGGCGTAAGGTGATATCTCAGAGTTGTTTTGATTTGCATTTCCCTGATGATTAGGGATGTTGAGTAATTCCCTAAATGTCTTCCAGCCATTTGAGTTTCCTCTGTTGAGAATTCTCTGTTTAGTTCTATATCCCATTTCTTTTTTTTTTTTTTTTTTTTTTGGTTTTTCGAGACAGGGTTTCTCTGTGTAGCTTTGTGCCTTTCCTGGAGCTCACTTGGTAGCCCAGGCTGGCCTCGAACTCACGGAGATCCGCCTGCCTCTGCCTCCCGAGTGCTGGGATTAAAGGCGTGCGCCACCAACGCCCGGCTATATCCCATTTCTTAATTGGACTGTTGGTTGTTTTGATGTCTAATTTCTTGAGTTCCTTATATATTCTGCATATCAGTCCTCTGTCAGATGTGGGGTTGGTGAAGACCTTTTCCCATTCTGTAGGCTGTAGCTTTGCCTTGTTGACCGTATCCTTTGCTCTACAAAAGCTTCTCAGTTTCAAGAGGTCCCATTGATTGATTGTTTCTCTCAGTGTCTGTGCTACTGGTGTTATATTTAAGAAGTGATCTCCTATACCAATACATTCAAGACTACTTCCTACTTTCTCTTCTAGCAGGTTCAGAGTAGCTGGATTTATGTTGAGGTCTTTGATCCACTTGGACTTAAGTTTTGTGCACGGTGACAGATATGGATCTATTTGCAGCCTTCTACACGTTGATATCCAGTTATGCCAGCACCATTTGTTGAAGATGCTTTCTTTTTTCCATTGTACACTTTTGGCTTCTTTGTCAAAAATTATATGTTCATAGGTGTGCAGATTAATGTCAGGGTCTTCAATTCGATTCCATTGGTCCACATGTCGGTTTTTATGCCAATACCAAGCTGTTTTTATTTCTGTAGCTCTAGTAGAGCTTGAAGTCAGGGATTGTGATGCCTCCAGAGGTTGTTTTATTGTACAGGATCTTTTGGCTATCCTGGGTTTTTTGTTTTTCCATATGAAGTTGAGTATTATTCTTTCCAGGTCTGTGAAGAATTGTGTTGGTATTTTGATGGGAATTGCATTGAATCTGTAGATTGCTTTTGGTAAAATTGCCATTTTTACTATGTTAGTCCTGCCTATCCATGAGCATGGGAGATCTTTCCATTTTCTGACATCTTCAATTTCTTTTTTTCATGGACTTAAAGTTCTTGTCATATAGGTCCTTCACTTGCTTTGGTAGTGTTACCCCAAGGTATTTTATGTCATTTGTGGCTCTTGTAAAGGGTGATGTATCTCTGATTTCCTTCTCAGCTTCTTTGTCCATTGTATATAGGAGGGCTACTGATTTTTTGTATCCTGCTATGTTGCTGAAGGTGTTTATAAGCTGTATCAGTTCCTTGGTGGAATCTTTGGGGTCACTCAAGTATACCATCATGTCATCTGCAAATAGAGAAAGCTTGACTTCTTCCTTTCCATTTTGTACCCCTTTGATCTCCTTATGTTGTCTTATTGATCTGGCTAGAACTTCAAGTACTATATTGAATGAGTATGGGGAGAGCGGACAGCCTTGCCTCATTCCTGATGTTAGTGGAATTGCTTTGAGTTTCTCTCCATTTAATTTGATGTTGGCTGTTGGCTTGCTGTAAATTGCCTTTATTATGTTTAGGCATGTTCCCTGTATTCCTGATTGCTCCAAGACCTTTATCATGAAGGGGTGTTGGATTTTGTCAAATGCCTTTTCTGCATCTAGTGAGATGATCATGTGGTTTTTTTTCTTTGAGTTTGTTTATATGGTGTATTACATTGACGGACTTTTGTATGTTGAACCACCCTTGCATCCCTGGGATGAAGCCTACTTGATCATGGTGGATAATTGTTTTAATGTGTTCTTGGAGTCTGTTTGCCAGTATTTTTATTCTTTCTTTCTTTCTTTCTTTCTTTCTTTCTTTCTTTCTTTCTTTCTTTCTTTCTTTCTTTCTCTCTCTCTCTCTCTCTCTCTCTCTCTCTCTCTCTCTCTCTCTTTCTTTCTTTCTTTCTTTCTTTCTTTCTGTCTTTCTCTCTCTCTCTCTCTCCTTCCTTCTTTCGTCCTCTTTCTTTCTCTCTCTCTTTCTTTCTTTCTTTCTTTCTTTCTTTCTTTCTTTCTTTCTTTCTTTCTTTCTTTCTTTCTATCTTGGAGGAAGGTAGAGTGCTATAAGGGAAATTCCAAACACCGTGTTACTCACTTGAGAACACATCTGTATATACCTCTGGCAGATAAAAATTAAGAAAACAGTTTGAGAGCTGGGATGTAGGGCAGTTAGTGGAGTGTTTGCTTAGCATGCAGTAAACCCTGGGTTTGATCCTTAGCACTTCATAAAATTGGTCATGATAGTGAATGCTTGTGATTCCAATATTCAGGAGGTAGAGGCAGGAGGATCAGAAGCTCAAGTCTATCCTTGGCTACATAGCAAATTTGAGGTCAGCCTGGGATTTATAAGACTCTGTCTAAACACACAGAAGAAATAAACAAATGAAGGAAGGAATGAAGATAGGAAGAAAGAAAGAAAGAAAACTATTGTACAGAGTTGCAGGGTGAATGTTCCATTACTATCTCAGAATAGGGTTCTCTTTTTCAGATTCTTCAGACCACAACATACTCGGCACATCATACTTCACTGACTCATCTCTATGCCTCCAATCTATAGAACTGCTTACTCTCCTGTAAGAACAGACAATTAGGGAGACGGGCTTGACTAGATTTAGGTATTTAAAAAATACTTCATAGATGAAAACTTATACTCTGTTCAGTTTCAACATTTTGAAAGATTCTGTTTCATAGAGAACCACTTTTCAAGTCCTAACTCATAGACAACATTGAAATTTTGAGTAATGACTTTGAGATAATGACATGCCTCACTCACTTGCTTCATGTTGGGAGCCAATGCTTGGAAATGAGTATTGCTGAACCATGAGAGGGAACCACTATTTTGTGCAAATAGGTGCACAAAATCTCTTACTAAAAGACAGAGAGAAGGTTCCAATGTTGGGTTCATTTTATCTTGTGTTCATTTATCTTATGTTTTACATATAAGTCTTAAAAAAGCCTTCATTTTATTATGGCAATTCATTGACAATGTGAAATAGATTTAGAAGGATTAGGAAGTAGCTGGGCATAGTAGTGCATGCTTACATTTCTAACACTTGAGAAGGTAGAGTTCAAGAGTTCAAGGCCAGACTCAGCTGTGCAGGTTTGTAACCTGGGCAACATGAGTATATGTTTAACAAAAAGAAGCTAGTAATTGCTTTAAGTGACTCCAAGTTTCTAGAAAATGCTTTTAAGTACATATATAAACATTTAGAAGCAGTGCTCTAAGAAATTTGATAATCCAGAAGCATAAAAATACTACAGAGGTAGTTGATTTAATAGATTAATTTATTTTGAAGTATTATCAGGTATCCTTAAATGATATCACTGTTAACAAGTCTCTGGACTTTTTTTTTACATTTTTTTTTTTACATTTATTTAGTGTGTGTGTGTGTGTGTGTGTGTGTGTGTGTGTGTGTGTGTGTGTGTTTAAATGTGTCGACACATGCATCTGTGCCTTGGCACATGTGTGGAGGTCACAGGGTAGCTTGTGGGTTCTGGGGATCAAATTCAGGTCATTAGACTTGGAGGTATGACCCTTTGTCCATGGACCCATCTTGCTGGCCCCAGCCTGGACTTTTTCTATAATTTTATTATTTTACTTATTTAGATTTCTCATAAGGACACAGTAGTAAGCTCTATTCAAGGATTTTATTTCCTGTCTTCCTCTGTATGCCAAGACAGGGTTCTTTAGGGCTGGGTTTCCCTATCACACCCTAGAAGTTACAGACTGCTAAAGAAATGATCTCCATTCTTCCCTTTTCCTGCAAAAACAATTGGGCAAACTCTACATGATGAATGTCTTATGCAACTCTGATGGAGGCTTAGGGACCTGGGGAGGTAGATCTGTCATCAGTAGAAATGACACCTTGATGGTTCACACAGCATCACATTACTTTTGTGAGACTCAGACTTCTAGGGTCTACATAAGCGTGGGGAAATAGAGAACTCAAGTCAGACATGACTGTCAGGCAGAGCCAGCACAGCAATTTGGGATAATTTAGTCAAGGACAGATAACACACAGCAATTTATCAAATCATTAAGACTTCAGCAAATAAATTGTTTGTAAGATGTCTCAATGAGCAAGTCATGCTAAATATACTTCATAGAAGAGGGGAGGACACTAAGACTAAAAAAAACAAGACTCTGGAATATTTCTTTACATTGTGTGAATATGTGTCATTGTGATTGGGTTAAAAAGGAAGCTGACTGGCCAATAGCTGGACAGGTAGGTGGGACTTGCAGAAAAAAAAGAGCACGGAGCAGAGGAGGAGTAGTCTCAGAATCGGTAGGAGACTCACAGAGAAGGAGATGAACTTGTTGTAGTGAGAAAAGTTATTGAGCCATGTGGCAGAGCAGGGATAAGAAATATGTGTTAATCAAAAATGTAAGAGTTAGCTAGTAACAAGCCTGAGTATTGGCTGAGCATTTATAATTAATTTTAAGCCTCTTTGTGGTTATTTAGGAGCAGCTGCCAAGACACAGAGAAACTATGCCTACATCAAGCAAACCACTTTTGTATTTAAAAAAGTTACCAAAGCTTTATTGTAGTGTATATTTGCAAAAGATAACAATAATAAGTAAAAAATAAAGCCTCTTTGTTTCATTGGCAGGGAAAGTTTTGAACCTCATGGAATAGTCTCACCTGGCCTGACATTTCTTCTCACTTTCAGCCATTTCCCCAGCACATTGATTCTTTTTATTTTATTCTCAGACACATCAGTTAATTAGCTAATCTGGATTTTGATTCACATATATTACAAACCATCTTATTTTTTGCTCACAAAACCCCCTTATGTGAAATAAATGACATTATGTCCAAAAGAATGGTGTTAGATTGTCTTTTACTTTGGAAGAAAAGGAGGTAATTAGTTTGATATATATTTTTCATTCATGAATGTTAATGCCATTTTCACAGCAGAAAGAGAGGTGAATGGCTGTGCTCAGGCACTGCTCCTGGATTTTGTGGTTCTGACATTATAGAAAAGGGTTTGCGGAAGTGAGACAGGATAAAAGGACCTCAGTTGAATATGTGGGCAAGCAGTGCTCTTAATACTATAACAAAATCTAACAAAGTTCGCAATTCATAGAGCGTTTCTGAAAAGCTGCCAAGAGGGATATTTTCAATAGATTGGTGGAATGAGGAATCAAATGTATATTATTTTGGAAGAGATTGGAGTTTAATACAGCCTTTGCACAGGTTAAATTTATATCAATAAAATGCCAGGTGGAGAATGGGGCCATTTAATTTCCAGCCCGCAGAGGACACATAGCATCTCTAGAAAGGATGAAGGCAACGTGGGCTACTCTTTTTAGGCCTCTGTGTTCCTTTACAAAAGCAGCCTGGGAAATTTCTGCCATCCTTTGGAGTTCGAGGCAGCGGCAAAGCTGCAGTCAGATGTGATGGATTGCGCAGCCAATTTGCTTGAAGTTTGTGGTTCATTAATCCAGCTTTTTTGAATTTCAAAGGAGCGGAGTGATGTCATTTGGAATGTAGATCACAGAAAATTAATGGCGTTCCTTGGTCAGAAGTGAACATGGAAACAATGAGACCCAGAAGAAAGGGATGGGTGATGGCTGAGAGTGGAGTTTGGTTTCCATCAGGAAAGCCTCTGCGGCCCTTCAGATCCCCCAGCTTCGCCCTCCCTAGCCCCCCCCCCCCCCCCCCGCCAGGACCCCAAGCCCAGGGAGGCAGCTTTGAGGGATTGCCCTGTTCCTTGTGAGAGAACAGAGTGCAGCTTATGTGAGCACTCAGCAGCGTCTAAAATCCTGTCTGTCACATTCAGTGCGGCAGACCTGCCTTGTGTCTGTCCCTAGGTCCTCAGCCCACCACCTCTTCTGTGCCAGGAGTTTTAAAAGTGCGGTTTAGATGATGGGAGCCCTGCCTATTTGGGTGCGATTCTTCCATCGCATGCTTCCCACGCTGGAACCCAGGCGGAGTAGCAGAAGGGAGACTGAATCATTGCCAAAGATTCAGGCTGGGAAAGCGGGCTCAGAGCAGGTCCTGGAAAAGATCCAACGGGACAAGTGAATGGGTGTCTAAGGAGCATCCCAGCTAAGCTGGGAGCTAGTTGCAGCCTCATAGGTCATTGGATCACTACAACAGTTATCTGTGACACCAACAGGAGAATAGAATGCTCCGCACCAGATGGTCACACAACAACGACTTCTTGAATAAAACTAAGTGAAACAATGGACGACAACAAAAGCCTCCACAATAGCTCAGCTAGATGGTGACAATGTGCTTTTAAGCCGAGGAAGAAGATTTAAAACCGTGCTTAGGACAGCAGGAGAATTCTGCTCTTTGTGTCTTTGTGAACTGCTAACAATGCTCTTCAGATGTTATTTCTCCGTGCGCCATCATGGAAGCCCCGGACTCTGGAAGTGCCTGAAATATTGTTTAAGTGATTCATCGATCACATAGATGAAAGGCTGGTGGCATCCCAGGAGGACGGTCATCTTGCATGAGGACAGATGAGGGTTTATTCATAAGCACACTATCCATGGCACAGGGTGATCCATCCACACTATGTAAGAAAGTTGAAGTTTATCATGTATTAAAAAAGGTGATGAGCTGGGCAGTGGTGGCTCACACCTTTGATCCCAACACTCGGGAGACAGATACACGCTGAGGGAGGCTGATCTCTGAGTTCTAAGCCAGCCTGGTCTACACAGCGAGTTCCAGGACAGCCAGGGCTACACAGAGAAACCCTGTCTCAAAACAACAACATTAAAAAAAGGTGATGAGATTTTGCAGAATAATTTTCCCATTGGAAATCTTAACTTTGGCTTAAAGGTCTTGGATTAGGATTCAAAATACACTAATGTTTATTGGGTAACAATATAATCTGAAAGGCTGAAGTGCCTTCTGTTGGCTGTTCAGGAAGTGGTTCTATTTCACACTAATAGTCAGATCTGATGTGGGTGGTAGTTGTTGTTGCCTGTATGTTTCTTTGTTTTTGAGCATGCTTTTAGCTTGATATGGTTCTATGGTTGCCCCTAGCAGTAACTAGGCTTTTACTTAAAACACATTTAGGACATTACACCTATACTTCAAGATAGAATAAAAGTAAATTTGTAAAAAAAAAAATTCAATTTTATGCATTCTCATTTTGATTTTACTTCCACTTAGGGTCTGATAACCCTGGAAGTTGTCATTAAAAAGTTGTAGCTTTCAGTATCTCCAAAGAGCAAAGCCCTGGAAAGAACCTGACCTCTGTGTCCATTCTTCCTGGGCTCCATCTTTCTCGGTATAGAGAAAAACCTCTGTGGTTGCATTTCTTTTATTATTTGAGACTTTTGTACAGGTGTATAATATGTTTAAGTCAAATCTACCCTCTACCCCCTCCTCTCTAATTCATCCCTATTCTTCACCACCATTTTTTTCTTTTTGCAGTTTATAAGGTATTCATGTTGTAATACATGTAAATTTGAAGGAGTCATAAATACTACTTATTACCTTGGTATATCCTACTGGTCTTGTGCTGTTACTTTATATTTGTGTGGTTTTTCTACTACCCTCCCTCCCATAGTTTGGCTATACAATGCATTCTTAAATTCTTAGCCACGGAAGCAACATAATATCCCTAACATAGTTCATTCAGGGCCAAGATTCTGGTTCACAATCCCTTCTCCACAGGAAATTCAAGGATTTAAAAAGAATTTGTGATATACCAGACCGACCATGATGGCTCCAGTAAGAATGACAGTGGACAGCAGCAGATTGCTGGTTGTCACTTTTTCTGGTCATCAAGCAGAGAATTGTTTAGCTTTTGCTCAAGTTTTCTTTTCTTAACTTTCTTTTTTTTTTTATTTATTCTTTGTGTCTTTCACATCATGCAGCCCAGTCCCATCCATCTCCCGTCCCTTTGCATCAGCCCTCTGCCTCTGTAACCTCCTCCCTCCAAATACAACAAAATAAAAATAAAAAAAAAAAAAGGGAAGAAAGGGAAAATCTCATTATGGAAGCTGCAGTGTGACACAGTGAGTCACCCAGTAAACCCCTTTATCCATACATCTTTACATGCAGGCGTTCATTGCAAACAGTCATTGGTCTGGTTTGAGGCCCCTGGTCTCTGCTACACTATTGACACCGGGCCCTCAATGGGACCCTATCTGGACATCCTGTTGCTGCCCTGTGCCACGGAGATCCTGTAGCCCTGGGTCTGCAGGACCCCTGTCCCCCAATTGTGCTCTAGCAGATCACAGATGGGGGGGATATTGGTGTGGGCCAACACTTAACCTTGGTCCTGGGCCTGGGCACCTGCAGGGTTGTTCAGCCCTCCAGTTCTCCCCTGTCCTCACCACCAGGGTGAGCTCCCCAGCACTGTCCAGGCTAATTCACCTCTTGCAGCAATAAGTGAGGGGTGGGGCTAGTTCTTCTGCTTTCGCGTCCTCAGGGTCTGCTCTTCCATACCTACATCATCAGGACCAGCTCTACTGTGTTACTCCTGCAAGGTACAGGGGCCACTCTCACGAGTGCTGCAGCCAATGAGGTCAGGGATAGCTCTACTGCTCTTATGACCCCATGGCCAGTTCCTCCACCTTTCTCAGGCATTGATGGGTGGGGGCTGGGGGTATCTCTCCTCCATCCATGCTGCCACATGTCAGTTGAGTAATGGGGACAGCTCTCCTTTGCTCACAACCTTGAGCTGGGTTACCCTTAACCTCCAACTACCTGGCCAGCTCTGTTTTGCTGTCTAGTTGAGGAGCAGGGCCAGCTTTCCTAAGTGCTACAGCTGATAACTGGGAGGATCAGCTCTCTCGACTGTTGCAGGTAGTTAAGGGACGATGGGTAAGGGGGGCATCTCTTTACAGACCTTGAAAGAACAATACTCAACTTCATATGGAAAAACAAAATAACTCAGGATAGCTAAAAAGAAAAAAATCTTGTATAATAAAAGGACCTCTGGAGGTATCACCATCCCTCATGACAGATGAGTAGTGGGGACAGCTCTCCCACATTTACTGACATCTGCACCAACAAGGTTGGCTCTATTATGTTACCCTGGTGAGGTGCAGGACCTGCTCTCCCAAGTGGGAGGCCGAGACAGTTTTCCCACTCTTGTGTCCTCAGGGTCATTTCTCCCACCTGCCTCAGATGTTGATGGGTGTGTGTGGGGGAGGGCAGCTCTCCCCTGCCCATGCCACCACAAGACAGTTGAGTACTGGGAGACAGTTCTCCTATGCTCACAACTTCAGGACTGGCTCACCCACATCTCTGCTAACAGGGTTGGCTCTATTGTGCTAGGGGCAGACAGTTTTAATGCAGAATTCTACAGATTTTTAAAGAATAGCTAATACCAATACTCTTTAAATTAATACACAAAATGGAAACAAAAGGATCATTGGCAAATTCTTTCTATGAGGGCACAGTTACCCTGATACCCAAACCACACAAAGACACAATAAAGAAAGAGAGTTACAGGCCAATATCTCTCATGAACATTGATGCTAAAATATTCAATAAGACACTGGCAAACTGAATCCAAGAACACATCAAAAAGTCCATCCACCATGACCAATAGGCTTCATCCCAGAAGTGCAGGGATGGTTCAACATACAAAAATCTGTCATTATAATCCACCATATAAACTAACTGAAAGCAAAAAAATCACGATCATGATCATCTCATTAGATACTGAAAAAAACCTTTGATAAAATCCAATACCCCATCAATGATAAATGTCTTTGGGACATCTGGGATGCAAGGGACATACCTAACCACAATAAAAGTAATATACAGCAAGCCGATTGACAACATCAAATTAAAGGAGAGAAACTCAAAGCATTTGGCTAAAATCAGAAACAAGACAAGGTTGTCCACTCTTTCCATACCTATTCAATATAGTACTCAAAGTACTAGCTAGAGCAATAAGACAACTAAAGGAACCTAAGGGGATACAAAATGGAAAGGAAGAAGTCACAGTACCATTATTCAAAGATGATAGGATGGTATATGTAAAAAATTCTACCAGGGAAATCCTACAGCTGATAAACACCTTGAGTCAAGTGGCTGGATACAAGATTAACACACACACACACACACACACACACACACACACACACACACACACACACAAAACCAGTAGCCCTCCTATATACAAACGATGAACGGGCTGAGAAAGAAATCAGAGAACCAGGGCTGAGAAAGAAATCAGAGCACCAACACCCTTTACAACAACCTCAAATAATATGAAATATCTTGGTGTAACTCTAACTAAGCAAGTAAAAGACCTGTATGACAAGAACTTCAATTCTTTGAAGAAAGAAATTGAGGAAGATATCAGAAAATAGGAAGATCTCTCGTGCTCATGAATTGGCAGGGTTAACATAGTAAAAATGGCCATCTTACCCAAAGCAACCTACAGATTCAATTCAATCCCCATTAAAATCATAACATAATTCTTTACAGACTTTGAAAGAACTCAACTTCATAAGGAAAAACAAAATAACCCAGGATAGCCAATAAATAAATAAATAAATAAATAAATAAATAAATAAATAAACAAATAAATAAACAAATGAACCTCTGGTGGTATCACCATCCCTGACTTCACGCTCTACTACAGAGCTATAGTAATAAAAACAGCATGGTATTGGCATAAAAACAGACAGGTGGATCAGTGGAGTCTAATCAAAGACCCAGACATAAACCCACACACAACTATGGACACCTGTTTTTTGACAAAGAAGCCAAAATTATACAATGAAAAAAAAAAAAAAAGGAAAGTATCTTCAACAAATAGTGTTGGTCCAACTGGATGTCTGCATGTAGAAGAATGTAAATAGATCCATATCTATCACCCTGTACAAAATTCAAGTCCAAGTGGATCAAAGACCTCAACATAAATCCAGATACACTGAACCTGATAGAAGAGAAAGTGAGAAATAATCTCAAATGCATTACCACAGGAGATAACTTTTAAATAGAACATCAATAGCACAGACACTAAGAAATGGGACCTCATAAAATTGAAAAGTTTCTGTAAGGCAAAGGACACCATCAATAGAACAAAATGCCAGCCTATAGAATGGGAAAAGATCTTCACCCACCCCACATCCAACAGAGGGCTGATCTCAAAAATATATAAAGAACTTAAGAAGCTAGACATCAATAAACCAAACAATCCAATTAAAAATGGGCTACAGATCTAAATAGAAAATTCTCAACAGAAGAATCTCAAATGGCCAAAAAACACATAAGGGAGATGTTCAAGATCCTAAGCCAGCAAGGGAATGCAAACTAAAACAACTCTGAGATTTCATCTTACACCTGTCAGAATGGCTAAGATCAAAAACAGGAGTGACAGCTCATGCTGGGGAGGATGTGAAGCAAGGGGAACTCACCTCCATTGTTGGTGCGAGTGCAAACGTGTACAGCCACTTTGGAAGTCAGTGTGGCGGTTTCTCAGAAAACTGGGAATCAATCTACCTCAAGATTCAGCTATACACTCTTGGGCATTTACCCAAGGGATGCTCAATCATACCACAAAGACACTTGCTCAACTATGTTCATAGCAGCTTTATTTGTAACAACCAGAACCTGCAAACAACTTAGATGTCCCTCAAATGAGGAATGGATAAAGAAAATTGTACATTTACACAGTGGATTATTTAATACTGAGTTGTTAAAACAAGGACAACAGGAAATTTGAAGGCAAATGGATGGAACTAGAAAAAAAAATCATCCTGAGTGACTTAACTGAGACCCAGAAAGACAGGCATGATATGTACTCACTAATAAGCAGATATTAGCTGTAAAATAAAGGATAACTGTGATACAATCTGCACACCCAGAAAGATTAGGAAATAAGAAGGGTTCATGAGGGGGACACCTGGATCTTCCTAGGAAGGGGAAATAGAAGTGATTTTGTGAGTGGATTGAGGGTGGGAGGGAATGGGAACATGAGTGATCAGGTTGTGGGGTTATGGAGGGGGAAATACTGAAAGAGACTACTGGAAAGGGGGGACATTTTGGGGTCAGGTAAAAACCTGGCACAAGGAAATCTCCCAGAAGTCTACAAGGAGGACCTCAGTTAAGACTCTAAGCAATAGCAGATAAACAGCCTGAACTGGCTATCTCTTGAGACCAGACTGGTGCCTGGCCCAATTGACATCAGAGAGGCTTCATCCAGCAACTGAGGGAAACAGATGCAGACCACAGCCAACATTAGGGAGAGTTCTGGAATCCTGCAGAAGAGGGGGAAAGAGGATTGCAGGATCCAGTGGGGTCAAGAACACCACAAGAAAACTCACAGAATCAACTAACCTGGGCTCATAGGGGCTCACAGAGACTGAACCAACAACCAGGGAGCCTGCATGGGACTGACCTAGGTACTCTGCGTATATGTTACAATTGTGTAACTTGATCCTATTGTGGAACTTTTAACAGTGAGAACAGGGGCTGTCTCTGACTCTTTTACTGACTTTTGGGACCCCACTCCTCATACTGGGTCGCCTTGCCCAGCCTTAAGATGTGGGGAGGTGCTTAGTCTTACTGCAACTGGATATGGCATGTTTTATTGATACTCGTGGGAGACCTGACCTTTCCTGAACAGAAACAGAGGGAGAGGGGATTGGGTGGTGGGAACAGAAGGAGGCTGGGGTGGAAGGACTGGGAAGAGAGGAGGGAGGGGAAAATGTAACCGGGATGCAAAATAAATAAATAAATAAATAAGATTGTGACATTTTTATTTATTAATGTTTTTTTTTATTTTTTTATTAATAGTACCTTGTTTTTTTTGTCCCCTTGTCCTCCCCATCCTTCTGTATTTGAACCTCGATTCTGCATCTGAGAGAAAGCACCCAACATTTTGTCCTTCTTTCACCCTGTCACCCTCGCTCCCTCCCACCCTCCTTTTTGACTTTTTCTCCCATCTCATCCTTCCTCTTATACCTTCACATTTCCCTCTCTGTCTACATATAGGGGAGAAAACATGCACTATTTGTCATTTTGAGTCTCGCCTATGTGGTTTCTAAAGACATAGATATATCCCCGAGATTAAGGGGTCTTTCCACTCTGTGAGTTTAGAAACCAGGTGTGGTGGGCTCTCAGGCATTGCAACATCATCTGCCAGTTGGGGCCACAAGGAAGGTGGGATTTAACTATGCAGCACAGCTTTGACCTTTCTGGCTGGGTTTGGATGGAGACTGGATGAGATATCTCCATCTGGACTGAACAGCCTCATTCCTGTTTCTAGAAGTCGACTGCTCCAGGCCACTCCAGCATGTGGCTGCAAAAACAGCAGTGGAATTTCTTCGAGACTGGTTTAAAAAAAGAAGTTATTCTGGATGGTCCATCCCCAAAAGGCAACAAAATGTTAGGTCTTGAGGCAGGGGAATGCCAGCATCTGGGCGTAAAGGCTGCGATTGTAGTAGTAGTGTAGATGGAGGAGCAGGCAGAGAAGGAAGCAGAAGTAAAAGAAATGAGATGGAAGGTCCAGCTCAAGGAAGAAGAAAGAATGGGTACATGGCTGGTTCTATGAGGCTTAGAGGACAAGTATGTTTGGGCCCATGATTAATTGGCTCATGATGTAGGAGCCCAACAGTGGGATCTGGCCATTGATGCCAATTCTGAAAGTGTGACTCAATTTCATTTTCCAGTGTTTCAAGGGAGGCAGGAAGAAGGTAGATAATCCATACAGGTCCTTTGATGTAATGATAGGCCTAGAAACATACATGGGACTTCTAGGGAATAAATTCTCATTATCCCTGGCAGAGGAGAGATTCTGGTAAGGTTGATATGTACACGGTTCCATATAGAAATATGCCTTCCAGGTGTGATGTTCCTATTCTGAAAGAATTAGATCTTTTCTCTTGAAATATATTGATATTACTTAAAATTATTTCTTTTATTTTTTATTTTTATTTTTTTAAAACATTTTTAAAGATTTATTTATTTATTATGTATATAGCACATATGACTGCAGGCCAGAAGAGGGCACCAGATCTCATTATAGATGGTTGTGAGCCACCATGTGGTTGCTGGGAATTGAACTCAGGACCTCTGGAAGAGCAGTCAGTGCTCTTAACCTCTAAGCCATCTCTCCAGCCCTATTTCTTTTATTTTTGAGGTTATATAATTACACCATTTCCCCCTTCCTTTTCCTCCCTTCAAAGTCTCCCATAAAGCCCTCCTTGTTCACTTTCAAATTCATGGTCTCCTTTTTCATTAATTGTTACATACATCTATGTATATTCATAAGTATATAAATACAATCTGATCAGTCTGTATCAATGTCACTTGTGTATATGTTTTCAGGGCTGAATGTTTGGTATTGGACAATCACTTGGTCTGCTCTCTCCTGGAGAAGACTGTTTTTCCTGCTCTCAACATTCCTTGGTTGCCTGTAGTTCTTTGTCTAGGGTTGAGGTCTTGTGGTTTTTCTCCCATTCACTTTGGCATGTCTATTGTTATTACCCTTGTTCAGCTCATGTTTGGGCAGTCATGCTGGTGAGACTTTATGGGTGTAGCTTCCGACATTCCTAGGAGAAATACACAGCAAACTCCCTGATCCTCTGCTTCTTACAACCTTTCTACTCCCTCTCTGCTCTGATCCCTGAAATGTATTCATCTTTGTTCATTGTCCAAGTTACTTATTAGTAATGTCAGTAAATGTAATCATAAAAACAAGCCTTTGAATAGTATTCCATAGTTGTCAGCACAGTTTCACAAACATTTCTTTCATCTTTTCAAATACTTTGGCCACTTAAAGCTGAGGCTTACCCAGTTCTCATTACAGGCTGTAACCCATGGGTGCTTTTTATGCACATGTCAACATTTCTACCTATCCTACTTGAAGGGATTTTGTCTCTAAATTCCTCCTCTTATTGTATCATGTTAGATTCATCGAAAAGTCTGAATACATATAGAGCTTATTTTTTTCCCATGGAGAATTGGCTTATGCAGCCATGGTGGTTGGCTTAGCAATGTTTGAAAGCCTGTCATCCTCAGGCTGGAGCTTGAAGTCCCCAGGCAGGTGACTGGAAAGGGAAGATGACAGCCAGCGGGAGTCCCATGTGTATAAGTTGAAATTGCACAAGAACAAACTGAGCCTTTCTCTTTCTCTCTCTGTGTGTGCATGTGTGTGTTCATATATATGCTAGTGCATGTATATGGAGAGCAGAGATCTATAGAAGTAACCATCTTATTAAATAAGAAACACAGAGCCAATGTAAAGATAAAAGCCAAGAGATCAGAGTTAAGAGCCTTACCCATCTGCTGCAGCTAGCCTCTTCAGCCAAGAGAGACCTATTTCCTGTGTGTTTGTCTTTATATAGACTTTCTGTTCTGCCTTCTCATTGGTTGTAAACCCAACCACATGACTGCCTAGTCACTGCCTGTCTGCACAGACCTCCAGGTCTTCTATGGTTGGTATTGAGATTAAAGGCGTGTGTCTCCAATGCTGGCTGTATCCTTGACCACACAGAGATCTACCTAGCTCTGACTACCAAGTGCTGGGATTAAAGGCATGCACCATGAATGCCCAGCTCTGCTATGGCTTACTATTAACTCTGACCCCCAGGCAACTTTATTTATTAACATACAAATATAATCACATTTCAGTACAAATAAAATATCACCATAGAGATCAACTTTAGATGTTATTCCTCAGGAGCTGTCTACCTTGTTTTTTGAGACAGGCCTCTTTTTGGGACCTGGGCCTCCTCAATTAGTCTAGGCTGGCTGTCCAATGAACTCCAAGGATCTTCCCCTTGTTTGTTTCCTTAATGGGATGGTAAGTTCATATAACTCCACCTGACTTTTTATATGGTGCTAGGGATCAACCTCAGGTCCTCATGTTGGGCTGGAAGGAGGATTGTGACCCAAAGTAGGAGAGCTGGAATTGACTGACACCACTCAGGGAGACCATAGGATACTCTGGACCTTTGTGACCACACTAAACATTTTTTTTTTTTTTTTTTTTTTTTACTGCAGTAGATGCTTCTCACTGTAAGACTTGTCCTGCTGGCTGCTTGATAGATAGGTAGCTAAACTTGGTGAGAAATGGGAAAACATGCTTTAAAGTGGAATAATTAGCTGGGAAGCGTGGAATACTGGCTTATTTATGCTGCATGGTCCTTCACTCATTCAGGGGCTATTTGTGGCCCTGGGCTAGTGTCCTGCTGTGGCTTCAGCTCTTTAGGACTGTCCAGCATTACATAGGGCAACAGCTGCATCCTTGGGTGTCCTGGTTGCAAACAACTAATTGTTACACATCTCTTAGTCCTGTAGACTGTGCCTGACAGATTTTTGGCTTCAGCCATGTGGGTACCTTTCATATGTCATGGCATCCTTGACTCTTGGCTACTGAAAATATCTTCCTTAGCAAACTTGGGCTCTGCTAAAGATATACCTGGGCAAGCTGGACTCTCATCTTTCTATTTAAAGTCACCCCCATTAACTTTGAACTTAGGACATCTACTATTTGGGAATCTGTCACTATGCATAT
The DNA here is from genome assembly GCF_004664715.2 of Peromyscus leucopus. NCBI lineage: Eukaryota > Metazoa > Chordata > Mammalia > Rodentia > Cricetidae > Peromyscus > Peromyscus leucopus. The sequence goes on along the minus strand of NC_051063.1, from coordinate 137,154,165 downwards.
TGAAGGGTTCAGGGAAGAACCTGGCCTGTGTAGCTCTGAGAAGGATACAGGACAGAAAAGAGCTGACAAGTACTCAGCAGCCTTAGCTATGATGTGTGATTTGGTGCCGTCTTTGAAATCAAGACCAGTGAATAAAACACTCCTCGAGCAAGCATGAGAAAGTCCCCGAGGACAGGCACAGGGAAGGTTGGACCAGCAGGGTCTGTTACACAGTCAGGAGGCTAGCTCCAGGTACTGAGAACCTTCAGGGCAAATGGCAGCTCTGAGCCCCAGGACCAAGATGACAGGGCTTGCCAAAAGCCAGGCATGCCAGCTCTGACATCAATGTGCTCCCCAGGAGCATGCTGCCATTCATAATCTTTGTTCTTTGATCACTGCTTAATGGAAGAGAAAGCTCAGTGCCTTTGCAGTCTCAGCTGGGAACTGGAGCTCTGACAGGCAAGCCCGAAAGGCCGCATGCCCAGCTAGCTCTACAAAGAACACAGCTTGCACTGCCGGCAGACTCTGCTCATTGGCCCAGGGCGGTGGATAGTTTTCTAGCCTTTTTACATAAATAAATCCTGATAACTTCATCTAATGTGTCTCACTCTGTGCTCCTGCCACAGGGGAAGGTGGAGGTGACTCTGGAGTTTGGATACTTTCTTGGTTTGGCCTGTGACAAATAGGAAGAATCTTTTTACACCAGGAAACCTAAGCTCTAGACCCAGCTGGGCCTCTTGGAGTCAAAGCTTTCATCTTGAAAAAAAAAAAAGTCAATTTCTTCTTCTCCGAGGATTTAGTAAGTTAATCTATACAGTATTGCCAAAGTAATGAAGTCACAGCCCCCAGGCACCCAGAATTCTCACAGAACACCAGCGGGGGTATAAAGAGAATTTTTTTGAGGGGTGTGTTCTTCCCAGTGTGACAGGCAGCTTCAGAGCATGGCAAGAAAGACAGTTGATGCAGCCTGGGGACTGTCTAGCTCCTGATCCTTTAGATGATCCCTTTACTACTTAGCATTAAGCCTATCTCCTACATTCTCCCCAAGATATCCTAATATCTCAGGACCAAGAAGACAGACTCTGCAAAGGTGTGAGTGTGAGTGCATGTGAGTGTGTGTGTGAAGTGTGAAGCTTGACCCTAATTAGTCTTAACAATAAAAGCCTGGAGTCAGATATTGAGGGTGAAAACTGAAAGGTCAGAGAAGGAAAGCAGTCAGCCATTAGAAACTTCTTACCACTACCAAATCTCAGACCCAATGGGCATCCTGTCTCTATGAATCCTCAGACTGAATGGGCACTGAGATCCTGACTCCACCTCCCTAGTGCTGGGATCAAAGGCATGAGCCTCCCTAATGCTGGGATCAAAGATGTGAGCCTCCCATGTGCTGGGATCAAAGACATGATCCTCCCTAGTGCTGAGATTAAAGGCTTGAGTCTCTCAGGTGCTGGGATCAAAGGTGAGAGCCACCACCATCTGACTCTGTTTCTCTTTTAGACTGGTTCAATCTCATGTAGCCCAGGGTGGCCTTGAACTCCTGATCTTCCTGCTTCTTCTTCCCAAGTGCTGGGGTTAAATGTGTGTGCTACCACTACCAGTCCTCCATGGTTAACTAGTGGCTAGCTCTGCCCTCTGTTCTCCAGGTGAGCTTTATTTGTCAGAACACAAGCAAAATATCATACAACGTGTGTGTGTGTGTGTGTGTGTGTGTGTGTGTGTGTGTGTGTGTGTGTGTGTGTATGTGTGTGTGTGTGGTCAGTCCTTCCTCTAATTAACAGGTGAGGTTAAAACTTGGTTCATGGCATGGAATACTTAAGACCTGCAGAACCGAGCTCCAGAGAGAAGCCACACAAAGGAATGTGTTCAGTGAGACGTGTGTGTGTGTGTACCCATCTTCTCACACTGCCAGCCCTCAGGATTCCAGGAGGAGGGGCACTGTCAGAGTGCATCTTGTGAACCTACCCTGGCATAAGGTGGAAGAGTCCATGACAGTGTACCAGGCTGTTCCCTGAGTATGTGACAATGTGGACTTACTCCTGTCTTTCTCTGCGATCCAGGCATCATCTGGTCTTCTGACGTCTGCCCTTGGTCTGCATTTCTGGATGCGCTACTCTCAGCTCTGCCCTGATAACTCCAAACCCTATCATTTGGCTTGAGGCTAGGATGGCATAGTAGCACGTTCTTCCGCAAGCTGATTCCCTGCCTCCTTTCCCCTTCTCTTTCTTCCCTTGTCTCCATTACTTTCTTTTTTCCTTCTTCTCCTCTCCCATCCTCTATGGACACCAAGAACAGGAGCAGCCACAGGGCTACGAAATCAAGGGATAACATGGTTTGTATTTTAAGGCACTTAATAATATTCTAGAGTTGACACAAACTTATGTTTAGTTTAAAGTTTTTTTTGTGTATCCAATTACATGATCTTCTGCTTGTTTTGCATTTTTAAGCTATACCAGCAACAAGCTTGTTCCACTGCTACAAGCGGAGATTCCATCTTTTGCTCGCTGTGGTTCCCAGTATCTGTCTTAGTGATGTGCTCAGGGATGCAGATCAGACTGCTTGTTTCCCAGGCCCATCGTGAGTTACGTGACCTCTCTAAGTGGACAGCCCAGTACCTGGTGCAGAGTAGGTCTCAGTGAGTGTTAGCTATTATGATTACTGTGGGTGGAGTAACTTGGGAAATATTCCTCAGTGCATTTGAAATGTGTTGACAGATGGGCAGAGACAGGAGGTGAAATTCAAGCCTGTTGACTTGTTAGTAGAGTAGTTCCTCATTAGGTAACAGCAGAAGCTCCCGGTGCTGTTTTGATGTGCTTCAAGTTGGCATTCTTTGGGTGTTCATATTTGTGTGTGTGTGTGTGTGAGAGAGAGAGAGAGAGAGAGAGAGAGAGAGAGAGAGAGAGAGAGAGAGAGAGAGAGAAGGAGGAAGAAGGAGAGAGAGAGAGAGAGAGAGAGAGAGAGAGAGAGAGAGAGAGAGAGAGAGAGAGAGAGAAGGAGGAAGAAGGAGGAGGCCAGACACAAACCTTGGGTGCCAACTACTTTCTCTTTCTGAGAGAAGGTCTTTTTTTTTTTTTTTTTTTTTTTTTTTTTTTTTTGGTTTTTCGAGACAGGGTTTCTCTGTGTAGCTTTGCGCCTTTCCTGGAACTCACTTGGTAGCCCAGGCTGGCCTCGAACTCACAGAGATCCGCCTGCCTCTGCCTCCCGAGTGCTGGGATTAAAGGCGTGCGCCACCACCGCCCGGCTTGAGAGAAGGTCTTTTATTGACTTGTTGCTCATCCAATTAGTCTAGGCTGGCTGGTGAGCCATGAATCCATCTGAAGCTATCTCTCCAAAGCAGGAATTACAAATGAGTGCCATCATACCTGACCTTCTTATGTGGGCTCTGGGGGCTGAATTCAAGTCCTTGTGAATGTGAGACTAACAGTTTGCCAACTGAGCCATCTCTCCAACTCTGTTGGCATCTTTATGAAAAGTTGATTTCTCTAGAGAACAGGCAGAATTATGAAATCACATGTAGCTGTCCTCAAGCTGGACTTGCTAAGTTGACTGTAAAACACTGGTACACTTAGATGACAACATGCAGCTTGTGTTGTCATAGGATTAACCTCAACAGTGGGTGGAGCAACTTGTACATAAAGTAAACCTAGTTAATTAATTAAATTTCTAGACCATTAGTCTGATAGGGCTGCCAGTAACAGCAAATAAAGTATTACTGCCTGTGTGACATTCAAACAGAAAGCTATGGTCTCACCTGGTGATGTCAGTCTTGGTTCCTCTGAGGCTTGTAGATACTCATCTTCCTCACCATGACTTGATGTCATCTTTTCTGTCTTATCCAAGTTTGCCTTTACTTTAAGGCTATTTGCCATAATGGATTAGGTTCCATCCTAATGATCACATTTGAAGTTGGTTACTTCTACAAGATTTTTTTGTTGAAATGAAGCCACACATGAAACTACCATTTGAGTTTCAAAACAAACCAGGACCAGTTATTTCTCATATCTTAGAGAAGAGGAACCAGGGCCCAGGGCCCCTTGCTATGGCTTGGTTAATCAGAGCTGTTCTAGGAGAAGTTCCCACTGCTCTTGAAAGCCACTGGGCTCCATCAATATGTAGGCACAGCAGGTGGCCCTGATGGATGAGCCCAGTACTTGTTTCAATACCTATTCTTGTCTAGTACATGAGCTTGGCACTCAGGGACTGTGTCAAATGGATGTGGTACTTAGATTGAAAGGAGGCATCTCCTCTTAAGTATCCATACTTTTTGTACTGATGGTTGGATTTCTAACCAGAGTCCACTGACAATAATAACACCTACAGCCACCCCCTCTATGTCTTAAAATTGCTAGCACTCTGTGATATTCTGAGCTGCTTATGTGAATGTCATTTTAATTCTTTTGACAATCCTTTGGGTATAGGTAGAGCCATAACTTGCATGAAATCCTATAGGGCCAGCTATATTTCAGAAGCCAGAACTCTGTAGACTTGGGAAGTGTAGTAACAGTACACGCTCTGCTTATTACACAGCATTCCTGTAGGGTCTGAGGCAGTTTCAGGGCCCTGGAGCAGAACATCCAAATAAGTCATATGACCCTGGATCAATAAAGGGAACAGCTTTTTTATTTAGGTCAGATTTTGCTGTTGCTGAGTTAAAAAAAAATCCATTATGTTTTGGGGGACTTTTGAATCCTAGATGGGCAGGTGGGTCCCAGATCAGTTTTTGGGTAAAGTCAAAACCTGTCTGGAGAGGTGAGCTGGGTTGGGTCAGACTCAGCCCAGGACTAGGGAAGTCTCATGGAAATCCAAAGCCCTGACCTAGCAGCTGTCTGTCAACAGAGGGGTCTGACAGTAGGATGCTGTTGGGGGGGGATTGGGGCACAGTTCTAGGGCAGTGTAACCCTTTCATTGGTCAGGGACTATGTGTATTTCCCAGCCTCTTGAAGCCAGTTGGCTATTTGACTTGTAAATACCCACGCCGTGAAGTCTGAAAACCAGCAAGTTAAGGGAGATGGCAGGAACATTAGGATTAGTCTGTTTTTTTTGGGTAGTGGTGGTGGTGGTGGTGGTGGTATGTTAGGGTTTTCGTTGCTGTGAAGAGACACTATGACCACAACAACTCTTACAAAGAAAACATTGCATTGGAATGGTTCACTTACAGTTTCAGAGGTTCAGTCCATCAATTATCATCATAGTGGGGAGCATGGCGGCATGTGGGCAGACACGGTACTGGAGAGGTATCTGAGAGTACTACATCTTGCAGACCACAGGAAGTCAACTGAGACACTGGGAGATATCCTGAGCATAGGAAACTTCAAAGCCTGCCCCCACAGTGACACATTTCCTCCAACAAGGCCACACCCACTCCAGCAAAGCCACAGCTCCTGGTGGTGCCATTCCCTATGAGATTATGGGCATCAATTACATTCAAACTACCACAGGTGGTGAGAATTTGAAGGTCTCGTTTATGAAATGGAATATACAATTGCAAATATAAAATTAGGTGCAAGGTGAATTTTTCATTAGAATGTAGGCTCACAACAGATTACAAACTTTAAAAAAGCTGCCAAGCACGTGAAGAGAGATAGATGGAGACCTTTTACACCTTCTGCTCAATTTCTCCATAAACCTAAAACCACTAAAAAAAAAATCGTTAATTAAAAAACAAAACAAAACAAAAAAACTACACTTGATCTTAGCCAAAAGGCCGAGAAGCGATAAAAAAACAAAAAACTAAAGGAACTGCCAAATAGCTCAGACACCACACAGACCAGAAAGCATTTTTGCTAATTAACAACCTGCACCCTTCTTTAATATACTTTTTTCAGTAGGTTTTTTTTTGGCTGTAAATTCATTGATTTCTTTTTCACAAGATAATGGGTTTGAGATTTTATTTTAAAGGGACAGACTATAAAAATCATCTGTAAAGACGATAGATACATTCTTTTCCTCTAGAAGTTTGATAAATTGGTTTCTTATTAGGGAGAGATTAGGAAAGTTCCTTTCAGCATTTCAGGTCTTTATTAGTGATATCAAGTAGAATTTTGGGATGGTTGACAAGTTGGAGACACCTCTGCCAAGCTTCTTCATAACGCTCTTTGGTGAGCCTCTTGGGAGGCTCGGGGCTGTGTTGGGGCGTGTGGAGGGGATGAGGGTAGCTGCCAGAGTCCACTGAAGATGGTTGTTCCAAGACAGATGGGAGAAGAGAAGAGAAAGGTAGACTTAGTTGTGTTCCCAGAGACCATCTCTCTAGAAGCTTGATGTCTTTAGATCTTCTGCTAAAAGATCTCCCCGACCTGGCCTTGAGCACAGTGCTTCGGTGAGAAGGTCTTTTTTTTTTCCCCCCGAGACAGGGTTTCTCTGTGTAGTTTTGGTGCCTTTTCTGGAACTCACTCTCTAGCCCAGGCTGGCCTCTAACTCACAGAGATCCCACAGAGATCTGCCTACCTCTGCCTCAAGAGCAATGGGATTAAAGGCGTGCGCCGCCCCTGTCGCTGCCGCCCACTGGCAAGAAGGTCTTTAATAGCCCCGTCTTCCGCAGCCTCAGGTTCTCATCTGGACTTCTAGGTCATTCAGGTTCTGCTAACATTTACTCTGTTTTGTGTGCATGCCTTGCCTGACACCCCGGCTTCTTAGAAGACAGGTCCTGTAGCCAACGGGACAAGTAAAGAGCTTGCCTTAAAAGTACAGTGTCGTTCCCTGAGTGCAGGTATGGTGCTCTGCGCTGGTAATCTCAGCTCTTTGGAAGTAGGAGCATTTCTGGGACTTCCTGGGTAGCATGTGTAGGCTGACTGATGAGCTTTAGATCATGAGGGAACCTGTCACAAAGGAGTAGACCGTGTTCCTGAGAGTGACACCCAAGCTAATCTTCTGCTCTTCACTTGCACATGTGCACTTCTCATACATGTACCCACACACAGATGAACGTGCACACACATGCTAACACGCACACACATAACTTTAACAGAAGGCGGGCCCTGTCTAACTGCTCTTGGATTTCTGAGTATCCCCAAAGAGTCCATGATGTCAGAGGCATGTTTTTCCATGTCTGTGGTCCTAGCACTCAACTTGGTGTCTGTCATGAAACTAGGCTTTGGAGAATTGGGAAAAATAAGTAAATGAATGAACTATTTTTTTGTGTGTTTTGTTTTTGAGATTTATTTAATTTTTTAAATGTACATTGGGGTTTTGCCTTGCATGTATGTCTGTGTGAGAATTTCAGATCCCCTGGAACTGAAGTTAGGCACAGTTGTTAGCTGCATGTAGGTGCTGGGAATTGAACCCAGGTCTTTCAGAAGAGCAGTCAGTGTGTTTAACCACTGAGCCATCTCTCCAGCCCCCATGAATGAGCTATTGTCTTGTCCATTTTGTGTTGTTATAAAGGAATACATACTTTATAATTTATAAAAGAATGAGATGGATAACTTACAAAGGAAATAATTTTATTTTCCATAGTCTTTTATTTCTTAGACATCTAGGAGTGTGGTTCATGGGTCTGGTGAACATGTGATAGAAAAGGAGATAGTCCAGTGAACCTGCATGGAAGAGAAAAGAGTGGGAGGTCAGGCTCTTTCCCAGGATGATGTTATTTCATCCATGAAGTTGGATCCTTTGTGATGACCTAAACACCTTCCACTGGGGAGAAGTTTGTTGATACGAGATTTGGAGAGACATGTAAACCACGGCAGGGGACTGGGAATGTGGATCAGTCAGTGGAGTGGTTGCCTACATGCCCAAAGCCCTGGGTTCAATCCCCAACACTACTTAAACCAGTGTGGTGGTACACACTCATAATCTCAGCACCGGGAGGTAGAGGTGGAAAGATGAGGAGTTCAAGGTTGTTCTCAAGTACATAGTAAGTTTGCGGCCAGCCTGGGCTACATGAGACCTTCTTTCGACACACACACACACACACACACACACACACACACACACACACACACACACACACACACACACCCCAGCAGATATAGAGAGAGCTGCTTTAGTTTTATTGCCAATGATGATCTGAGAAGCCTCAGTGCAGTATATCTCAATGGTTCTGAGCTTGGAAGAGGGAGATGAGAACTTGTGGTGGGGTGATTGGGACACTTCCATATTTATTCCATAGGGCTATGGCAACACACACTGTGGCTTAAGAATGAGAAATTTATTAACTCATAGTCTATGAGGTTCAAAGTCTGCAATGAGGGTGTCCTTCTGAAACTGATAGGGCATCCTTCCTCTGTCTTCCATTTGTCCCTTTCTTCTGGCATTTTTTCCAGTGATCTCACATTCTTTGTCTGATCCTCTGTCTTCCCAGATGTTTTCCTGTGTCATTCTATACCATCTTTCTTCTGTGTTTATCTATGTCAAATTTTCCTTTTGTGTATAAAAATAATTTATATTGGATGTGAATCAACAGTAATGACATCATCTTCATGTGGTTAAATATTCAAAAGTCTTATTCCCAAAAGAGGCCCCTCTGAAGAACTGGAGGTTAGGGTTTTAACATGCGTTTAGTATGGTAGGATGCCTTTCAACTTAGAACAACACCCAGAAGCTTTTATCTTCATTTTTTTTAATTGGCACAACATTCATAGGGTGGAGAGGAGGACAAGGTACTCTCAGGCATTAAAGAGCAAGAGTTCTGGATGGGGCTTTTCAGCATTACCAGGTAGGTGGGTTAGTGCTGTTCAAGGAACAGAAGTAAGAAAGAAGACAAAAAGGAGGAGAATGAAAGAATGAGGGAATGCATTCTGTGGAGCTAGCTTTGCAACTTTGTCTTGGCTTTGCTGGGCAGATTGCTTTTGGGTGCTTTGGATACGATGCTGCCAGATTGATCCTTCTTGATGCCTGCAACAGGGGACCAGACAGACTCGAGTTTCTTTGAGTTCTGGCTCCACTCTCTTTCAATTACAGGGTGTAGGTGAAGTGATTCCATCTCCACGAATATGTTATTCTTTGTTGAAAATGAGAATGGCAATAACAATTGTGTAGAATTACTAATTATTAAGTGTGGTAATGCATATGTCACATGCAGGCCAGGGAAGGCAGAGTGTAAATGTCCAGTAAATGATGATTAGCTGTGTGTGTGTGTGTGTGTGTGTGTGTGTGTGTGTGTGTGTGTGTGCATATATGGAGGCTATAGTTCAATATCAGGTATCTTTTATTGCTCTCCAACTTACTTTTTGATGCAGAATCTCTCACTGAACCAGAAACTCACCATCTTGCCTAGACTGACTGGCCAGAGAGCTCCTAGGACCTGCCTGCTTTTTTACTTCCCTCAAAGATGGGATTTAAAGGATGGTGTGGGAGGCCAGCTGGGTGACTGGCTCCCACATTTTACCTCAGGGTACTCTTGAGGAGTAAGGCATAGGAGATTTAGATAGAAGGATAAAGGAGAGAGAAAGAGATAGAAACATAGGATAGCCTTGGGAGGGCCTGGATCCTTATCCATTGACCCCTTCTGTCTCTTCTAAAGAGCTATTTATAGGAATGCGAAGGGGTGGAGCAAAAGACCTCTGCCCAGCACAGCCAAGTGCAGACTTTTCCCAATCACCTGCACATGGTCAAGCAATCCTCTAACGCAGCTCTTCTGGGTAAAGCAAGCTCAGATCTCATGAGGAAATCTTTGTGGGCCTCCACAGGATCATCACTAAAACTGCTGGCTTTTATGTGGGTGCTGGGAATTAAAACCTATGCATCAAATATGCTACCCTATGAACATTGCCCCAGTCCCCATTTTTTTTTTTTTGGCAGAAATTTGGGAGATGCACTTCAGATTTTTTTGTGCAATAATTTTGGGTATATGCATTTATTCTTTTGGAAATACCATACTTTTTTCCAGAAAATAATTAAAAGCACCCCCATACTTGAATATAAGGGCTACTAATAAACAAAATGAACTATATGAGTCCAACATAATTTGTGCTCTTATGAATTTCTCTTACCTCAGGGCAACATTAATTATAATACTTTTGTTAACTTTGTTGACTTATTTTACATAAAAAAGAAAATCAACACAAATAATCAATATAAAGCTCACTGCATGACCCCAGGTAACAGGACAGGCCACTTAGATCAGGATGTCTTTGGTGGCAGCATGGCCCTCTGACACCCTCATGGCCACAGGTTGCAGCCCAGACACCAGGCATGTAGGTGGCTCTTGGTGGCAACATGAGCCATGGACATCAATACAGCCCCTGGCTGTGGTAGGATCATGGACCCAGACATGGTCCTAGGAAGTAGCCCTGGCCCGGATGTCACTATGGATGTAGAGGGCAGCATAGGCCATCTGGACCACCAGCCCCCACTTCTTAATGGTCACATCTGGCTTTTTTGGGGGGGGGGGTTGAGACAGGGTTTTACTGTGTAGCTCTGGCTGTCCTGGCATTCGCTTTGTAGACCAGGCTAGCCTCAAACTCACAGAGATCCACCTGCCTTTGCCTCCTGAGTGCTGTGATTAACCAGCACTGCCTGGCAGCTTTATTTCTTGTAAATAAAAAATGAACCTGGAACAGCTTGTTGAATTGGTTCTGTTTCCTTCCTCATTGTCCCTTTATTCAAGCTACAGTTTTTCAGGCTGTACCCAACAGCTTCCAGAAATAGAGTAAGCAAATGCCTGGTCCCTCGTTAGGCATAGTTTGCAGCAAAGACCATCTTCTGGGTTACAACAGTTCAGTGGCTCTGTGGATTAAGCTATATATCTTCTCTATCCTAAAGTGCCCTCATTTGTCAAATGGAAAGGTTGTTGGTCTGTTCCTATACGGAGTTCCTGTCAGGCCATTGGTTTTATGTTTCTATGCAAGTAGACTGTAAGGACTACCAGTGAACATGATTGCACTGAACATGACTGCACCATAAGAAAACATTTTTCTTTTTCTTTCTGTTATTGACAGTGACATGGTATTGAAGTCCTAGAATGAGGAAAGATATAAGAAACCATGCTTTTGAACATATTCTAAAGGAAAGGAAACTGATGGTGTTCAAGGGTGTTTGACCTAATTATGTTTCATGTATTTTGCCATTTGTTTTGTGTTCAAAACCATCATACACACACACACACACACACACATGCATGCACGCATGCATGCACTTACTCACATATGCATGTATGTACCAGTGCCTCTAAGGAAGAAGCAAGCGTAGTTGCATAAGTCACTAGAGTGCTGGTGAGTGAGAATTCCAGTGCTTGAACCCAAGATGCCTGGCATTCAAGGCCCTCTGGAGAAGCCGTTGGACCCCAGGGGAGCCATGTGTTTGCCTTGTGTAGAGGTGTGAGCTGCCTTTGGCTTGGGTGATGGGATGCCAAAGAAAGTTCTTGTGAAAGCAACAAGGCATGACTAAAGAACCACAGACCCTTTGGCCTGCCAAACATGCCTGTGTGAGAAAATGAGCTCTTGAGGAGATAATAAAGTCAGCCTCTCTGGGAAGTGAGCAGGCAGCTGGTGGGAAACGTTCCCATGCAGACTGGGCACCAGCTTCAGTGTCCCTCATAGCTTGTTCTGTGTACGAGACAACAGTCCTGTGCTCAGGAAGAAATATGTGCTTTCCTTCAGTCCAGGGCCCCAGGAGTAATTATGACCATCCATGGAGGTTCCTGGGCTCTTTTTCTGTAAGTATTTATACGAAGCAGGTGCTTTTTGCTCATGAACACTCTCTCAAAAGGATATTAAAATCGGCTCTTTCTGGTTGAAACTCTAAGACAATAATGGGCAGCAACTCACACTCTGCAAAGTGAGATGTTAGAGGACATAGAAAGGAGAGAATAGAAAACTGGTTTGGGAACTATAAGCCTTTAGCTGCTGCAAGACATAAAAATGGGGATGGAGAGAGGACCTCGAAGCTGGAAAGATGGGAAGCTGGACAATTTCTTTGAGCAGCGCTGTGTTGAGACTCTGGCTCTTGATGGACAAGGAGCATGGGTGTTTTCTGATCCTAAGGCTTATGGTGAGAGGAGCATGCATGGGAATACACAAAGCTCTTGGCATGTACCCAGTGACTCTTGAAGGTCACAGTATACTTGAATGGGTGAAAAGACTTGGGAAGAAAAAGAAGTCAAGAAATGAGATTCTCAGGTGCCAAGGAAATTCCTGTAAGTGACCAGCCAGAAGATCTATTTGTCCACATCAAGGGCACTGAGGCACACTCAAGCAGATCCTTCTGATAATAACTCATGTGCGTACTGAGTTGGGAAAGGGCCAGGTCGTTCTAAGTACTCATTCTGTCCTTATCATGTGGCTATGAAGTTGATACTATTATCATCTTCTTTTTATAGACAAGGAAACAGGTCAAGTCATTTGCTCAAGGTCCTGCAAGTATAAAGTTGCAGAGTTGGGATTTGAATCAAGGTACTGTGGCTCTATTATTCAAGTCTTTCATCAACATTTGCTGCTGAGCCTTCTCCTAGCAGCAAAGCTACGGTGCAGTTCTGTGGAGGAAAATGTTCAGCGTCCTGCTAGAACTCTGAAAGAAGCTGAGATTCTGAGCAATGACATCTCTGCTTAGAGTTCTTTCTTTAGAACCCTTTGTTCATCCTGAGGAGGTGCTGAGTCTCTGGCTCACCCTTCATTTAGCCACACCTCCATATCCTTTCCATAAGTTCTTCTAGAGGTCTATGCTGGGATGCTGCTGTCTCTGCTGTTGTCAACACTGGGGTCTAGAGACCTTGGCACAAGTCCCAGAGGCTCCTTCAGAGCCCTCTAATCCCATCAAGTAGAGGAGATTCTGTAAATCCAGACCCAGGAAGAGCCCTGGACATCTCTGAACTTCCTAGGGGAGAGCTACTGACTCAAAGGTGAAGCTTTCATTGATGAAGTTTGCTGGTGAGACCTGGAGCACACCTCCATACCTTTTAAATACCAGACCTTCCTCTTCTTCCTCTGAGCCCTACAGGGTCTCACTTGGGAGACAGCTTTGGAGGGGGATAACCTGGGAGGCCCTGATTATCCTTGCTGAGCCTGAGCTCTCTGCCAGGGAGACAGAGTCCTCAAATACAGATACACGTCTTCTGCCCATACCCACTGTGCAACATATTCTTCTTGTTAGAGATCCTTTGGCAAAGGAGGTCCTTTGAGAAAATATTCTTCAAGGAGACACAAAACTTTAAAAAGTATATTTCTGCATATATGTAAGATATATGTGTAAAGCTAGATGTAGTGGTGCATGTCTTTAATCCCAGTACTTGGGAGGTAGAGCCAGGTAGAGCTCTGTGAGTTTGAAGCTAGCATGGTCTACACAGTAGTGTTTAGGACATCCAGAGCTACACAGTGAGACTTTGTCTCAAAAATCAGCAACCAAAAAATGTGTATAAATACATGTGTACGTATAAACTGTAAACAAATATTTGTACTTATGTATAATTATTTATCTCTCGCTGTATCATCTATCTATCTATCTATCTATCTATCTATCTATCTATCTATCTATCTATCTCTATGTTTATATCTCTATGTCTCTCTCTCTCTCTCTCTCTCTATATATATATATATATATATATATATATATATATATATACATGCTTGTGTCTTAGGGTTTCTTTTGCTTTGAAGAGACACTATGACCACAGAAACTTTTTCAAAGGAAAACATTTTTTTTTTTGAGACAAGGTTTCTCCTTGTAACAGCTCTGGCTGTCCTGGAACTCGATTTGTAGACCAGGCTGCATTTAATTGGGTCTGGCTTACAGTTTCAGAAGTTTAGTCTATTATTGTCATGGCAAGAAGCATGGCAGCATGCAGGCAGACATGGTGCTGGAGAAGGAGCTGAGAGTTCTATATCTTGATCCACAGGCAGCAGAAGGAGAATGTAGCTTGAGCATATGAGACCTCAAAGCCTATATCCACAGTGACATACTTCCTCCAACAAGGCCACACCTACTCAGACAAGGCCACATCTCTTAATATTGCCACTCTCTATGGATTAAGCCTTCAAACACAGGAGTCTATGGGGGCCATATCTATTCAAACCACCACAGCCTATCATCTACCTGTCTGTTTATCTGGCTGTCCCGTTTGGCTTGGCTGGCTAGTCATCAGACGCCAGAGATCTGCCTTCCTCTGCCTACCCAAAGCTGAGATTTCAAGCATGTGCCAACACCCCCAGCCCTTTTCTCCTTACATTTGTTTTTTTCTTTTGTTTGCTTGTTTTATTTTGATATATATATATATATATATATATTTTTTTTTTGGTTTTTCAAGACAGGGTTTCTCCGTGTAGTTTTGGTGCCTGTCCTGGATCTTGCTCTGTAGACCAGGCTCCAGGCTGCCCTCGAACTCACAGAAATCCACCTGGCTCTGCCTCCCAAGTGCTGGGATTAAAGACATGCACCACCACTGCCCGGCTTTGAGATTTTATTTTAATTATAATATTTCCCCCTTCCCTTTCCTCCCTCCAAAGCCTCCTATATAACCCTCCCCGTTCTCCTTCAAATTCATGGCCTCCTTTTCCATTAATTGTTATTGTATGCATGTATTTATATTTACATGTATATTACCAAATATATCTTGTTGAGTCCATTTAATGCTACTTGTCTGAGTACTTTCAGGGCTGACCATTTGGCACTGGACACCACCTGATGTACTCTTGGGGAAGACCACTTCTCCCACTCCCCACTTTACTCAATTGCCTATAGTTCTTTGTATAAGTTTGAGGCCTTATGGGCTTTCTGTAGGAAGCCTGGCATGCTCATTGGTGTCTTCCTTGTTCAGATCATGTTTTAGAGGTCATGTTGGTTATACTTCATGGATGTAGCTTCTGATATTAAATAGGAGAATCAGTCTCACAGCAAATTAGAGTGGAGTGGTGTATGCCTTTAATCCTAGCACTTGGGAGGCAGAGGCTGGTGGATCCCTATGAGTTTGAGGCCAGCCTGGTCTACAGAGCGAGTTCCAGGGCAGCCAGGACTGTTACACAGAGAAACCCTGTCTTGAAAAACCAAACCAAAACAAACCAAACCAAACCAAACCAAACCAAACCAAAACAAACCAAAACAAACCAAACCAAAACAAAACAAAAAAAAAAGAAAAACGGTGGAGGATGACTGAGTAAGATACTTGAGGTTGATCTTTGCCCCCATCTACCCGAATGCACACACACACACACACCCAGGCATGCATGTGCACATATGCATGCTTCTACCAACATATTTACATATACCCACACGTATGCACACAAATAAAAAATTTTAATCTGACCCTGTTCTTCATCTTATTGAAGCATTTCAGTGGTTTACTACTTGTTATCCAACAAACCAAACAACTAACCCATAGTACAAATGAGTACCTATTATGTGCCAGCTGGCACACTGGATTATGTCAGTAGAGGAGACAAGGACAGAGCTCACTCTCAGCTCCTCTTTGTGCCTTGATGGGAAATCATTACCTCTTGTACCTGTCACCCCTTTGTTTACCACTTGACTCAGTCTTTGCTGTCACCTGGTGTTGTCTTGATATCACCATAAAAATCTTGGTTGGAAATGCTCTATGGGCACAAGCTACTTCAGTGGGTTTTTTACAATGAAGCTTCATTTCTCACATGAGCTTCGGAGATGTTGAGAACCTTCATGGGCTCACACAGCTGGCAGGCAATTACTCCCTGCAGTCAGGAGTCAAGCAGCCTCTTTGGTCTGCATGTTTTTTGCCATGTTTTCCTGCCTGGTTCCCTATAAGGACACCCCTACTCTTTACGGTAACAAACCTTGTCATGTAACAGAACTCCTTTGCAGAAAATGCTAGGCTACCTCGCTGGCTAAAATCCACCTTTTGTGTTCTTTTATTTGTCTGTTTCTTATAAGTGTCCTTGTTCCAGGATTTTGGTTTTTTGGAATTTTCCTATTTCCTCTCACCAATGGTCCTGAGTCCAACAGTGACATGGGCGAAACCTTACTAGATACGTAAGATAAGAGAGTTCTGTGTACACACTCAAGCTTAATGGCAAGCAGAATCAAGATCCTGGAAGTCTGCTGAAATAGTCACCTGTTATCCCTTGCTGTTAGCTTTTTAAAAATTTATTTATGTATTTTACGTATCCATGGGTCTTTTGTCTACATGTACACCTACATACCAGAAGGGGGCATCAGATCCCATGATAGATGGTTGTGAGCCACCATGTGAGTGCTGGGAATTGAACTCAGGACCTCTGGATGATCTGCCAATGCTCTTAACCATTGCACCATCTCTCCAGCCCCACCTCGCTGTTATCTGACTGTCCTTGAGGCCAATGTGCTTTTCCAGCAGAAGATAAAACAGGCTGACATAGGTGTCTTAAGCAGTTTCCTAGAGATTGATGTTAAAGGACTCAGAGGTTATATTTTAGTCTCAGAAGGAGCATCCTGATGAATTAAGGAGTTCTGCCGTGCCTAAGATAACTTCATGTAAATGTGGTCCACATTTTGTGTTGCTGTAACAGAATATCGGATACAGGTTATTTTAGAATGAATAGACAACCTGGCAAGGGCCTTCTTTCTACAGGGCATGGTATAGGCCACCATACGGTGGAAGGGTAAAGAAGGCAAAAGAGAGCAAGATGGGGAGATGCCACCCTTCTGTAAGGGCACCAAATCATTCATGAGGGCCCCACCCTTAATCACCTCTTCAAATCCCATTTCTTAAGTGTTCCAAAGGCATTTGGATTTCTGTTATGAATCTGGAAGGGGGTAAGCACTCAAACCACAACAGGAAGTGCCTGGGGTACAGCTGAATCTCAGAAAAAGTGAAAATTCTTAACTTCTTGTAGGGGAACATATTCATTTCTATAGAACATCTCTGCTCTTAAAAGTAGGTGGAGCCTCGGTGGTGATTCTTGGAACAGAGAGATTGGATAATTACAATTAGGTATTGTCAGATGGATAGTAAAATGCTAGGAAGTGAGACTTTGGGGCCAGCATTCCTGAGTTTGAAATATTTGTCTGCCTTGTGGCATTTGTGTGACCTTTAGTATGTTACAGAAGCATTACAAATTTTAATTTCTGTATCTGTGAAGTGGATATAGTTGAGCTGTTTATCAAACACATTGAGTGTATTAGATGAGGTAATGCATACAAAGGTACAAAGATAACTCCTGGCACATAGAAACACTGTTGCATAGATGTTAATCACTAACTATGCAATCTCTGACATTCACAGCATAACTCCTGGCCCACAGGCCGCCCTTTGGCCCCCTGGCAGTAGGATCAGGATCCATCCCTGGTGCATGAGCTGGCTCTTTGGAGCCCACTACCTATGGTGGGACACCTTGCACAGCCTTGATGCAGCGGGAGGGGCTTGGACCTGCCTCAACTGAATGGACCAGGCTCTGCTGACTCCCATGAGAGGCCTTACCTTATGAGAGGAGGGAATAGGAGTGGGTTGGGGGGTGTAAGGCTAGGAGGGCAGGAGGAGGGAAGAGAAGGGGATCTGTGGTTGCTATGTAAAATGAATGAAAAAAATCCTAATTAAAAAAAAAAAAAGAAAAGAAAAAAATTTCTCCTTTCAGTTTTCCTTTCTTCTTGCTTCCAGAAATCAGGCATACGTGAGGGAAAGGAATCTTCTCTTTACTCCCCTGGATCAGCTATGCACCATGGAGGTGTCCGTAAGAACTGCAGGTGTCCTGAGAGCTAGGGCAAGGGAAAGAGCTGGCTTATTTTCATATCACTATCTGCTCCTTCCAGGGGCGAGGGGATCAACATGCAGCTCCCTGCAACACACAGCTCCCAGCAGCGAGGGTGTTAAGAAGCTGCATCTTTGCCCTGGACATCTTTGGACTCATTGCAGATGGCCCCCAGAGACCCCCTGTTGGGCCCCTGGCCTGTGTTAGCAACTGCTGCCCCTGTCCTGCCTCCCTGCCTCTTGATTTTTGTGGAGCAGTTGCTGCCGTCCGAGGACTGTGCTTTGACATTATTGGCAGGATGGAAGTTCTCAGCGAGGTACGTGAGGTCAAGGAAGATGACCACTTTTTTTTTTTTTTTTTTTTTGCATACAGAACGTAAATGAAATATCTGTGGGACCGGAAATGTTAGAGATGCACTGAGTGAGAGATGGGCCAACTTGCCCATCAGGTGGTGGTTCAGTGTTTTGTTTTTATCACGATGGCTGTGATTTGGAATGGAATTTAAGTTTGAGAAATAACAATGCTAAGTGGTTAAAACCACGAGTGGACGTTTTCTTTCATTTTCACTTCAGACCAATAGTTAAGCACCTCTTTTAGTCTGTAAACATCAGAGAATTAAGAAGACGAATGGGAAATGGGTATCATAGCAAAGCCTCTTGACCTGCGAACCAATAGCCCCATAGAGGGTTGCATGATGGTAGGGAGGGTCATGAAGAATTTGGCAATAGTGAGAGGTTACTGACTGTGCAGTGATAGAAAACTAATTAACAAATCAAATGAGTAGCCGGTGTGAGGCGTTTCTGGAGGTGCCTGTTCACGTTGTACTGTGAAACATCACCGCAGCCTTGGTTCTGAACACAAATGTGTGCACTTCGCTCTGGCCAGGTCGTCACACCACACAGTGCCAACAAGCACTGCCTGAAACATCTTGGCTCAGATTTGAAACTACTGAGTGATGTGATGGCCATGTTGTCTGCTGTACACTCAGGGTCTCCTGATCTCATAGAAGCATGACGGCTTAATTACAGAACACCAGACATAGTATTTTCCTAGCATTCTTCAACATGTAAGTATCATATTAGTAAATTTTTGGATCGTATTGTGATGGAGAGGCAAGAACATCCATCTCATTAGTATGTAAATTTGCTGTCTTGTGTAGTAAATAGTAAAATTACGTGTATACTCATGAATTGTTCTAAAACAAATTTCTTTATAATTTATTATCAGAAAAGGTTTGACTTGTATTTCTTGAATATGTATATGCCTGTGGTTACATACAAATTTCTCAAGTGAAATGGGTTTCTGAGTGGAAAATGTTTAAGAATCCCTGTTATAAGGTCTACCGAGAGAACTGTCTTGACATTACTGCCTGGGCATATTTTTCTGGACAGTAAGGGCAGAGCTCTTGCTTCTGGCTTGGAAGATGAAGTTTTTGTTGCTAATCTATTGCAGCTATTATTCCCTGTGGAGATCACAGCAAACTTCATCTGCTCTCCTGGGTCCCATGAGAGTGAACCACACAGTGGATGGGAAAGTGTTGAGTTACTGTCTTAGTTAGGGTTACTATTGCTGTGCTGAATCACCATGGACAAAAGCAAGTTGAAGAGGAAAGGGTTTATTTGTCTTATGTTTCCACATCATTGCTTATCATCAAAGAAAGTCAGGGAAGGAACTCAAGCAGCATTAAGAACCTGAAGGCAAGAGCTGATGAAGAGGTCATGGAAGACCTTACTGGCTTGTGCTTACTGGCTTACTGGCTTGTGCCTCATGACTTGCTCAGCCGATTTTCCTATAGAACCCAGGACCAGTAACCCAGAGGTAACGATACCACCCACAATAAACTGGTCCTTTCTGCATTAATTACTAATTAAGAAAATGTCCTACAGGCTTGCCTACAACCTGATCTTATGGGAGGCATTTTCTTTTTTCTTTTTTTTTGGTTTTTCGAGACAGGGTTTCTCTGTGTAGCTTTGTGCCTTTCCTGGAACTCACTTGGTAGCCCAGGCTGGCCTCGAACTCACAAAGATCCGCCTGCCTCTGCCTCCCGAGTGCTGGGATTAAAGGCGTGCACCACCACCACCTGGCTTAGGAGGCATTTTCTTAATTGAGGTTCCTTCCTCTCAGATGACTCTTACGCCTTTTGTGGTAGAACTATGATAATGGTCAAGACACAGAGAGTTCCTATAGGAAAACCAGTGTTTCTCTGAGGTAAATCCATTTGCTGAACACATAACTCCTGGCATCACTGACTGACTTCTGTCTCTAGAGTTTTGCCTTCAGTAATATTTTGTAAGTTGATTCACAAAGTCCATGTTTTTTGCCTTCTTAGAATAATGCTTTTGAGATCCACCCACATGGTTTTGTATGATTCATTTTCTCTTTTATATTAACTGACATCCTATTGTGCAGTGTTGTGTGAGGATCTATATTCTACCCATCTCCCAAACTCTTAGGTTGAAGCGCCAACTCCTAATGTGATAGGAATTGAAGATGGGGATTGTGGGAGAGATTAGGTAGGGCTGGGAAGAGAGCTCTCCTTAGAACCTGACCAAGGTGGCACTCCACCCTGGGATGTCCAGTCTCCGGGTCAGTGAGAAACTGCGTTCATGTTGTTTACGTCACCCAGTCTATGCCAGCTCAAGGTGACTAGGACATATGGATGGGATTTACAAAAAAAGTAAGTACAGGATATTAAAAACAATTTTCTGCATTAATTCCAACATACTGAATATTTTATTATAAATAAGTAGTTCAAAAGATAACCACAACATTAAAATATTGTACGACTTAAACGTGCTGTCTTCACATCTTTGAGCCCCACATAGTTCCTCTACTCTTAATGAGCATGCTTGTCCCACACAGCAGCTTTCTGTCTGACATCCTCTCCTGTCAGTGGGAACGGCTGCACCCTATCTTGTTCTAACCTAATGATTTTACCTCCGTTCCAACCCAAAGAAGTATTCAAATCTGCTGCATCCTCCCCTGGAAACATTGGTTAGCTTCTCTTCTCACTGCTGTCCCTGGTGGTCCATGCTGTTTCTGAGTACATGTGGCATGCTCTTGGCAGTCTTCTCTCCTTGGGCCTTGAGTACATGGAACTGATGAATCACTGCCTACGTCACTGGCCCAGGGTTGGGTGTTGTGTGTTCAGTTACTTGGCAGAGTTTAGAACCGGTACTCTGTCCATCGTCATCAAGGTTTATAGGAAATGACCAGATCAACTGCTCAGCAGATTTTGTGATTTGGTGATAGAATTTTAATGTTCAATCTTCATTGCCATCTTTCTCCACCCCATAGTGTTATGCTGTGCATGGCTTCATCTGTGGATAATGTTACAAGGTTTATTTTGTATTTTCTTGAATATATGACCCATTCAGTGATACTTAAGGGGGTTGTTTTTAATCATATTCTAGCCTTGTCTTTTCCAGAAAGACACACTAATCTTAGACCAGAATGAGTCAGAGAGTGGGAAGACATTTATTGAGGGCAAAAACAATGTCCTTCATAGTAGAAGGAGCATCATAGGTGGAGATAAATTGGTTCATTCTCTACTTAGTACCAAGATATGATTCTAAGTTGGATTTGCTTTTGCTAGTCTAGCGGTACCCTTACAGCGAATCATGGTCCTTGTGAATCCAGAGCATACATGTGAAGAAGAGTGTATCTGTGAAGTAGGACTGGACAAGAGCAGGGAACTCTACTCTTCTGCTTGGAGTTATCACTATTTTCTAGGTTCCCTCACTCCTAACTCTCTAGTCTGTATTAGTCAGGGTTTCCTTGAAAACAGAGTAAGTAGGAGAGGGAAAGGGAGAAGGGGAGAGAAGGTTGGGAGAAAGAGGGAGAGAAAGAGAGAAATCTCATTCAGATATTTGAAAGGGCTGATGTTGTGGTTCAAATCCAAAGGGCATTGGCTATAAGAATTCCTTCCAGCTCAAGGAAGGTCAGTCTTTATTATGCTCAGGTCTTCAACTGGCTGGATGATGCCCACCCACATTATGGAAATCAGTCTGCTTCACTCAAAGCCCACCCTCTATCCAAAGAACCACCTTCCCAGAAACATCCTGAATAATGTCTAACCACATATTCAGGCACTATGACTCAGTCAGTTGATGAGTAAATTTAATCATCACATTCCCCTTCCTTCCTTCCTTCCTTCCTTCCTTCCTTCCTTCCTTCCTTCCTTCCTTCCTTCCTTCCTTCCTCCCTCCCTCCCTCCCTCCTTCCCTCCTTTTTCCTCCCTCCTTCCCTCCCTCCCTCCCTCCCTCCCTCCCTCCCTTCCCTAACTTTCTTTTGTCAGGTATTTCCTCAGCAACTAGAAAAGTAACTAATACACAGCAGTGGTGGTTGAAGAAATGTCCCCTCATGGCTCAGATATTTGAACACCTGCTCTCAGGTGGTGGTGATGTCCCCTTGTGGCTCAGGTGTTTGAACACTTACTCTTCAGGTGGTGGTACTGTTTCTGGAGGTCATGGAACTTTTAGAATGTCCCTTGCTAGTGAACATGTCACTTGGGGGTGGGCTTTGAGTGGAGCCTTGTCTCATCTTCAGTTTACTCTCTGCTTGCTGCATAAGATATGATCTTTCTGCTTTTGTTCTGGCCACCCACTGCCAAGCCCTCCCCCATACCTCCATGAAGGACTCTCCTTCTGCAACTGTAAGCCCAAATAAACTTGCTTCCATAATTGCTTTTGGATATGGTGTTTTATCATGTCCCTAACTCTGAAAATAGTGCCATCCACTCATTTGGGCCAAAGGGTTTTCTTAGTTTAATTTTTTTAATTGAACATTCATACAATATATTCTGATTATGGTTTTTCCCTCACTCATCTCCTCCTCACCTCTCCACCCATCCAACTCCATGTCTGCTTTCTCTCTCTTTTAAGAAAACAAACAAGCAAATAAAAATAAAACAAACCAGAATAAAAAACCCAGCAACTCGCCAAAAGAAACACACACACACACACACACACACACACACACACACACACCAACCCAACAAACACAAGAGCAGAAAAATACAAACAAAAGAGATTTGAAATAAAAAAATGCCCAAATAAAGCAATATGAGTTAAGAAGTCTACAAAATCATCACTAAGTTGACTTTGTGTTGGTCGTGTGCTGCTGGATGGACATGGGGCCTGCCCTTAAGTGTGGTTTATATACCCACTTAGACTTCACTGGAGAAAATGAATTTTTCCTTTGCAAGCAATTGCTAGTTGGAGATAGCTTCTTGGTTAGGGATGGGAGATTATGTCTACTTCCCCCTCTCAGTGCTGGGACTCCATCTGATTTGAACCTTCGAAGGCCCTATGCAAGCTGCCATGGTCTCTGTGAGTTCATATGTGCATCAGTCATGTTGTATCTGGAAGACACCATTTCCTTGATATCTTCCATCACCTCTGGCTCTTATAGTTTTTTTTGTCTCCCTTCTGCATAGCTCCCCAAGCCCTGGGTATGTATATGTGTGTGGGGGAGGGGTTGATGAAGACATCCCCTCTAGGACTGAATGCTCCAAGGTCTCACTTTCTGAGTGTAGTCCAGTTGTGAGTCTCTGTATTAATTCTCATCTACTATAAGAGGAAGCTTCTCTGATAATGGCTGAGTGACACTGATCTGTGGGTAAAGAAGAATGTTGCTGGGAGTCATTTTATTGTTGTGTTTCTTTAGCAGAACAGTAGTATTTGGTTTCCCTCTAGGCCCTTGGCCTATCCAGTGTCAGGTCCTTGGCTACTTGGGCAGTGTCAGGCATTGGTCCCATCTTGTAGAGTGGGCCTTAAAGCCAATCAGATAGTGGTTGGTTACTCCCACACATTTGTGTCACTATTGAACCAAATGCATCATGCCATTATGTCACCATTGTAGATCATAGGGTTTGTAGCTGGGCTGATGGTTATCTTTCTTCTCTGGTAGCATGCAGAATACCTGCCAGTACCATAAACATTTGTTAGTAGGGGTGAAGATGCTAACTAATCAACTCTACTGCTCTGTGTTTTATAATTTAATAAAGATTGTCTTCAACAGTAGGATGTACCAGGCTTTCTTTCTTTTGGGTCACTAACCAGATCTCAAATCGTGATATGGAGACTTATTAGGTATGAATACTTGGCCTAGCTTAGGCTTGTTTCTGGCTAGCTCTTTTAACTTAAATTAACCTGTTTCTCTTTATCTACTTTTGCTTCAGGGCTTTTCACCTGTTTTTCTGTATGTCTTCCTTTCACTGCCTCTTGTGTCTGGCTGGGTGTCTGCCTGGTTGGCTGCCTGGCTGCCTGGCTTCTGGTCCTGGGCATCTCCCTTATTCTATCCTCCTTCTTCTCTCAAGCCTAGATTTCTCTTCCTATTTATTCTCTCTGCCTTTCAATCCTTCTTGTCCCTCTCCTGCCTAGTTATTGGCCATTTACCTCTTTATTAGATCAATCAGGTGCCTTAGGCAGGCAAGGTGAAACAAATGCAACACATCTTTACATAATTAAACACACATCCTTACATCGTTACACAAATGCAGCATAAACAAATGTAACACACCTTTACACAGTTAAAGTAATTCCCAGAACAATAGGACCTTACCATCAGTTGGTTGAGAGCAACCAATAGTCTTGGCAGTAGTCTGAGTTGTTTGGGGGTTTCCATGGGGCCCCTTTGATGGCCAAATTGTTTTGAATTGTGATTTCTCTATTTTCCTCATTACAGTACACATTAATCAGCTTTTCATTACTATAATGAAATACAGGAAGCAGGACACTTTATAAAGAACATAGAGGTTATTTAATTCAAAGTTTTGAATACTGGAAGTTCAACCAGTGTTCTGCAATGTTATTGATTTTTTAAAAAATCTTAAATGCCCCTCAAAGGTCCATGGCACAGTTAAGGGGTGGGGCCAAGTAGGAAGAATTTCAGTTATCAGAGGTGTGCCCTTGAAGGGAATATTAGAAACCTGGTCTGTTTCTCTTTTTTTCCCAGTTGCTCCAAGGTAGTTTACTTCATTGCCATTGACTCCCACATGATGTATTGCCTTGCCACATTCCCCAAAGCAACAGGGGAATTAACCATAGCTTGAGCCTCAAAAATTATGAGCAAAATAAACCTTTGCTCCTTTTAAGTTGACTGTCATAGGGATTTTATTATAGTACCATAAAGATGACGAACATGCAGGTTCTAACAAAGGCCTATGTAGGCTACATCACATTGTGATGGAAGCATGTGAATCCCTGTGTGGTCTCTCTCTCTCTCCTCTCCTCTTTCTCTCTCTTTATAGTCACCTGGATTGAATCATGGAAGAACCACTCCAATGACTTAAACCAATCTAATAATTTCCCAGCCTCCAAAGACCATGATCAGATTAAATTTCCACCCTCCTATTACTGTTAACGTAAGTCTTTGAGGCCCAAACTCCTGCATGAGTTTGAGAGACAAATTCTATTTAAACCACAGCACAGTTCACCCTCTAGATTCATCACATGGCTCACACCCATCCATCATGGACCACCACAAATTTAGCTGTGGGAAGCCATCTCAGGTGTCCTGAGAAGCCACTGCTTTCTCCTTCTACTTCTCCCTTCCTACAATCCATTTTTAACCCAGCAACAATCGTTACATAGAGTGTATATAACACTATGCATTACACAGAGATAACATATATGTTGATGCCACTCTTCTGATAAACCCCTTCAGTGCTTCCCGTTGCATTTATAATACAATTTGATTAATTTATCACACCTCGCATGATGTGGTCCTAATCTGCTTCTCCCTGATGCCGTTGTTATCTACCCTCTCACCACAAATTTCCAGACTGGGAGCATAACACCCTAATCTGGTCTCAGCTTGGATTTTCTCATGATTTCTTCTTTCCTGGAGGGCTCATTCACTGATTCTTCAAATGGTTGGCCCCTTGTCATATGACAAGTTTCAGCTTAATTGTTACCTCTACGATCATCTTTCCAAAGTGAGCCCTATGTCTTGTGGTCCTCCTCCTTCCAACCTTTTACATGACATCTACCATAACCCCAAATTTTGTAATTGTTTATATACTTATTTTTTGAGGACACAAATCCTCCATTATGTTAGCTGTAGGAAGGCAGGACTCTGCCTTCTTTGGGTCCCTAACATTTGTCATAGTGCCTGACACAGAGTAGACAGGTCCTTACTAACCTGGCTTTGATCTGAAGATACTGTTTGGAGCTTTCATTCTAAACAAGTAATGGGGATGCTGGAGGATTTTGTAGAAAGGATCTTGGGCCTCAGTGATGGCTAGTCATGACTATTAACTTGATTGATGTGTAAAATGCACAAAAGATTGTAAAGCACATCTCTGAGTGAGTCTGTGAGGACATTTCCAGAGATGATCAGATCATAAGGCTCTGTCAGGGTGGGCATGTATTCTTAGAGAAACCATTTTCTCCTTCTGGGCTTCATCATCCTACAGAGCTGAGAAAATTACAAGGAGGAAATGAGCTATTAACGTGGGGGACAGCCTGCACTTTTCAATCTTGTAACCTTCCTATGATAAAATATGGGAGGAGATCGTATTAAGTACACTGAGGCTACAAATGTCTTTAGGATGCCACACTGAGGAGACAGCACATCTCTCAAAGAAGTCACCTGGCCTCCCCACTGTGTGTGCCAATGACTTTCTCTTCCTCTGTAGTAAATTACCAGGATGACCTTTGTGATCTCCCAGAACTGGAAGGAGCCACAAAGATTACAGCTGGCTACATCATCCCAGGTTTGGGATCCAAATGCTCATCTCCGTTAAATATTCCTTTTTAGTCACCACTAGCCACAAAGCATATAAAACAGATGGAAAATTTCAGTGACAAAGGACAGGAAAAATTCAGAAGAATATCAATGAATATTATAGCTTACAGAAACTGAAGGTGCTTCTTCAGGAACCTCCTTAATTTTTTTCATTCAATAAAAATTTTCATTATAAAAAATGTTGCAAATAAAAGAAAAAAATCACACAGCAAAAGTAACCAGATGCAATTCAGTGAACTTCCATACAGTTATACCTGCCATTCTGAATTAAGGCTGTGACACTTCACATTGGATTTTATACTTTTCACTACTGAATATATTTTTGCACACTTATCTACCACCAAAAATGAGAAATCAATGACAGAGTTACAACTAGAAAAACATTTCCCTTTTATTCTCTTTCATAACTTGTGCCTATCACCTGAATTCAGTCCTTCTCATCTCCAAATATTTAGTCATTTTGCTCTATTTTCTACATGTTGTACTGTACATATATGGACATTTGTTTACATATGTTATTGCTTAGATTCTGCATATAAGAGAGAACACACGTGTTTTCCTTTCTGACGGCCTCACTTGATATTACATATTCTAAATCCATATATATTCTCTTGCAAGTTTTATGATTACATTTTTCTTTAAAGATGAATAGTATTTCATACCAAAATTTCCTTGTCCATTCATCTGTTGATCAACAACTAGGTTGGTCCCAATTCTTGCTACAATGAATAAAGCTGAAATAAACATATGAATCCAAATATCTCTATGGTAGATTCCAGAGTTGTCTGGGTATAAATATGTCCAGAAGTCACATGGTAGTTCTAGTTTAAATTTTTTGAGAAAATTCCAAACTAATTTGCAGAATGGCTGCATTAATTTGGACCCTCACCAACAGTGAATAAGGGTTCCTCTCTCTCCACATCGTCTCCACAGTTGTCAACTTTATTGATGCTAGCCATTCTGCTTGGGGTGGGTTGGTACCTCAAAGTAGCTCTAATTTGCATTTTTCTGATGGCTAGGGATATTGAATACTTTAAAAAATGGTAATGGGTACTGATCATTTGTGTTCTTTTTTATTCCTTTTTAAAAAATGTCTACTCAGTTTTTCAAAAATGTCTGTTTGTTGATTGACAATTTTCCCCTTGGTATTAATTTTGGCAGTTCTTTGTAAATTCTGGATATTGGCCTCTGATTAGAAGTGTACCTGGTAAAGATTTCCCCGACTCTGTAGGCTCTATGCTCTGCTCATTGTTTCCTCGGCTGTGCAGAACCTTTTATTCTCATATAGTCTCTTCTTGGGCTTATTTCCTGTGCCGTTGCTGTTTTATTCAAAAAGATTTTGCTTACTCCAATATCTCGAGAGGTATCCCCTAGGTTTTCTTGTAGAAGCTTCAGTGTTTCAGGTTTTAAATCAAGGTCTTTGGTCCGTTTTGAGTTGATACTTGTACAAGATGAAATCTGGTAATCTAACTTCATTCTTCTGCAGGTAGAAATCCAGTTTTGCCAGCACCACTTGCTGAACAGGGGAGTCTTTTTATCCAATGCATGTTAAAAATTCATTTTAGTCAAAAAATTAACTGGGCATACTCTGTTGTTTTATTTCCGGATCCTCATTCTACTCCATTGATCTTCCTGTCTATTTTTATGTCAGTACCAGGCTGACTTTATCACTACAGTTCTATAACAGTAGTAGTTCTGAGCCTTCCTAATGCTGTGACCCTTTAATACAGTTCCTAATGTTGTGGTGATCCCCAACCATAAAATTATTTTTGTGGCTACTTCATAACTGTCATGCTGCTACTGTTATGAATTCTAATGTAAATAGCTGTGTTTCCGATGGTCTAGGTGATGCCAGTAAAAGGGTAGTTCAAATCAAGGAGCCATGACCCAGAGGTTGAGAACCACTGCTCTATAATATCATTTGAGGTTGGGTACTATAATGCCTCCAACAGTTTTAACTCTTTGGGATAGCTTTGGATATTCATAATCTTTTGTGGTTCCATATGAATTTTCATATTGTTTTTTTCCTAAACCTGTGAAATATGCTACCAGAATTTTGTTAGGTACTTTATTAAATTTGTAAAATAAATATTGGTAGTATAGCCATTTTCACATTATTAATTATGCAAATCCAGCAACATGGGATGTCTTTTCATTGTTTAATATCTTCTGTGATTTCTTTTTTCAATATCTTTAAGTTTTTATTATAGAAGTATTTCATTTCTTTGGTTGGATATAATTCTTAAATACTTAAAAATTTGGAGTTATTTTGAAAGAGATTATTTTCTCTATGTTTTTTCTCTGAGAGTAGACTTTTGATATAAATGAAGAATAATTTTTAATATTGATTTTTGTATCTGCAACTTTATAGTGTATTTTTTCAGGTCCAATAATTTTCTAGTAGAGTTAATAAGATCTTTTTAGTATAGAATCATACCATCTGCAAATAGGGATAGTTTGGCTTCTCCCCTTCCAATTGTTATCACTTTTACGTCTTTTCTTATCTCCAATATTTGGCACAGATAAATTTACAATTGTTGTATCTTATTGGTGAATTTTTTCTTTTATTATTATTTATTGTCCTCTTTCATTTCTTCTAATTCGTTTTGGGTTGAAATTTACTTTGTCTGGTATAAAGATAACGCCACCTGCTTTTTATGTTTTCTGCTTGGTAGTTTGTTTACAATCTTTTGATATCATGTTTTAGTATCTTTACAGACTAAGTGTGTTTCTTGGAGCCAGCATATAGTTGGTTCTTGTTTTTAATCCAGTCAATTGATCTCTGTGCTTTTAGTGATGAGTTGAGGGAGGTCATTTGCTTTTTAGGTTATTATAGAAAGGGGTTTGCTATTTCCTGTATGTTTGTTAGGTGATGTTCTATTTTACTGGACTGCTGACATTTCCTTTTCTTCTCCTGAATTAATTCTGAGGGTTGGCTGAGTTGCTGTATTGGACATGCTATTTCTTTCCCACGCTTACTTGGTTTATCTGTCATTTGTCTATCTTTCCGCTCCCTCCCTTTAATGTCTTGCCTTAATTTGTGTTTCTCTTGAAATCCCTTTATTTCTCTGTCAGTTTGGAAAGATAGCTTTGCAGAGTACAGCATTCTTCGTTCATG
Organism: Peromyscus leucopus; assembly: GCF_004664715.2. Taxonomy (NCBI): domain Eukaryota; kingdom Metazoa; phylum Chordata; class Mammalia; order Rodentia; family Cricetidae; genus Peromyscus; species Peromyscus leucopus. The sequence goes on along the minus strand of NC_051063.1, from coordinate 137,124,756 downwards.
GCACTTCCTGAGCTTGAAATATTTCATTTCATGCTGTTCTGGATTTTGTAGTTGCAGATGAAAAGTCTGTGGTAATTCTGATATTTCTGTCTTTATATGTAAATTGATGTTTTTCTCATGCTGCTTTTAGGATTATATTTTTACTTTGTATTTTTAACATACTGACTATAATGCGCAGTGGAGAGTTTATTTTCTTGTCAAGTCTATTTGAAGTTTATTTACTTCTTGTAGTTGGTTGCCTAACTCTGGTAAATTGGGTAATTTTCTGCTATAATTTTATTAAATAATCTGTCTAGTCCCTTCAGTTTTACCTCTGTTCCTTCTTCTGCTCCATTAATTCTCAGATTTTGTTTCTTAAAAGTATCCCAGATTTCTTGTAAATATAATTCATGCTCCTTAATTTTCTCCTTTATGTGTGCCTGTTTGTATTGTTGTCCTGATTTTGTCTTCCATCCCTGAAATGCTTTCTTTGGTATGGACTTGTCTGCTAATAATGGTGTCTGTGGTGGTTTTTATTTGATTGACCATTTGTTTCATTTCAAGTATTTCTGTTTGATTGGTTTTGAACATTTTGATAGCTTTGCTAAATTTTTCCTCCATATTTTAAACTTTTGGCTCCAGTTTACTAACTGTTACATTAACTTTGGAGACTGTCTTGTCAAGGTGTTAGATAGACTTCCATAATTCATACATTGGATCTGTTTGTTTGACTCTTCTGTATGCTCATTAATTCTCTTGAATAGTAAGACTCTCAATTCATTGTCAGAGATCTCAGGTGTGTCTGTAATTTTTGATTGCTTTCTAGGGGAGTTGGCTGGTTGGTGATGGATCACGGGTAGTGGCCATGTCCTATTCTTTTTGTGTTGCTTTTTCATGTTTTATGCACACATTGAAACACATTTGTTTTGATTCCCTTTTCTCCTGAGCCTATTGAAATTCTGTCTTTGTGCATCTTCCTAGTGGAACATCTGCATGAACTTCAGCTATGAGGACTGGTGAAACTTGGTGCTGACTATCAGATGAGTTAGGGCAGTGATTCTGTCTTGGCTATGTGGCATCAGGACCAAGGGTGGGTAAGCACCGAGGTGACCAGATAGAGCCCAAACCTTGGTCACCCTTTGGAGTCTATGAACCTAGCAAATTTCATACCCAGTGAAGTCTATCTACTCTCTGGGGATGATGGCTAGAGCCACAGGCCCCAAGAAATCTGTGGAACCATGGCAGTATAGACTCCAGGTCCTGTAGTGACCTCTGGAACCTCAGAAATAAGAGCTCCATACCTGGAACCATCTCAAAGATAATGGAATCAAAGCTCCAATTTTTCTGGGGACCCTGGGTATACTGTAGCCAAAGCATGGACCCTGCACTGACCTCCTAGAGTGCTCTTTGGTCCTGTGGATTCTGGAGGCCTGGTTGTCCAGTGCTCACTGGTCCTGTAGAAATGGAAGGCCAGAGAACTGTTCTTTCTGGTTTTAGTTGTCTACCTGCTTTCCCAGGGCTCTCTGGTCCTGCCGAAGTCTGGTGCTTTGGTCCCCCAGAAGCTGGAAGCCAGATGAATGGAGCTGTCTTGTCCTGCAGAGTTTAGACCTAAGTATCCAATGCTTTTTGGTCCTGCAGAAGCCCAGAAACTTCTAAGAGAGAATTGGAATCAAGGAGCAGAAGACTTGGAATGTGAAGTGTTTTTAAACGAGAACTTACTTAATTTTGGATAGTCTTGCTTCTGCTGGAGCTTAGGTTATGGCAAGGCATTGACACCATCTAGAAAAGTTACTGAAAAGCTGAACTTGCCTTCAGTTTTTTGAGGTGCTATTTAGAATAAGAAGAGATTGGAGAGTATATGGGAGATATACACTCACCCAAAAGCAAACAAAGAAGAACAGTACTGGGTTCGAATACCAGCTATAGAATATCTTCCAGGGAACGTTGATCTAGGGTTAAAGATGAGGCTGCAACTGTTTTATAAAAGAGCATATTCTCGAGGTGGGCGTTGTGACACACACCTTTATCTCAGCATTGGGAAAGCAGAGGTAGGTGGATTTCTGCAAACTGAGAGGCCAGCCTGATATACACTGTGAGTTCCAGGCCAGTCAGAGTTATACAGTGAGACTCTGTCTCAGAAAACACCCAACAACAACAACAACTGATTTTCATTTTTGTTTTTGTTGAGACAGAGGGAGAAAGAGAGGGAGAGGGAAAGAGAGAGAGAGAGGGAGGGGGAGGAAGAAGAGGAAGGGGAGGAAGAGGGAGAGAGAGCCAGAGAGAGAGAGAGAGAGAGAGAGAGAGAGAGAGAGAGAGAGAGAGAGAGAGAGAGAGAACATGGAATTGGGTGGGTAGGGAGGTGGGAACTATCTGGGATGAACTGGGGAAGGAAAATATGATTAAAATATATTGTATGAAAGTGTTTTAAAATCAACAACAACAACAACAAACAAAAACAAACAACTACCACTATTACTAACAAAAAACTGTATTTCTTTAGGTCTGCAATCTCCTCCCTGGAGAAATCATCATCCCTTAGATTACTTCTATGTGTCTACTTGGATTATGCACAATTCCTTCTAAGCCTCTCATGATGGTCTGGTCATGCCTCCTCTTCTGGTTTCTTGGACTTTACAAGTCCTATTTGAGGTCTAAGTAAACACAGCTGTAGTTCAAGCTGAGCCCCATTACAAAAGTTTGTTTTCCCATTTCCTCCTAAGAGTGCTTGAAAGCTTCCCTGAGCAAAGAGTATCAATGCAGTTATCCAGTGGGCTGGCAGCAGCTGCTCCCCTAGCCAGAGCCTGTGTGCCCACCGGCTGACTTTGAGCTGATGGGAGGGGTGATCCATGCCTTGGTCTGTTATAGTGAGAGGTAGAAGGGGATTGGAGGAAGGAATTGAGAACTTTTACATAAGATCTGAGGGACTCCCATTTCCTCAGGCCAGTCCCCTGCTCTGCATGCTCAGTGCTCACTGTGCTGGATTTCATGTTCTGCTCTTTCCTACCTCAGCCAGCAGTGTCTGGGGGAAGCGGCAAAAGGCCCTGGTGTGTTTCAGTGGTATCGACTAGACCAGGAGCAAAGCAAGCTATCATCCTGCCTCCTCTTCTTTCCTCCTCTCCTCCCCATCTCTCTCTCTCTCTCTGTCTCTCTTACACACGAGACAGACAGAGATAGAGAGGCAAAGACAGACAGATGGACATATCCACACCTTGCCTCCCCCCCACAGAGAGAGAAAGAGAGGGAGAGAGAGAGAGAGAGAGAGAGGTGGTATTGAGATGCTAACATCAGCCCAGGAGGAGTGAACCCAAAATGAGTCCTGTGGGCTGAACTGGGCTCCTTGAAAACTTGGGGCAGTGAAAAGACAGGAAGCTTTTTGAACTCACTCATTGTAACAGAAGATTTTACACTGTGGGTTTCCAAAGGTGGCTGTGCATATAGTTCTTTAGGATTAAGTCTTTCACACTTATTACCCGACTTTTACTTTTTTTCATGGGCTTGCTCTTTCCCCCTTTCCCCATAAATAGGAATAATCTAAGACTTTCCCAGTCTCTAAGTGGTTGGGTCATTCTCAAGGTGTGCCAGCTTGACCAGATGAGAGCCCACATCAGTGATAGGTTAAACACCTATAGGGACCTAAAGCTGGGGTTGAGGAAATCGGGTGAAGTCCAAGAGCCAGGGGGTAAGAAGAACTGGGAACACAATTGCCCATGCTTTTTTTCCCTGCCCTTCCCCCCATCCCACCCCCGAATCAGTCCAGGCCATTCACCACAGATGTTTTCCTTTGCTGCTTTTAGACCTGCTAAAGCCTAACAGAACATTTGGCTCTTCAGCAGATGTTAGAGGTGGAAGGAGACACATTGCTTGTTTTGCATGCTGCCAAGGTCCATCCTTGACTACTACTGCTCAAAGTAAACTATTCAGAACGTGGGTAACCACCCCATTAGCGCCACAAAAGATGCAGCACTGTTAGTGAACTGGACTGCAGCTGAGGGGAACGATATCATTCTCATTTACCTGTTTGTCCTCGGGGAGGAGGGTGGAGGGGCACAGCCCTGAGAAGAAAGGCCTCGTGGAGTTGTCTAAAATCTGGGTCCCACTGATGGAAGGACCAGAGTGACTATCTGGGTTCTCAGGGCTAAAACCATGGAAGTTCCAGGAAAAGTAGGACACGTTGGTCACTGTAAGGGACTCCTATAGCTTAGAGACCCTCGGGACTGTGAGTCATGCCGCATAGTCGAGTGGAAGGCCTTGTCTTCAGGAGCGTAGGGGACAGTGCTGCAGGGCTTGGTGGGTAGTCTTCCAGAGGAATTCGTCTGTACCTCATCATCCAAACAATTCCATTTGCTCAAAGAACAGATTCTCTCCGCGCGGTAGGGCTCATCTGTTGGCCTCCATTGCGATCCCCCCTCTGGTAGCATCGTTTCTGTTGATGAGATCTATTGCTGGGGAACTTCTAAACAAGCGTCCTCGAGTTTTCCCTAATTGAATAGGCTGTTGCCTGTTGTGTCTTCCTTCTCTCAGAACCTGCTTATTTATGTCTTGCTCTGCATCGACCTCCAGGCTTTTTCAGAGAGGAATATCATCTATTCCAGGAGATCTTTTTAATTAATTTTCCTTTCCTTTCCCAGAGGAAAAGAGAGTGCGGAGAAAAAAATAACCAGGGGAGGGAGCAACAAGAGAGAAAGGCAAGAGGATATTGTCAGAGAGAGAGAGAGGAAAACACACACACACACACACACACACACACACACACACACCCCACACACGGCAGTGGGGGGTGGGGGAAGCAGGGAAGCAGATATGGGTTGAGAAACACAACCCATATCTTACGGCAGTTTTGGGGTCCTTTCTTTGTCCTAGGTTTTTTTTTTTTTTTTTTCTTTTTCAGCCCTGACACACTTCCCCTCTTATTTTTCTTCCATTTGTCAGTTGTGAGTATTTTGGTTCTAGTCAAAAGAAACAGACAGCTGGTGAAGCCCTCATTGCTTCAATCACACCAGGGTGTTTATGTTCACACTTTCCATCGGGTGAGTGGGGTGGGTGTTAGGGAATGTACTGAGGTATTGAGGTGTTTTCTTCTGAGCCTTAGTGGAAGGGGTGGCAGACCAGGGTGGGAATGGCCTTCTCCAAGTTCAAGGTCAAACAGATCCAGGTAGGTGAAATGTTGAAGGAGTGTGTTCATGTGTGTGTGTGTGCGTGCGTGAGTGTGTGTGTGTGTGTGTGTGTGTGTGTGTGTGTGTTGGCGGAGATGGGGGGCGATTCAGATCAGTTCATTTCTGGGACTACACCGGATGGCTGCCTTGAAAGGAGGCTGGATCTCTATCATTTAAAAGGCTGCTAGGACTGATTATGGATAATGATTTGACTTGAAATTTCATGCATTTCATTGGTGGACTAAGACCTGCCCTTCCCCTCACACTAGTTCCCTGGATAGCTCGGGACCCTTAGAGTTGTGTTTGCAGTCTTGGCTAGAAACTGGAAACACTAAAAATATGGATACTGGCTCTGCCCCCACATATTTCACTTATTTTGTTTGGGGATGGGTATTTTTTCCCCTAGATTTTGTTCTTTGACAGTTTTATTTATGCATGCAATATATTGTGGTTATTCTCTCACTCACCCTCCCATGCCTCCCTGTCATTCTTATCACCTCTCCTCGATCTCTACAAGTCCCTTTCCTGGATTCACGACTTCTCATTTTTTTTTGTGGTCCATACTGGACTGGAACTAGCCACTGGAGCCTGGAAGAGTCACTAGTGGGAACATGACTGAAAGCAATGATTTCCTTTATCTCTGAATCAATCAGTAGTAAATAGTTCATCGGTGAGGTGTGGAGCTTCTGGATTTTTAATACCTCCCCAGGATGACTAAAATGCAGCCATGATGCTTAACTATTGTTTAAAGCTACAAAATATGGTGAATGATCAAGCATTCAGCATCATCTGATAACTGACTAGACACGTGAACCTCAGCTTCCACCAGACTCCAGGATGAGCCAGGGCCTGCAGTTTGTATGTTCAGGAAAGGGTAAGAGGTAGTCTCAGAACCTGTGTCCCCAGGCTCATTAGGCAGGTGAGGCTGCCTATCAGCTTTGAGCTTTTTAGGTGAGTCACAGTCTATAAACTAGTGACATGAATACAAATCTATGTTCTTCTATTTATTAGTTGTGAGGTAATTAAGTATGTCAGTACTGTGCCTCAGTTTCCTTTTCTGTAGAATAAAGACAATAAGAACTTCTCATCTCATGGGATGCCTATGAAGAAGAACTGTGATATAGTTGTGATAGTGCCTGGTGCATGACAAGAAGCTCATTGTGTTAGCTGCCATTGTGGCTATGAAGGTGTGCTGATCTTCCCTTTAAGACAAGGATTTTCATTGAACTTACATTTCTTTAGTGGTTATATGGGGGGTATATGAGAAGGATGACCAACTTTAGCTAGGTCATGGTAATATATATTTTTTGACTTTCTGATAAAATCAAGCCCCAAAGAATTTCCAGCATGCATTATCTGAGACAGGTAGTTACCAGAAATGCAACCTTTTAACCCACTTCCTTCCTGTTAGTTTTAGAGATCTATTCTGGGAACTGAGTGCTAGGGACATCAGAGACAAATCATCTCCTTTGAGTACTGCAGGTTGTGGCCCTTTAGTGAATTCATCAACCCCTCCAACTCACACACCCAGGGTCAGCCAGACTGCTTCTGGGAAGCTGGAGACACACTCCTACTATATGGAACAGGCCTAGAGCCAGCCTCAGAGTTTCTTGGCCCAATAAAGAAATGCAATCCTCAGCAGTGCTTGGCCTCAGTGACTCACTGCTCTAAAGAATATAATTTATACATCCAAATGAGAGGCTCATATATTTGCAAGACACAGTTGTGATCAGTAGAGCAGTGCTGACAGCCTATCCAGAGTGTTAGCAGAAAGTATGACTTCAATTTCAGCCAATCAGCTCATTCCTAGGATAGCAAGCCCTCCCATAGGTTTCCTGTTACTTGTAACTTGGGGGACATGGGTCAGGGACACAGATAGAACACAGTGTTTGGAGAAGGGGGGGGAGGCTATATTTAACAGAAAGAGTTCTGTAGTTGCATGAGTTGAGGGCCACTGCACGTTACATCCTTCTCCTGGAGACCGGGCATTCAATGATCACATTCAAGCCTAGACTGGCCATGTCATGGAGGAGATTCTGTAGCTTGACCTTCTTAAAGATATCCCTTATGGAGTCATGACTTGGAATAGTGTCTATTGAACATTTAACTAAACTAATGTGTTGGGGAACAAATATTGGGAGCAGCTCAGAGAATTCTGAATTTGGAAGCAACTGTGCCTCTGTTGTTTATATTGCTCAATCTGCTACCCAATCCCTTAGCTTGACTCCGGTCCTAAGGGCAGCTACTAAGTGCATCTTCTTCTATACTATTCTTCTTGAACCCTTCAGGATTTTATTAAGAGATAAAGCCCAATTGACCTTTGAACCTAGGCAGGCCTTTGCTCTTAATCAATAGGACACAGTGGGGTTTGGCACCATGTGACTTCCAAGGGCAGGTCATAAAAGGGGACAGCAGTTTCCATCTTGTTAGGTGGAATTGTGCTTAGAACTTGGGATGTCATGAAAGAAATCCTACCCTCCCTCTGCAATTAGCTGACATGCTGTGAGGAATCCAAGTGACACAGAAGTCCCATGTCACCAGTAGCCTAAGTCTTTGAATTTGGTCACTCCATGCAATTTCACAAATATATAGATGGGACCAAGGCACCCTTGAACTTTAAGAAAGTTCCAGACTGAGTCCTTTCTAAATTCCTGTCTCACAGAACCATCAGCTCATTAGAATAGCTGTTGTAGGTGGCTAAGTGTTGGGATCGCTTCTTGGGCTACAGTAGTAGGCAGAGCAGAGTGGACAACCAGGAGGCCGTTTCAGTGGTTCAGCAAGAAAAAAAAGTCAGCCTCAACTTATGATTGTTAATTTCTATATACACCTGTACTAAAACAACAACAACAATATGTTTATTATTCACATCATGCAATAAGAGAGCCATGGGATGCCATAGGGGTGTCTAAAATAGTTAAGGGATGGGTGATTTTTAAGGTTGTCTTGGAAGATGCTGAAGTGATGAGTGGTCTCTGTGTTGTTTTGTCTGTAAGATTAATTTGTCTGGTTTTTCCAGGAGGCTTAAGGGCTTGAATGAATTAGTACAATAAGTTCATTTTTGTTTTTTTCCTTTAGCGAGTCTGTGGTGAGTGGTGGCTTATCCTAGCACAGAGTATCTGTTTGTGAGTCAGAGTACATATTGCAAGTTGTGGATATTATTTCAACTCTGAATTCTTCTCCACAGCTTTGCTGCCAGCTGTTAATTTTAAGGATGAGATTTTGACTATGCTTAAACTTATTTTCAAGACATGTAAAAGGAAATAGTGACACTGTAGAGCAGTGATTCTAAAACATTTTGTTATTATTTTTAAATTACATATTTAATGAAAATAAAATTGTTTTATACAATATATTCTGATCATAGTTTCCCTTCTCCCAACTCCTCTCAGATCCTTCCTACCTCCCCACCCACCAAATTCCATGTCCTTTCTTTCTTTCTCTCTTTTGAAAACAAACAAGCAAACAAAACTAAGTAATGAGAATTTAGAGAGTAAACAAAGAAAAGGTATAACACACACACACACACACACACACACACACACACACACACAGAGCATAAAAACACAAAATCAGAACCATAATATACAAGCAAAAGTCCAGTAAGACAAAAGAAAAAATCCCCAAACGAAGCAATATGAGACAAAAGAAAGTCTACAAAAATACTGTTGAGTTTGTTTTGTGTTGGTCAGCAACTGCTGGGCATGGGCTCTTTCTTGTCCGTCAATGTGGTTTGTACACCCAGTGAGACTCCACTGAAGAAAACTATTTTTTCCTGGGTGTCAATTGGGGATAGCATTTTGGTAAGGGATGGGAGCTTGTATACACTTCTTAGGGCTGGGCCTCTGCCTGGACTGTGTAGACACTGTGCATGCTGCCATAGTCTCTGTGAGTTCATATGTTGCATCCATCCTGCTGTGTCCTTGGTGTCATCCATTGCCTCTGACTCTTACAACCTTTCTACTGTCTCTTCTTCCATACAGCTCCCTGGGCCCCAAGGGGAGTTCTTGAGATACCTACATACCTAAAAAGTATTTGAGTCCATAGAGTAGTGTGTGTGTGTGTGTGTGTGTGTGTGTGTGTGTGTGTGTGTGTGTGTGCAGAGGCCTGGGTGTCTTCCTTAATTACTCTTCATCTTATTTTTTAAGGCAGCATCTCTCATTGAAGCTGGAGCTTGCTGATTCAGGTAGACTGGTTGGCCGGCAAGCCTCAGGGATCCTCCTGTCTCTACCTCCTTAATGCTAAGACTATAGTAGTATACCACCACAGGGGACTTTTATGTGGATGCTGGGGGTTTGAACTCATGTTCTCATGCTTACGTAACAGACACTTTACCAACTGAGCTATCTTTCCAGTCAGCTCCATAGATCACTTTTCAATGTAAGTTATAGCTACTTATCATATAAAATTAAAATTTAAGTACATATTTATTAACATTAATTTATAATGTTTATTAATTCATAACGAATGATGTATTTTAAGGGAGAACTATATTTTCAAAGTAGCTAGTGAGAAGATATTATTGTTACTTTTTTTGCAAATCACTCTCATTTCTAGTTTAAGGAAGTTGATTGTCCGTTACTTTGTATGCTAATCGTATAATGAAAAAATAGAGGATGGTTGTATTCTCCTACCTGCTTCTGAGTTTAATCTATTATAGTTCAGGGGTTTGAACAGAGTATTTGAAAAAAAGATTGCTTCCCTGAAATGTGCTGATTTTAATGAGATGTCCCTTTCATCATTCAAAACTTGATCTGCAGTTGGTGGCACATTTTTGGGATGTTAGGGAGCCTTTAGGAGGTGGAGGCTGGCTGATGGAATTACATCCCTGGGTGTGGGCTGTGAGCACTTACAGTTTTTCTCTAGTTCCAGTTCATTTGGTCTGCTCTGTGTTTGTGCTTGGAGATGTGATCTCTCAGCTTCCTGCGCTGGCTGCCCGTGTCACGCCTTCCTTGACCTTGTGGACTGTAGTCCTCTGGAACAGAAAGCCAGAATAAACCCTTTCTCCCTTAAGTGGCCAAGGTCATGATATTTCATCACAGCAACAGAAAGGGAACTAACACATCAAATAAATAGATAGTTGGTGAAGGCAGTGGTATTTTCTCAATGGCTCCTTTCCATAAATAGAATTCTTTTCTGATACTGTATCAAGAAATTGACAAACTTATGATATTAATGAACTTTTTCTGCTTTGTCAGATTGTAGTCCGTTTTAGTTTGTGGTGTATTGTTAATATCTTACTTACTCACTTGTATTAATTCTTTAGGTTAGGAAGGAAATTAATTGGTTTCATCATGCCACCTTCATACATATTACATATGTGTCATTTATACTTAGTTGCTTTTAATGGGTCCTTTATCTGTACATGGTTCTATATTACCAGTCACTGGTCATTATAAATATCGGCTTATGGAGGTCTTCCAATGCCACCATATTTCACTGTATGATTTTTTCAGAAAAATCACACTTGCTGTTATCACCACAGATTGCATTGGGAAGGTTTTTAAGTATCGAAGGGCTGTCAAACCCATAGTGGCAGATACAATTTTCCTCAAAGAGTGAGTTTTTCTTTTAAGGTTGAACAATGTCATTGGCAACAAATGCTGTCAGCTGTTTGCCTTGAAACAACAGTCTTCCTTAAGTCATTTTTGAGAAGATTGTGTGCTAAATACCTGAGCCTGGAGTTTGTCTGTCAGTCAAGTTTTCATATAAAAAGTATTCCATGAGAAAGGCTAACTTAGCTCATTGCTCACAGGTCTGCATAATATTTGGGGCAGATATACTTAGGTGTGCAACGGGAAGCATTTTATGGACATTTCCATCTTGTCACTTACTGTATTCAAATGATGTGCATGTAAGAGCTGAGATTTACTAAAAATGAATGACTATTAAATTATTCCTTGCTTCTCAAGGACGTTTTTGGTGTGGCGGGTGCTTATTTCAGTGCACCGGTAGGTAGGGAAGGCTGTAATGATGCTGTTTTTGTCCTGAGTGAAACAGAGGCAGCTGTTTACCATTGTTTTTGTTTTTGTGCTATTAGTACAAATGTCAGCACAACAAAACACACAAGTAATGCCACAGTGCTGTACGGAAACATCGCTCATCAAACAGTTTTCCTGAAAGTGTCTTGGCCATTCCGTGAACCAGTAATATTTACTTCAAAATAACACAAGAAAGAGGAAGGTGGGGGGCCTGGGGCTTGGGATTGGATGATGTAGGAATGGTTGTGAGTTGATAACTGTTGAAGTTGGGTTATGGGTCCACAGGGGTTTGATGTATCATTTGGTCTACCTTGAAATGAATTTGAACTTTCAGAAGCCTAGAATATAGAAAGGACAGAGCTCCAGAACTGTAGCTTTAGTACTGGGGTATTTGATGGTGCCATTTATGGGCGGGGAACATGGAAGAACAGGAAGGTTTGGCTAGGGAGGACTCTGTTTTGCAGATTTCAGTGGAGCACTTACATTGGCTAAATGGTGGAGCGCAGAGTCCTCAGTGCTCACTGGGTATTTCAAAGGATGGACTTGGCTGTTAGGGTGAGAGTGTGTCTGTCAATAGGTGAGCCCAGTTAAGAAGGCTTCCTTAGTGTGCTGGGCTTGCAGATTGGGCCTTGGTCAATTGCCTCCAGCCCTGACAGGCTTCACAGGCCTGTCTGTGTTCTTGGTGCTTGGCACTGTCCCCTTGGGATTAAATCTTTTATCCTCTGTTGCTCTGGTTATCTCCTGGGATTAAGGACATTAGAAAGGCCCAGAAGGAGAGGCAGCCTTTGGTTTCTTTGGGAAGCGTTGAGAAGATCTTATCCCTACTCCATCTGTTATGATGAGAGCTAAGGGGAGGGGCAGGGGGTCTCAAGAAAATGCAAATTCACAGAGACTCTTTAAGCCTCATTCTGGCCGATGTTTGTAGACTCCACCCACTACATATTTACTAGGGGCTGTTTATAGAGTTCAGACATGTTCAAGGCTAACCCGGTGGTGAAGAACTGACCCTCTGGGATTCAGTCAACTAAGACTCAAAGTCCTTCCCCTTACTGGCTGTGGGCACTTGATCCCATGGCTAAACTCTTCCAAGTTCTAATTTCTCCCTATCTGAAACAGAATAAAACACATCTTCTTCATTGTTTGGAGGGAAGGTCTGCGAGGTGTGCATTCACAGGGCTTGTTAGTGCTCTGTGGATGTTGGCTTGCTTTCCCCTCTCCCCATTCCTTCCTCCTCTTCCCTGGTGTATTAGGATGGAAAGAAGAGGACTAATGATTCACTCACGTGAGCAGATGGCTTTATAAGTGGCCATCTTTATTGGCCTTGCACCTTCCTTAGCATCCTTTCAGGCAAGGCTTTTTCCACTCGGTGCTAAATGACTCATCAAAGAAGCCAACCGGTCCCATCTGGAGCCAAGTGAAGTCCTTCTGTTGGGAACATTTGGGAGCCTCTTGTGGCCTGGAGAGCAGCAATGCCTTCCAGGGACAGGATGAATGAGGCAAAGCGGTGCCTGCTGCTGTGCACTTGCTTAGTGGTGCAGAGCTGACATGCTGATTAACTTCCTGAAAGGCCCAGCTCCTTCATCATTGTGGGGAGCTACCTCATGCTCAGCGCTTGCTCTTCTGCTCTGAGTCATTACCTTTTCATCATTAACTTCAGACATTTGTCCTAAGGATTACTAGGCCCCTGCCCCATCGTAGAGGACAATACTACTGATAGAAGATGCACCAGGGTAGTCTGTTGTCCTCGTATCTCAATATTACCTGGTGTGAATTGGGAGGTTTGCCTGATTCAAAATCTTTCGCTCATTATTGCCCGAGTACAGGTGAATATTTTTGTTTTTGTCTTTTTTGAGACAGGGTTTCTAGGCCAGGCCTGGCTGTTGTAGAACTTACTCCGTAGACCAGGTTGGCCTCAAACTCAGGGAGAATTACCAGCTCTGCCTCCTGAATGCTGGGATTAAAGTCGTGTGCCACCACTGCCTGGACAAGATGAATCTTTATATGCTGTTTTCCAGACCTCAGCACTGTGTTAGCCATGGCTTTGGGTGGTACAGCAAGGGTGGACTGACAAAGCTGGGAGACAGCAGAGAAGAAATAGTTCTAGAAGTGGTGTTTGGCCTGATCTAGGAGAATGTCAGTGTAATCACAGTTCTGACCAAAACTGGGATCATTTTTACTGAGACTATTTCCTACGTAACCCATACCCTTCATTATCCTGTTCATTCATTGGGTTTTTACCAACTCTTCATGTGTAGCCTCCTAGATCTGAAAACCCACTTATTGTATTCTGACAAATTGGTCCTCACACCAAAAATATGACATCACATGCCACATTCCTATCCTTCAAGCATTCTCACCCCAGTGGGGTGGATGGTAAAGGAAGGGTTAGAATTGCCAGTGTAATTCAGATGGCGACAGGGAGTAAGAGTGACATGGGGCTGATATGAGCAATACTGTTCTGAAAGGAAGTCAATAGTACAAGGATGATGATGAATGTCACCTGTCACCCTTCCCCGGTTGAGGAAGCTGAGATGTTTGTACACACCTTCTGCAGCATCAGGGCACACCTCTCTCTGTCTCACTTTACTAGCTTTCGGTTGTGATAAAATACCTAAGAGAATTAGTTTAGAGGGGCAAGGCTGATTTGCACTCATGGCTTCAAGGTTTCAGTCTGTGATTGTGTATAAGTTGTCTTTCTCATTGCTGTGACTAAATATCTGAGCAAGAGCAGCTCTTGGGGGAAAGCTTCGTTTGCTCCATGGTTTAAGGGTGCAGTCCATCATGGTGGGAAGGCATAGAGGCAAGCATGCCATTGGATTGGTTACTTTGTGTCCACAGTCAGAAAGGAGAAAGATGAATGTTGGAGTTCAGTTTTCTTTCTCCTTTTGAAAATGAAAACAGCGATTTTATTTTACATATATGGGTATTTTTGCCTGCATGTATATTGATCTGTGCACCATAGGTGTACCTGGTACCCACAAAGTTCAGAAGAGAGTGTCAGATCTCTGGAACTGGACTTACAGAATGTTGTAAGCTGCCATATGGATCCTGGGGATTGAACCTGGGTCTTCTGGAAGAGCAGCCACTGTGCTTAACCACCGAACAATCCCCCTGCTTTCTCCTCCCCCATTTTTTTTTTCTGTTTCAGTTCAGAATCGCAACCCATGGATGGTGATATCCACGTTCATGATGTGTCTTTCCTTCTCAGCTAAACTTCTCTGGAAACAGTCTCACAGACATGTGAAGATGTGTCTCCCATGTGGTTCCAGATCCAATGATGTCGAAAGTGAAGATAGACCATGATTGACCATTGGCTTGATTCCAATCGGTGTGGGTCTGATAAGACACAACATTATGTCATGGTGCGTATGGTAGATAAGAGCTGTTCACCTCATGGCAGCTAGAGTTAAAACAGAGAAATGGGAAGGCATTTGTGATGTTACGATCTTCTTTAAGGGCATTAATCTGGTGATCCTCCAAACTAGGCCATACCTCCAAAAGGTTCAACTACCTCTCCATAGCACCAAAAGTGGGGTCTAAGCCTTCAATGCCTGGGCTTTTGGGACAAATTTAAAACCGAACTCATACCACTCCTGTGCTACTAGGACTGAGGGTAGCCTGTCTTGTTGTAAGCACTAAAGCACTATGATTGACAAATGAATGTTGGCTGGGGCCAGTGGTGAACTGGAGCGTGCATGATCTGGATAAAGAATAGGCACAGCTGCAACTTAGTTTTAGCCAAAAATTTTGCGATGTGAAAGATGGGCCCAGAGTCGCCAGCTCTTCTGATTTGTCCCTCTAAGAAAAGTCAGAATTCATGACTTTTTTTCAAGCCAAGTCTTCAGGTTTAAAAATACTAACAAAATAAAATATTGTGAAATAGGATGCTGTACTCCGTTAATTTATAGCATTTTATGCTTTTATGTATAAGTTGGGCATAAATTTAATAAAAAGTATATAAGCCAGTATGTGTTGATCAAGCAAATGTATCTTCAGAACTAACCTAGCTTGGAGGCTGTTTTTTTTTTTTTGGTTTTTCGAGACAGGGTTTCTCTGTGTAGCTTTGCGCCTTTCCTGGAGCTTACTTGGTAGCCCAGGCTGGCCTCGAACTCACAGAGATCCGCCTGGCTCTGCCTCCCGAGTGCTGGGATTAAAGGCGTGCGCCACCACCGCCCTGCTGAGGCTGTTGTTTTTAAGGCTCTGCATGACATATGCCAGGGAGGGAGCCTTTTCTCATGCATGACCAGAAGAGGAGAGACTAGGTGCTACCCAGACTTGGGAAGCATTTGCTCTGTGTCTTAAGCTGAGTTAGGGAATTCTGATCAGGCCAGAGAGCAGCTAAGATCAGATCTGGGGGCCTTTGTCAAGTCACTGAGAATGCCTGAAGAAAATGGAATTTTTTTTGCTATCAAATGCTTTTTAAAGTAAGTTTTTATTTGCATATATTAATTATGCATAATAATAGGTTACATTATGGCATTTCCTTTGTATATATTTTGGTTCTATTCCACTTGTTCCCTACTCTATTCCTACAGTTCTCTCTTACTTTCTTCCATGTCTTTTTATTTCTGGTGACCTAATCAGTTTCAGGAGGCTTATAGGAACATGGGTGAGGGATCAGTTACAGGAGCATGGCACTTTATCAGTGGCTATCCCACTGAGGAAAACCTCCCACTATAACCTCTTACTGTCTATTGACCTTTAGGGAAGGGTAGGGCTTTGTGGGACCCCCACCCCATGCCCCATTGTCTTTTTTCAATTTTGCTTTTTCATAGCAAACAGTACCAGAGAGGCATCCAACCAATATCTTTTCCTTTGACTTCCAGGACAAAGCTTCAGACTATCTATTTCAGGCTAGTGATATCCCCTAACAGAATACAGCAGGCATGCATGGAAATGTCTGGTCAAGCCCAGAAGGAATGTATTCCTTAAAGATGGTGCCTGCAGTGAATATGGTAGAAGAAAGCCCATCAACTTGACAAACCGGCTGTGATTCCCAGAGCCCTTGAACCCCAAGGTTCAAGATTCAAGTGGCTGAGCATCTTCAAGCAATGACGCCAAGGGGCATTTGAAGAGCAAGATGTTAATGGAAAGTCAGTTGGCATGGCTCAGTCCAGGCTGGCTTCCTGGGGAAACTACATTTATATCAGCATTCACAATGCAAGTTGTGTAGCATCTCAGGAGATGATAAGCTCATGCGGGGCTCCAGAAGGTTTATCTGAGGTCACTGCTCCTCAACTGGGTTCCCATGAAGGAGCATTTGTGTGTTGCCTTGTTTGACTATTCACCATCTGCAGGAAGGAGTAGGCTCTAGCATGTGCCCAGCCTCCAGGGAAGAGAGCACACGCCAATGCAGAGCCAGTGTTCTGTGTCTAGGAAGAATAATGAAAATGTTAGCATTTCCCAGACACGGTGCCCTGTTCATTCCAGTCTTCTGTGGTTTAGAATGCTGAGCCTGGAAATGCTGGAAGTGATCAGAGGTGTCTCCTGTACCTTGCATAGAAAAGGGCAACAAGGACAGGGTAGAAGTCATTCATGCTCTAGAAAGCCTGTGGGAATTACAGAGTTTGTTGCATTTAGGGACAAAGGGACCCTAAGGATGGATTCTGTGACCTTTTGATAGTTTTGGTAAGAATGTAAATTCTGAAGCTTAAGTATTATTGGTCTAAGACTATCTTACCAACTAGACACATTGCTATGCAAAATCATTGCTGCAGTTGAGCTGAACTCTTTTTTTTTTAAATTTACCACATTCTTTTTTTAAAAGGTTTATTTATTATGTATACAGTGTTCTGTCTTCATGCCAGAAGAGGGCGCCATATATCATTACAGATGGTTGTGAGCCACTTTGTGGTTGCTGGGAATTGAATTCACGACCTCTGGAAGAGCAGCTAGTGCTCTTAATTGTTGAGCCATCTCTCCAGCCCCGAGCTGAACTCTTGTGGTCAACTGTATACAGAAGCACAATTCACCCACTGAAAGGGCAGTGGACTTGGCGGCAGTAGCATGGTAGATAAACTAGACTTAGGGATGATATGGCTGTTATTTGTTAAGTGGCACAATGTTATTTATTAAGCTGTGCTATTTATCATTCAAGAGAAGCCACAAGGCACAACAAAACCCACTGTAAGAGTTTATTAAGGGAAGGGAATAGAAGAGGTGTGCATAGGCCTATAGAATGACCGTGCAGGAAGAGAGGGAAGGAATAGGTGGAACCCACTTTTATAGATCTCCCCCTTGCACATACACATATGGGTTTATGTAGCTATACCGCACATGCGCATAGATTATGTAGGACATAAGGCCCTAAGATGACTAAGCATCTTGCCTGGCTACTGGATAGTGCACAGGCCATCATGTAGCTGGGGGAGTGGCTAGGAATTCTAACAATGGCCCTGGATTGTATCCTAGATTTATCATAACCACATTTCAAAGGTGAACTTTGATAAGCTGTTTAATTTCTCTGGAGGCACATTTCTTCATCTCTGAAATGTGGGCAAGACCCGTGACTTGATGAGGTGTGACAGACGATGCATTTAAGGCAAAAAGACAAAGCTTATAATTCTACACCAGGCATATGATAGATGTACTGCTAGTGTTGCTGGCTTCTCTGGCTTGGACATCCTCAGACATTTGTTGGCTGTGTTCCTCCGGTGCCATTTTCTTCCTTGCACGATTCATGTACCCATGTTTCAACCTCTACTCTCCATAAGTTCCCTGGTGACTGGGGTTCTCATGATTTTTTTTTTTTTAGTTCTTTCTATCATATAGGCAATTGATGATGTAAACTAACTCAAAATTATTTTATGTAGATAATGAATCACCCCTCTAAACAGTAATTTTAATTTTAAAATGAATTACCTATACAAGACCTTCGAAAGAAGGTTCATGTACAAAAAGCAAATAAAATAACCTAAGAGTATTAGGGAATGACATCAGCTTTCAACATGAGGTTCCACTTGCCCTAAGGACAAAG
Organism: Peromyscus leucopus; assembly: GCF_004664715.2. Classification (NCBI taxonomy): domain Eukaryota; kingdom Metazoa; phylum Chordata; class Mammalia; order Rodentia; family Cricetidae; genus Peromyscus; species Peromyscus leucopus. The sequence continues at coordinate 137,106,670 of NC_051063.1, read as the reverse complement.
GTCTTTGCAGTGATCTGTTCCCTATGGGGGAGTGGTTCAGTAGCTCATTGAAACCTCACATTGAGAGGAATCTCCATAGCCCAGACAAGAGCTGACTTCCTGTCATTCTCCTTCAGCCAGTTCCTAACAGATCTCCCAAGCTCACAGCCTCAGGTATCTTCAATTGTTGCTGTCAGTGAGTCAATTGAAAAACACAATCACTCCTTGTTTTTTCCAAGCTTAGTCCTTCAAACCCACTTTCCTTTCTTGATTTCTATTGCTTCTGCCTTGGACCAAGTTTTTCTGTCTGTTTTTTATTAAGAAATTTTTAAATTCATTTTGCATACCAATCAAAGATCCCCCTCTTTCTCCTCCCGCCCCTCCAACCTCCCCCTTCCATCCCCACCCCCCATTCCTTCTTACAAGAAGGTAAGGCCTCCCATGGGGAGGTACATTTAGTAGAGGAAAGCTTGGACCAGTTTCTTATCCATCTCACAATGCCGTTACTAGACAGAATCTTGACCGCTCACCTCTTCATAACAGATGTTGGGCTAAAATATTTTTTTTATTACTAAGAATTTTTTTTATTCATTTTACATACCAACTACATATCCCCTCCAGGTTAAAATATTTTTATTAATTCTTTGAGAATTCTGTACAATGCATTTTGATGGTATTTACCCCAATTTCTCCCAGATCCACCTCTACCTCCCTATAAACGCTTGAACTTTGTGTCCTCTTTTCTTTCTCAGGGCTTTGAATGACAAATGCTTTGGGGGCTCTTCCACCAGGATACCTTGGTCTCATTGCTTAAATTCTTTGAGTCTTAGTTTTTTTCTCCTTGACAATGGATTACTAATAGCATTCAACAGTGTGTTACTAATAGCATGTACATAGCAAGGCTGTTGGGAGATTCTGATGAGTTCCTGTAAAGCCAGGGAAATGCTTCCAAGTTGTGGAGAATAGAGAAACATGACAGCTAAAGGAAGTGTATGTTTCTGTGCTGGGCTATATTAATCTCAAGGATATTATTAGGACCGTTGATGAGATTAGAATTTTGTCTGAAGACTAGATGGGGGTAATGGCTAGATGGTATGTTCCTGCCTCAGATCATTGTATGTTGACAACATTAGAGAATGTCTTTTGCATAAAAAGATGCAACAAGAGACATTGGGATGTATGTATTAATTGGGGACATTCCAATTAGCAACTGATGAAAACTTACTTTAAACGTTAAAAACCACCAAATTCCTGGCTGCAAAGATCCTGGCATAGAGGTGGGGCTCAGGACAGGGGAACCCTTGCTTTCCCTTCTCTTACTTCTCTGCTATGTGGTGACTCAGAATCTTCATCATGCTCTACTGCCATCATCTCTCTTCCTTGATTAGGGACCACTCCGGGGTCTCCCAAAGACCAAACTCCCTTCTTAGTCTCACATTGGAGGAGCCCTGTAATCATTTGTTTTTCTGTTCTAGATTTTTCTCTCCTATGTGTCTTAGACATCCTTGTTTATCTCCGTCATAATATTGCTGCTCTTTTCCATCCCCCCTCTTGGGAAGCCCTTTCCACTTCTTGTCTCTGGCCATTTCCCCCACTCTTAAGGACTTGATTCTATTTTTTTCTTTTTTAGGGAGATTCTCAGATCTAGATTGGTCTCGGTTGGCCACTAGTTCCCCATATCTCCATCCTTTTGACAGAAACTTAATCATTTGATCTGGTCTGTGGGGATTTCATTCTTCACTTTCATTGTCATTTTTTCCCCAGACTGATTTAGAAGACCAGCAAGCTCAGAGCCAGAAGAGTAACTGAGATGAAAACCTTCATAAGGTCTGGAGTTCGGTTTGTTCAAACTGTTTGTTCTCTGTTGAACTTCAGAGCTTAGAAAACTGGCCTGTAGTATATACTCAGAGAATAGTTATACTTTTTTGTGTTGTAAATTTTTTGAATATCCTACAGCCTGCAGCATTGATGTTTAGAAATATGCATTATAAAACATTAGATGGGCTGGATTGATCAGTATGAGCCTCACCTGTTGTCATGAACAATCTGATGTTTCAGCTACAAGAGGGAAAGTTGAGTAACCCTCTTTGTTTGCAGTAATTGGGATATTGACTGTAAAGTCCTATAAGAGGGTCAGTAGAGGCAGTGGCCAAGGATGACAGCTCTTATTGCATTATTTATGAACCTCTCCAATATCTTCCCTGCAAGGTTTTCTTAGAAGTCATTTGACATGGTCAATTTTTTTCTCTTTGAATGAGGTGTTGTTCTGGCCTTAGCATGTCCTGCCTGATGACATGGCACTCTGACAGAACAAAAGGGGCTGAAAAGATGAGCAGGAAAATCTTACAGGTGGATCAGCAACTTCTACAGTCAAGAGATAAGACTTGAGCCAGGCGGTGGTGGCACATGCCTTTAATCCTAGTACTCAGGAGGCAGAGGCAGGCAGATCTCTGTGAGTTCGAGGCCAACTTGGTCTACAGAGTGAGTTCTAGGACAGGCTCCAAAGCTACACAGAAAAACCCTGTCTTGAAAAACCAAAAAAAAAAAGAAAAAGAAAAAGAAAAAGGAAAAGGAAAAGGAAAAGGAAAAGAAAAAGAAAGAGAAAAAGAAAGAGAAAAAGAAAGAGAAAAAAGGAAAAGAAAAAGGAAAAGAAAAAGAAAAAGAAAAAGAAAAAGAAAAGAAAAGAAAAGAGACAAAATTTTTCTTACTATAATCCAACAGGGATCCCTGATGTTGCTGGGAAGATGACTGACTGATTGAATGTAGGTGGAGTAAAGGGACAGAGTTTATCATTTTGAGCACCGTTGTATTAAGCACTGATGAGTCCTTGATATATATTCTTACAAAAGCATAGTAAGCCAACAATGAGTTTTGGGTCATGTGATTCTCAAACCCAGGCCTTCATCTCCCAGGATCTCCTCTTTCTAACCTTAATTTGGTAGCATTTTCTCAATTCCCTTGTACTTTTTTTTTTTATTAATGTCACCTTGATAAAACTCACTAAAGCTAATTCCCCTTCCTCATATGGCTGCATTTCTCATGATGGACGTGGACGGCCATTTTTTTCTTGAAACTGTTTCTTCTCTATGTTTCTGTGACAATCACATCATTTTCTCTCTACACCTCCGCTGGACATCCCTTTTCCATTCTTGTAGTTTCTCACCTTCTACACTATCCCCTCAGAGGTTTTTATCCAATTTTTCCTGTTTCTCGATGCTTCCCTTATTTTTTTTTAACCCAGTGGTGTCCTCTGAGTAATAGAATTAAATATTCAATTACATACTTAAGATTTCTACTTGGACGTTGAATTGATAATTAAAACTCATCATGGCCAAAATGGGAGTATTGATTTCCACCTGGGTATCTTATTACAAAGGTATGTCATCTTTTACCTACTCTCTCCTGCCCATCATTTTCCCTTTTCTCTATTCTGCTCAGTATCAACCATTATGGACTTACCGAATCTTGGATGTGGAAGTGGCTGAGGGATTTTTTACTCAAACACTTTCATTTTATGCATGAGATCCTGTGAGAGAGGCAGCGAGGGTGGAAACTGCTTAAACCCAGTAACTGCAAAGCTGCGACAAGAAGCAAGATTTCCTGGCTCCAAGTTCTCATTTGCAGATTATATTTCCTACTTTCTCCTTTGAACGTCTATATCTGAAGAAAAGAATGCCTGCGGCTGCTTATTTTATTAGTTGGTCTTCTGGCTTCATTCATTGACGTCTGAGCTCTGATCAGTTCCAAGCTTGAGCCTATTTTATGGAATCCCACACTGCATTTCAGAGGTGGTAAATACCTGGCCCATGTGCTACTGCTCCCTAACCAATCCACAGAAGACAACACTAATCAACCATGATACTGGTGAACCATGACACAAGCTCAGGAGGCATCACAATATGGTGTATTTTTTAGACTTCTACTATTAATTGATCAGCGTTGAATTTTAACATGAGATCTATTTTGTTTTATACAAGGTCGAACTTTTTACGGTCTCATTTTTTTCTTTATATTTATCTCTGGAGGCAAAGTAATGTGATTTAGGGTTCTAGAGAGTGGTAGTGAGACACTATATTTTAGCAGCAACATCTGGAAGCAATGCTGAACCAATGATCTAACATTGCAATGGTGGAAATGTAAGGGCTTGGGGCGGGCAGTCTGTTTCTCCCCAGTATATCAGGTAGACAAATGGCTTTGAGTTCAAGTTCAGCTCTAAACAGTTTATCAATAATGTGATTTTAGGCTAGTTTCTTAATCTCTCTGGGCTTCCCTTAAGCAAAATCTAGTTTATATAAACTATGTTGGTTTTTATTCATAAATAAGTCTTAGATCTAAAAGGGATTTACTCTGGGGGGAGCCACTAGCCTTACAAAGTCTTAGCTTCCCAGAGTGCTTTGAAGCTGTATGTGGACAAGAGTTTATACTGTCATAGAAAGATCCATCTTTAGGAGTCTGAAACCTGTGTTTGGCCCTGTACATGATGTTGACTGATTGTATGATAGCCTTGAGTAAGTGGCTTGGCCTTTCTGAGACTCTATGTTGAGTCTAGTGTCCCTTAATAGTTTTAATGTATATAGCACCCGGAATATGGTAGATGCATACTGATCAGTCAATCACCCAATGAACCAATTCATCCAACTAACATTCCCTGAGCGTCTAAGTGTGCCAGGGATGGTGTTGGTGATGAAGTGATATACAAAGGAGACAAAAGTCCTGTCCTCCTATGAAGTGACTTATGCCCATATTGAAGGGTTTGTGATGGTCAAACAAGCTGAAACAACACTGTTGCTTTACACAGATATTCCAGCTCTCTGAGTAGAATGTGGCATCTTCCCCTCGTCTGTACCATGTTCTCAGAGAAGGATTGAGGGGTTTTCCTAAACGTTCTAGCTGGAGAATACAGCAGGGCCGCACAGGTGCTTCTCTTGTCTGGTGAGTTACCCATGTCCAAGAAACCATGCTCTTCCTTGTCCCAGTGTTGGCCATTTTCTGAATCCCTCTGGAGCTCATGATGCTAAGGGTTTGTGCCAACTTGAAAGTCATCCAAGCAAAGAGCAGATCTCAAGAATGGCTGCAATTTCTTGGTGGGGAGTTTAATTCTGTGGCAACAGTACAAGGTTCTGTGGAATGAATATCATGTCAATGCTATTTAATAATACCGTAACCACTGACCATTTAATTACGTGGTAATTGTCACTTAGTGGCTGGGTAATTGCACAGTAAGTACCATCTAATTTTAGGGGAAAGGGTAAATACATGATTATTTCAGGCTCCTTAGGCACGGTATAGGTCACTCAGGAATTAGGTTTGGATTGACTAAGTATAAATTACCTAGAAATCTGTTTTCGGGTGATTACTCCCGCGCCTGTCATCCTTCCCTGACAAAGCTCCTAATGATTGCCATACAATTAAAGAGAGATTTTTAAGATTTTAGACCCCAGGAACTTAAAGGGACATGGCTCAGTCCTATGATCAACCATTGCCCACTGTGTACAGAACAGTGAAGGAGGAGATGGAGAAAAGAGTGAACATTGTGCTCTCTTCCATCCGCCAGCAGCTTTCTTAAGATGATATGGTTGCTTCAATATTTTATGTCAAGCCGTGGAACTGCTGATTTCAGGAGATGTGACTTCAACATTAAATTCTTCATTATCTCTCATCATGAGCCCAAGAGGGGCCCCTTGAGAAACATGCCCACTTGCTACTTCCTGGAACTTACAAATGTGACATCACTGTTATAAAAAGTCTGTGCAGATGTAAGTAAGTAGACTTTAAGATAAGCTCATCTTAGGATGTGGAGGTTGGTACTCACAATACATCGACGAGCGTCCTTATAACAGAAGAGCAGACAAACATAAGAAAAAGTCATGTGAAGCCAGAGGTGGAGACTGGGGTGCTGCAGCTATAAGCCAAGAATGCTTGGACCGAGAGCCTCTGACAGAAGCAAGGACAGATCAGTATCTTGATTCCAGACTTCTAGCCTCCAGAATGGCGAGGGACAGATTTCAGTTGTTCCAAGCCACCCAGTTATGGCACTCTGTTAGAAACCATGGGGCGGCAGAAGCTCCACACCCCTCCAGCATCATCTAGCATCATCCTGCTTCATTTTGGTGTGGCTTGAGCTGAGGACTAGCCTTACAGAGATATCTGGGAAACTTCAACCTCATCTCCCATGGGGAACAGAGCAGTGCTCTGCAACCCACGTAGCAGAGATGCAGTGGAACGCAGCCTGTCACTAAGTAGGAACCAGGGCCGAGCAAACAGCTCATCCCAGGCTTCCTGTATTGGCTTGGTATCATATGAAAAGGCTTAATAATCTTCATATGACAGAAATTTGTAGATTTTCTGGTTAAAAGGCAACAGTTTAAAAACAGGGTCCAGATAGAATCACACCTCTCCATTCCTGCCTAATCTTTGGCATTGGCTATGGTGGGTTTCTCAACGTGGTGGAGAGAATGAGAGCACACACTTTAGGGTCAAATAGGCTGGAATATAAAGCCACATTCTACGATGAGCTGAGTGCATGACCTTAGACACATGTCTTAGAGTCCCGGTGTCTCAGTTTTGTCTGCTTTCAGGCCAGGAGTACACACACACACACACACACACACACACACACACACACACACACACACACACACGCGCATGGAGCAGAAAGTCTGTGCTCAGTTAAGCATACTTATTCTCTGCTGAAAGCACAGGGTAATGTAAAACAAGCATTTCCAATGTTCTTATAAACCTCTCGTGCATATTTGCTAAGTAGTTGTGTTGTAGTCCATTCAATGGATGTGACAGAGATGTCAGATTCTGTCGTCAGCCACATTGCCTCCTTTTATTCATCAATGAGCTTACTTTTAATTAATTATACAGTCCCCCTACTATCACACTCTGAGCTCCTGGAGTCCTCATCTCTTTCTGTGACCCTCTTTTCCCAGCCCCTTGCCACGAGCTCATATCTTGGGAAGACAAAGCAGTCAGCTATTCTTTTTATATACCTTAGGCACCTTAGGCACTCAGGTTTAGACAAACAGGTGCTTAGAGACCGAGAATAAAGCCCCAAAATAACCCACTCAAGATTGCACCTAGCTTTATGATTCTACAAGAGGAAGCGAGCCAGCCAACAGGAGGATTAACAATAAAGGATTTAAAGACCTCCACTAAATAAAAATAACACAAGCCATTCTCCAGGAGGCCTCCCGAGTCTTCATTGGATTTAAGTGCTACATGTAAAGTCAGGTTGATGTTTATGGGTGTTGAGTCATTTTTCTCCCATAGCCCTCCTCATTCCTGTAACAGTACTCTCAACTTAGTTACACATGGCATTCTGCACACCTGCCTGTCCTTGTCCCATTTGGGATGGATAGAGGACACCATATCCAGACTCTAGACTAGGCAGTCAGAAAAGGCCCACACATTTTCATATATATCTCGTGTGTGTGTGTGTGTGTGTGTGTGTGTGTGTGTTTGTAGTATTATACTTTGAAGGTTAAGTTTGACCAAAATTAATGTTTTTCCCCACTGATTTTTAATGTCAGCCAGATAGGAAGACAATTTAGATCATAGTCTCAGAAAAAAGTGTATCTTGAAAGAGTAATAAGCCACAAAGAGCCTTCCTTATTGGGCATTTCTACCTTCTTAGCAAAGGCATTTCGCTAGGTCTGTGTGTATTATAGTCCCATTTAATCATTAGAAAAAACTGGAAGTTTACCTTGTTACCTTTGTTTCTGTAGGACAGGTGAAGCCTAGGGACATCCCTGACACAGCTAAGGGACACAAGGCTAGCATGAAGAGGGTGCAGACTCGGATGGACAGGAAGGCACACTGTAGGCGTGAGTGACTCACCTTGGCTCTTGAACACAGTGTTTTTGGAGGTCACAAGAGTCATGTTTGTGCTGCTGAACAGAATACCTGAGACCAAGTTGGTTTGTAAACACAAACACTTATTTCCTATACTCTGTAGGCCAGGAAGGTCAAGATTAAGGTGCTAGCATTTGGGCCTTCTTGATTGTATCCTCATATGGCAGAAGGTGGAAGGGTTACAGGGATGTCCAACCTTCAAATAATGTGACATGACAATTATTTACACGTGTGTTAGACTGCTTTCATAGCTTTCATAAGATACTTGTGGCCTGAGGGTCATAGGTTAGGCATGTCTTAAATCTACCGTGATGTCTAGTGGAAACCCATGAATTGTGGACTGGTGGCTGTGGAGCCCCCATGAGATTGGACTCTGCCCTCTGGACACGGAAGACCATTGTTTGGCTTGAACTGTTTGGGGGGCACCCAAGCAGGGGGATCGGGATCTGTCCCTGGTGCATGGGCAGGCTTCTGGGAATCCAGTGCCTGTGGTGTGACACCTTGCACAGCCTTGGTGCAGTGGGAAGGGGCTTGGACCTGCCTAGGCTCAGTGAGCTGGGCTCTGCTGACTCCCCATGGGAGACCTCAATGTGGGGGATGTGGGGATGCAGGGTGGCTTGGGAAAGAGGGCTGGGGGTGGGAAGAGGGAGGACGGGGAGGTGTCTGTGGATAGCATGAGGAGTGAGTAGAAAATTTCTCAATAAAGAAAAATAAAATAAAAAAATTAAAAAAAGTATATAATCACCATTCTAAAAAAAACCAAAAAAGAAAAAAAAAACCCCAAAAAACTACTGTGATGTAATATGTACTCACAAGTGTCACTTCTGATCACCATGGCAAAAGCCCTTCCTTCTCTATCTCCCCATACATTACAGGGCCATTTTATTTTTAGAGGAGGGGATGGAACCACTGAAGTGGCATTCTTTCTCTATAAGTCCTGTTCCATATTTTTCCCATAGGAATATGTCCCTTCTGCAGTATCTTAGGGCAAGGGAGGCTATTGGAAGAAGATATTGGAGAGAGCAGGTCCTATTACCACTTTCCTGAAGGTCTTGGAGTAATGGAGAAAGAGCTTGCAAGAGACAATCAATATTCAAGATTTCTCCCCCTTCCCTGCTATTGCCACAGTTGGAGACACTATCTACACATCCCCACAACGTTTTCCTGGAGGGTCAGTGCAGAAATTTCACTTCTGGTTGCTTTAGCACTTGCGTGGGATAAGCAAACCCCACTGCTACTGAAACTGTCACATGAACTTGGAGCTATGAAGAAACAGGTGTCCGATAGACCTCTCAGCAAATGCTAGCTTGGCTCTGATGTGGGCAAGTGGCTGGTCTAACATAGATTGTCATGGATCAGCAAGGATCATGGGCTGGCAAAGGACGTGGGAATTCAGCAGGGATAATGAAGCCATCAGGCTACAAAGGAAGTATTAAGGACAGCCCAGGGCAGCACAAAGAAGCCCTCTGAGCTATTCTTGGATGAATTTTATCAACACCAGAGAAAGGATGAGGGGGTGGCTCATACCATACCTGTATGGTTGATGTGGTTTTCAGTATCTGTATTTTCTTACATAAGGCAATATTTGAGTTATGAGTTTAGGGAATGGTAAATTAAAAGCTCCCTTGGGCATATTGCTCTAAGGAGATAGTTGAGGGATTTTGATGTTATAGTTACAGCTCTGGTTGCTGAGAAAGGATGCATCTACCTTGCAGAGTGATAACCATGGTTCATTCCTTTGAATGCTCCATGCTTGCTCCAACATCAATTACTTCACTACTGCAGTTATCACTATGGTTACCTCAACACCATCTGATAGTCTTGAGTATTACCCAGGGTTTGAAAGCATATTTTTCTGGCCATACAGCTTTCATTTTTGTTTACCTCTTAGTGTATCATTGTCCTTGGATGGATGTCCTTGAAGCATTCTATTCCTTTATCTCCTGTGGCCATCTTATCTTTGGACCCTCTACCCTCCTTGTCTGATACAGGATAATCCTCTTCTACTGAGCTGTGAAAAATTAGAATGATTAAAAATAGGCATCATTTTCTGCAGCTGGTATTTTTGGCTGTCATAAGGTAACTTGGTGGGTCTGTGGGGTTTGAAGAGTCAGGCAGCTCTTAAAGGTATCTCTGAGACCTCAGGTAAGGTGGAACATTAGTGCCAAAGGTCAAAGTGCTCACTGGCTGCTGTTGCTGTTTTGATGCCAGAATGCCTTCCTGATAGTAAAACTCCTGTCAACCATCACTTGCCTGTTCTTGGGATAAAGGATTCTGACACCTGTGCTGTAACAGACCATCACTCTGAAAGCAGATGCAATGCAGCTACACGACAGACTGAGAGAACAAAAAATACATAGAGGGTTTGATGTGTAGAGCTCATTCCAAAAGGGAGACTATAAGAAAAGTTGAGCAGTTATTCTTGCTACTTGCCCCAGTATTAACTTTCCAGTGTTGCTTGCTTGGCAATGGCTATAGTTTGAATCCAGAATGATCACCTGTTGAAGATTTGGTTCCCAGAAAAACAATGTTCAGAGACAGGGCTTCTAGGGGTCAACTGAATCACTACAGTTGTGATGTCATCAGTGGATTAATCAATTAACTGGTTCATAATTTAATGATCTTTTGGGAAATGATGGAAAAACAGCAGGTGAGATTTCATTGGAGGGTGTGGGTCTCTGGGACATAATACGTGGGGGCCCTGTCTTGTTCCTTGCTCTCCTTGTACTGGCTCCTGTCTTACGAGGTTAACTGCTTTGTTAACTGCTTTGTAGCACCACAGGCCCTGAACAAGGGGCCTGGTGACCATGTCCTGAAAGCTTTGAAGCCATCGGATCAAATAAGTCTTCCTTCATTGGTTGCTCCCAGGAGTTCTCTCACAGGGACCTAACACTGATTAACACAGTGACATCACTTGATGACCACTGGAATGTCCCAGTTAGTACTTGGACCATTTTTAAAATGCATGAATACGCAGTTTGATTTTTGTTTTTTTATTTTGGTTTTTTCAAGACAGGGTTTCTCTGTGTAGTTTTGGTGCCTGTCCTGGATCTCGCTCTGTAGACCAGGCTGGCCTCAAACTCACAGAGATCCGCCAAGGCATGTGCCACCACCGCCCTGCCGCAGTGTGATTTTTTTGAGAAGCAACTTAATTTCTTTTTCAAGTGTTTGAACATATTCACCCCTCTCGTTACTGCCCTCTCCACCATTCCATCCCCACTCAACTTTGAGACTACTTCTTCTTTTTTTTTCTTTCCAAGTCCAGATTGTAATGCCTAGTCTTGGGAAAGGGGTCTGCCCTGGTGTGTGGCCAACCAACCGGGGTGGGGGGGGGTGGGGGAGTTAAAAAAAACTGCCTCTGTCTCTGCCCCTTCCAGCAATCTTAACTCCTTAGCTTGTTATTATTATTATTATTTTTAAGAACCAGGCAAGAAAATGAGTTGTTTAGAATTTCAAGCTCCTCATCCTGCATGTTTATGATGGTAAATAAAAGTTGCCTTCATTGCTTGTTACAGACTATAAACAAATGTCAGCCATCTTAGTGAAGAGGCATCATTTGATTTAATTGCAAATTAAAACCATAAACCACCTCAAACATGGATCTGCAGCCACATCGAATCAATATAATAATTGCAGGAAGGCAATTGAGAGGCGAGAGAAGTTTCCATACATTGCATATTAACAGAAGCTAGCCCCTAAGGGAGATGGCAAGCTTTACTAAATGGCAGGTGGTTATGGGAAATTGCACTGACTAGCTTTTTCTTTGAGGGTGGGCCGGATAGGCTGACTTCTTCATTGTCAGTGGCAACACAAAGGAATGGCCTCTGTCCCTGCAAGGAGGTTAGTGATTCTGTATGTGGACCGGGGAAGTTCTTGGAGTTTCATAAACAGAAGAAAGAGAACACTCCTAGGCCTCCTGATAATGCCTGATGTTGAGTACTGATTCTCTTGGTACCCAGCAATTCTTTCTTTACAGACATGACATGTTGCTGCAGGTAAATTTTGTCAGTGGAATTGATTTGATCGACAGACTCCAGGTCAATTGTGTTTTGTTGAGTCCTTCAGAAGATGTTGGCCTTTTATTTAGTCCTGATGCATAGAACAGACTTCGGTGGGTTCCATTGCAAATGACTTTTTTTTTATTCCTTCAAAGTGGTCCTTGCTTTTATTTCAGGGATGGTCTTGGATAAAAGCAGGAGGTGAGGGAGTGGAGAAGAGCAATCCCATAATTCCCTTTGTCATGAGATTTGAAAGGCCCAAGGAACGCTTTTAGTCCCAGACAGTTCTCCTCTATTGTCTACAGAAGTCCTGACATAATTTCTTGTAGACATGCATTCCTTTGAGTGTCTGAAGCTCTAGTTAAAATGCAATTGCCTTTGGGAAGAATGAGCAGATTAAGCAATTAACAGCTATTAATACTGCAAGGTCAAGTTTGTTGGGGAAGAAGCACTCTTTGTGATCCTTTGAAATAATACCTGACAGTGAGTCTTGATTTGCTGATCAAATCGGCCAAACCCCTGGAGTGGAGGGTGTTTTCTGGGTAGGCTTGGGGGAGGAGAGGAAAAGAACATCAATTGTTTGGACAATAGTGGAGCCTCCGTGGGCCTGACTTCTTTTTCCTTCCTTCCCCAGTTTTGCTGGAGGAGGGGTGGCCCTTCTCTTCCTTGTCTTCTCTACCAGGTAGGTACTCAGGTGTATGCTTGGAGCCTGGCCAAGGCCTCCACCACCTGAACCTTATCCATCCTCGAGGATGCTTGGGTTATGTGCCTCCAGTGTGAGATGCTCTGCCTTCCCTTCCCTTCTAGAATACTGTCTTGGCTCTCAGGGTGCCTGTCTGCACCACTGAGCCCTGTGGTGTTCTAATTGTGGTGGTGGGGTACGTCTACCTAACATTTCTTATTTATTTGTAAACTTATGATTGGCATTAGAGGATGACTTTTGATATTCTCACCCATGCATGTGCATCCTCATTTTTATCTTAGGGGAATTCAAGTGTCTCCCATAGCATAGGCTCATGCATTTGAACATCTAGTCTCCAGATGGTGGTGCTGCTGTGTGGATAGGCAGTCGGTGGCTGTTTGAGGAGATTTAGGAGGCACGGCCTTATTGGAGGAAATATGTTACTGTAGACAGGCTTTGGATATACATGCATATGCATTATATATATTATATATATTTGAAATACTATATATTTCAAATCAAGATTTGGATATGAAAGAATAGGTGATATTTATCTTTCTGAGTTTGGCTTATTCTGCTTAACATGATGATCTCAGTGCCATCCATATTCTCTCAAATGATATAATTTTGTATAAAACACCAGCATGCATATATGCCACATTTTCTTTATCCATTCATCTTTTGATGGACATCTACTGACTCCATATTTTGGCTATTGCGAATAGGGCAGCAATAAACACGGACGTTCAGTTACCTCTGGGCTGTACTGACCTAGGTCCTTTAGGTATGTACCCAGGAGTGGTATGGCTGGATCATATGGCAATTCTGCCTTTAAAGGATCTCTGTACTGACTTGCACTGTCTGTACTGATTTACAACCCTGCTGCAGTGCACAAGGATTCCTTTCCCCAGCATCTTTGCAAGCATTTTTCTGTTCATTATTTTGATGACAGTTAGTCTGATGGAATGAGATGGAATTTCAATAGTGTTTTGATTTGTATTCAGATGTTTAACACTTATTCAGACAATTAATGACTATTTGTATTTTTTTCTTTTGAAAATTGTCCTTACAATTCATTTGCTCATTTATTGATTAGATGATTTAGGTTTTTTTTTCCTTGATGTTTATTTATTTATTTTGAATTCTCTTTCTGGAAAGCCAGAGCCGGCTCCTTGTATTCTCAGCTACAGTTAGCATCTGACCCTGAATGGAAGGTACCTGCTGGGCTGCTTACCATTAGCTTCTTAATCAGCTTCCCTGACCTCACAAGACAAGAAATCTCCTTGGTGCTTCTTGTTAGTCTAGATGGAACCTAATTAGCCATAAACCTCAGAAACCTGTTACTATCCCCTTAAAATGTTTACTGTTCATTGAATAGATAATTTGTGCATGTAGTCCATAATTCAGTAGGCACAGAAAGTATGCAGTGAAAAGTGTCTCTCTCTTTTTCTTTTCTACTACACTTGTTTGATTTCTTTTGTTTTAAAGAAAGCACTATTGCTATTTTAAATTTGCATTTCTAGAAATATTACATGTCTATATGTCTGCTCATATTTGCATATATCTATGTGCTTTCTTCCTGTGATGATGTGTACAACAGAACATTTTTTTATGGACTTTTTTTTTTTTTTTTTTTTAAATTAGACTTGTTCAGAGTGGTTTTAGATTCCCAGTAAAATTGAGCATGGGGTGTAAGGATTCCCCTTGTACCTCCTGTCTTCATAGGCAAGTAGTCCCTTAATGTCCCCCTTTCCTGCTGGAGTGGAGTGTTGTTACAATTGATGAATCCACCCTGATGCCTCAGTCACCCGAATCTAAGATAGATAACACCAGGTTTCACTCTTGATGTTGCCCATTCTATAGGCTTTGATGACCGAATAAAGACATGCAGCTGCCATTGTAGATTGTCTAGACTGGTTTCACTGCCCTATAAAATCTCTGCATTGATTCATCCCTCCCATCTCTGTACTTTTCCCCTTTAAAAATGTACTGTGGTGATCACCATAGAAAGAACTATCTCAGTATTTTTAATGACTGTCTAGTATTTCATTGTACAAAGGAGCCATAAGTTGTGTTTTCAGTCCCTTACTTTGGTAAACAGTGAGTCTCCTTTCCATGCACATAGCTCAATTGTTCAGGATAAATAGCCAGAGGCCACCTTCCTGTCCAAAGAGCCAATTGTTTTCCAAACCACACAATTCCTCTGTGTGAGTCCCAGAAGGTGTGTTGAAACTTACTCTGTTTTCAATACCTGAGAATACTATCTTATTGGAAACAGTGGCTGAAAATTCATTTAGTAAAATGAGTTATAATGGGGGCCTGGAGATGTATAACTCAGATGGTAGAGCACTACCCTACCACGCACTAAGTCCTGTCTCTGTTCCCAGTATCACATGAACTGGGCATTCCAGCACTTGGGGGGTGGGGTGGGTGGAGGTTCAAAAATCCAAGGTCTTCTTTAGTTACAAAGTGAATCAGAGCTCAGCCTAGCCTACATGAGACCTTGTGTTAAAAAAAAAAAAATCATATCGAAGTTGGTAGGTCCTAAACCCAATATGGCTCATCTCCTCATTAAAAAAGGGAGCTGTGGAAACAGACACATTGAAGGCAGTCAGTCACATGGAGGCAGAGGCAGAAATTGGAGTTATTCCCTCACGTGCCTGGAAGGGGCAGGGCAGGAGCCTCCTGGAGAGCCTTTTGAGGGAGATGGCCACACCAATATTGTGACTTCAGACTGCTAGCCTCCAGAACTGCAGATTTCACTTCCAAGTCACCCAGTTTGTGATGGAATGTTTCGCTGACAGTCTTTTCCTTGCAAATGGACTCGGCTACTTCGTTGCCAAGCCAGAAACCCAACCCAAGTCAGCCTCCGCGTCAACAGCAGACTAGCTCAACATTTACTCCGGCACAGCTACCCACAAAGTACCAAGGTATTAAGAGATAAAGACTTTGCTTACAGCTGTGGCCTCTGGTAGGCGGCAATCCAGAGGTGGGTGAAGTGTTTAGAAGCTGAGTGTCAGGTGTGGGCAAATATTTAGTAGCTACTTAGCCTCGTGGTGGGTGTATTTCGGGTGGGTTCTAAAACGCTGGGATTGTTTCGGATTCCCAACTGTCAGGACTCTCCCCTCTGCAGGCAAACCCACCTGCTCTGCGGTGGTGTGAGGATTATCAAACCTAATCTAGGCGTTGCTAATGTGACGAGAGGAACAAATGGGTCTCAGTTCCCACATCTAGCCTATCCATGAAGGGTAGGCTGTGCCTTTTGAAAATTAGCTTCAAGAGCGGCAAGGTTGTTTGGTGACTGTTTACAGGGTTACTCACAAAACAACCTGCGTCCATCTCCTGTTTCCATGGCAACTTAGAGGACGTGGGTCAACTTGTGGAAACCTTATCTGGGATGCAGGAACCAGGCAGAGGGCCTTTCCTGAGTGTGGGCAGGGTTGCAGCTCAGGAGGGTCCTGGGAGGAAAACCGATGGGGACCAATGGAAAGCCCAGAGAAACAGACTTCCTGGGTGCTGGCTCTTAGCTTCAGCTGGCACTGAATTTATGAACACGCCAGAGCACTCAGCATTTACAGGCAGAGAAGTCATGAGTCTCAAAGGGAAGGGCTTGACCCAGATAGCACCAAGCCATGTTTGTAAGGCAGTTCATTCAAGGACGAGAAGAAAACAATGGAACTTTGAATTCAATGTATGTCTTATCTCTTAAAAGTATTTGCTTTTTGTGTGTGCTCCATGGAATTCATATCAATGAACTTAAACACGTGGAAAATAAACAGTTAACATATGGGAGGGTGCATAGTGATTTGGAACATGGAAAAATGCCTATGAATGAAAATTTGAGACCTTGTTCTAGAAGATCAAGCCATCAATCGACAGCCTGGTATTCAGGGTCCTTCCCCCTTGGCACCATCTCCCCCTGCTAAACATGTTTTCCTTCCACAGGCTTAGCCTTCAATTCGTGCTCTGCCCTTTAGTCCCGAATGCTGCACACTATACACCTGCATAGTAAGGAGCTATTTTCTGGAGGCGGAGCTGACAGGAGTCTCACAGCTTCTAGTTACAGGTTGTGAGAGCTGTAGAGCATTAACTGAGCCTCATCTCCCGGAGCCTAAGTTTTCTCTTACATAAAATGAAAGTGACAGCCTCTGCTTGATAATGATGTTAAGCGGCTTAAATTACATAATATGTAAAAAGTACTCAGTGTAAGTGGTAATTATTTTATTTTATTATTTTATTTTTTTTTTGTTTTTTTTTTCGAGACAGGGTTTCTCTGTGTAGCTTTGCGCCTTTCCTGGAACTCACTTGGTAGCCCAGGCTGGCCTCGAACTCACAGAGATCCGCCTGGCTCTGCCTCCCAAGTGCTGGGATTAAAGGGATGCGCCACCAACGCCCGGCTGTGGTAATTATTTTATCATCGTAGCGATCATTCGCCTGGCTATTCAGTGTTTCCATCCCCTCATGCTCTTCAATGACTGACTCTTAGATTCCCTTTAGACTTGGATCTCTGTTTGAAACCCCTTATTCCCATCTAAGGAAACATTTATCTATAGAGTTAATTCAACACTTATCTGTATACGGCTTTATGTTGTGATTCTGAGTTGCAACGTTTGCATCATTTCCTTCTGTTGCAAGAATGTGCCGCTGTGGTGAATCTTCAATTGTCAGTTTGACCAGGTTTGAAATCACCTGGAAGATGTACCTCTGGAGACACTGTGAAGGTATTTCCAGAGACATTTAACTGAGGAGAGAAGACCCACCATCTATGTGGGTAGTACCATCCCAAGGGCTGGGATGTTGGAGTGAATAAAAGGAAAAAGGTGAGCTGAGCACGAGCGTGTCTAGTACTTGGTGGCTGAGGACACAGCGTGACCAGCATCTTCACACTTCTCTTACCACAGCTAGAGTTGCTATCACTACCATATTTCCCCTTTCACGATGGACTGTATCCTCAACCCATGGGCCAAAATAAAACTTTTCTCCCTTGTGTTGGCAGATACCTGGTCTCAGCAAGAAAAGTAACTAATGCACCTGCCATGTCTCATGCCCAACTCATGGGATTGTTGATCACGTTCAGTTGCAGAGAGTTGAGCCAGTTCTCCAATAGCCCACTGTCTCCACTGGCCTCCATGGGTCCTGTTCTTGTTGTGTGTTATCTCCTTCTGTGTCTCTCTTCTCTACACCTATAACGTCCCACAGGCTCTCACCATTACAACCTTTAGAATATTCCTAATATACATCTATTCTCATAAAAAATGTCCTGGTGCCTTGATAATTTACACTAATAAGGTCATTAATTTAGCAAGTGGTATAGTTAAAAGTTGTATTTTGTTAATTTTGTTTTCCTTTCATTAAATGCTATGTATTCAAGCCCTATCTGTGCTGCTGAATGCACAGCTATTTGATATTTCTAAATGTTATGGGTAGTTTTTCTTCCTTCCTTTCTTTCTTTTTAAAAAACATTGAGTTGCCAGGCTCTGCTGACTTCCCAGGAGTCAAGGGGAGACCTTGCCTTGGAGGAGGTGGGAATGGGAGGCAGGTTGCGGGGGAAGGCTGAGGGGTGGGAGGAGGAGGACAGGGGAATCCATGCCTGATATGTAACATGACTAGAAAATCTCTTATATAAAATTAAAAAAAAAGCATTGAGTTGCTATTTTTTATGTATTGAATGCTTCAGCAGTGCTGTGATTATTTTCCTTTATGGACAAAGATGTATGTCATTCTTAAGGATGAGATCTGTCCCTTGAGAATTTCAGTATAGTGCACGATCTAAACTACACAAAAATGCACATTTTAAGATGAATGTTTTTCATTTTAGTGACTAAAACCATGTGCACTTGACTTGTAGCAACTACTGACTACAACAAGACTCGGTTACCATGAAGCAACCCTTCAGTGATGGCTAATCTCGGTTGCCAACTTGGCAGCTTCAACTGAGGAATTGCCTCCATCAGGTTGGTCTGTGGCCATGTCTGCAGAGAATTTTCTTGATTGCTGACTATGTTTGGGGTCCCAGCTCACCATGGGCAGTGACATCCCTTAGTAGGTGGGCACGGGCTGTACAAGAAAGGTAACTGAGCAAGCCAGGAGAAGGAAGTCAGTAAGCATCGTTTCTTCTTTTCTTCTGCTCCAAGCTCCTGCTTTGAGTTCATGTGTTGCTTTCTTGAACTGACCAGGAAACATAAGCTGAAATAGAGCTTTAACCCCATGCTGCTCTTGGTCATGGTGTTCATCACAGCAACAGAAAGAAACTAGGACTCCTTCGATAGAACTTTTATTTTTAGGAGCCAAGTTCTTCACTAGGCATTTAAAATATCTCAACTCCTTTTTGGATTGTGACTTCTTTTTAGTGAGGTATGCCTGATTATTGATCTTATTTTTCATGAAGGAAGTTTAATGACAGAATGAGTTTAAAACTTTCCCAAGATCACAACCACAAAATCCAAAATGGTAGATTTAGGAATATTTTAAGTCACTTGTCAAGCTATTCACTGAACTGACAAGTATCTAAGTATCTAGGGAAAAAATTAGTGTTTTGGTTTCTGTAGGGAATGAGTTACCTAAGTTTGTGAATGCTTAAACTAGTTCCTTTGTAGCAAAGTCATACCTAACCAAAGATCCGACAAATACAGCTGACCAGTAATGTCTTGTCCTCTTGGTGTGGACACAGGGTCCCCTTAGCCCTTTCATTACTGTCTTTCCAGACTTACTCTTCATCCTGCTATAGCTTGTCTACAGGAGTCCCTTCTTCCATCCTACCTCCATTCCCTGGGGACTCTGCCTCTTGGTGCAGACTCAAGGTCTCCTTAGCTCTTTCTTGCTGACCCTCTCAGCCTTCCTTTTTAGCTGATCTCCATTTATTTGTGTCAGCCACCAATCTACAGAAACAACTCCTATCAGGGATCCCCAGTGGCTACACTGGACTGTAATGTAGGTAGGTGATCTTTACTAACCTTCCTGCCCTCCACTCTGATATCTCTAGGCTTAGTCTTGAAGTCACCTGCCTACAAGAGCTTCTCCTTCCATCCTACCTTTATTACTAGGGGACACCACCTCTTGGTGCAGAACCCTGTCCCCCTAGGTCTTCTCAGCACTTCCTGCTATCCCATCTCCATTCCTCTGAGTTGCCTGCTAACCTGCAGAGACACTCTATTCCAGGGATCCCACAGCCACCTGCTTGCTTAGGATCTAGACTGGGCAAAGGCAGCCAAAGAAGAGAATACTCACCCAACAAAGACAAGACCAGATATCAACAATTCAAACAGCATAACTCCAAATGCCTAGGTCCCATCACAAAACCACAAGCATGAACATCTAAGATAATATGCCTCATAAAGAAGCCAGTAATCTTAGTGCAATAGGCCCTGAGAAATGTAATTTAGCTAAAGCACAGGACAAGGACTTCAAAATAGCAATTATTATGCTCAGGGACCTTTAAAGAGGATGCAAGTAAATGTCTTAATGAAGACCATGAAGACATAAACAGTTGAATGAAATAATGGAAACAGTTTAAGACATGGGTGTAGAAATAGAATCACTAAAGAACATGCAAACTGAAACAAAACTGGAAATTAAAAACTTAGGATGTCAGACAAAAACCTAAAAGTAAGCCCCACTAGCAGATTATAAGACATAGAAGAGAGAATATAAAGTTCTGAAGACAAGGTAGAAGAAATCTTAAAATGAAATCTGAAATCCAAGCACAAAACATCCAGGAAATCTGGTACAAAGACTAAATCTATGAATATGAATAGAGGAAGAAGACACTCATGTCAAAGGCACAGAACAACAACAACCCTCAATCTAAAGGAGGTATCCATCACAACACAAGAAGCATACAGACTGCCAAATAAACAGGACCAGAAGAGAAATTCTCTTTATTTGCAGATGATATGATTTTATACATATTAAGGCCCTAGAATCTCCACCAGGAAACTTCTTTTTTTTTTTTTTTTGGTTTTTCGAGACAGGGTTTCTCTGTGTAGCTTTGCGCCTTTCCTGGAGCTCACTTGGTAGCCCAGGCTGGCCTCGAACTCACAGAGATCCGCCTGGCTCTGCCTCCCGAGTGCTGGGATTAAAGGCGTGCGCCACCACCGCCCGGCGTTCCACCAGGAAACTTCTACAGTTGACAATCACTTTCAGCAAAATAGCGGGATATAAATTTAATACATAAAAATCAGTAGATTTCCTCCGTACAATTGAAAACAGATTGAGAAAGAAATCAGGGAAACAATACTTTTCACAATAACCTCAAAAAAGAAAACTATCTTGGTATGACTCTAACCAGGCAAATGAAAGACTTATGTCACATAAACTTTAAGACATTAAAGAAAGACATTAAAGAAAACACCAGAAGATGGAAAGATCTCCCATGCTTACGGGTTGGTAAGATTAATATGGTGAAAATGGCCATCCTACCAAAAGCAATCTACAATTCAAAACAATTCTCATCAAAATCCCAACACAATTCTTCACAGGACTTGAAATGAGAGTTTTCAGCTTCATATGGAAAGACAAAACAAAAAACAAAACCCCCATGATGGCTAAAAACAGTTTCAAATAATAAAAAGAACTGCTGGGGATCTTATTATCCCAGATTTCAGATTGTATTGTAGCCTGGTGTTTGTATAAAAACAGACATTTTGATTAACAGACCTGAATAGAAGACCCAGACATAAGTCAACATACCTTATGAACACCTGACTTTTGATAAAGAAACAAAAAATACATACTGGAGAAAAGACAGAATCTTCAACAAGTGGTCCTGATCAAACTGGAAATGAAGAAGAATGCAAATAGATCCTTATTTATCACCCTGCATAAAACTCCACTCCAAATGGATCAAGGACCTCAACATAAGACCAAATACCCTGAATGTGAGAGAAGAGAAAGTAGGGAATAAACTTGAATTTATTGGTAAGAGAGAAGACTTTCTGAACAGAACATCAATATCAGCACTAAGATCAACAATTAATAAACACACCACAATGCCTGGCTTCATAGTGTTTCATACTTTATAAATTTCACATTAAACTCTGGGTTTCTAATTGTGGTGCTATTCTAATTTTAATTTTTGTTGTTGTGACAAGGTCTCATGGAGCCCAGGATGGCTTAAAACATCGACTATAGTTAACAAGGACCTTTAGTTTCTGATGTGTCTGCCTCCAGGTGTTGAGGGAGATTTGTGGTGTTAGGGATCAAACCCAGGGATACATGCACAATAAGAAAACACTCCACCTGGACAGCCAGGGCTACACAGAGAAACACTGTCTTGAAAAACCACACACACACATACAAAAAAAAAAAAAAAGAAAGAAAGAAAGAAAAAGAAAATACTCTACCAAATGAAATGCAACTCAAGCCTGTATTGTTGTGATCTTTCAAGCAGTGATTTCTTGACCAGAGCCCTCTCTTCCTCAACTGCATGGGACTGATAGTTTTCTTCTTTCTTTTCTCAACTCTATTATCCTAGATTAGATCATTTGAACACATTCTTAAGAAAATAAGAAACTAGTTCCATATTTAACTTACTGGAAATGCTTCACATTGCCATGAAGTTGCTCCCCTACAGCTGGGGATCATCTAAAATTCTCCCCTCTCAGGCCTTTTAGGGATACTGTGCTGGCTAGTTTTATGTCAGCTTGACACAAGCTAAAGTCATCAGGGAGGTTGGAACCATAATTAAGAAAACACTTCTGTAAGATCAGGCTGTAGCCAAGCCTGTAGGACATTTTCTTAATGAGTGATTGATGGGGGAAAGCCCAGGCCATGGTGGGTGGTGCCATCCCTGGGCTGGTGGTCCTGGTTCTATACGAAATTAGAATGAGCAAGCCATGGGGAACAAGCCAGTCAGCAGCACCTCTCCATGGCCTCTGCATCAGCTCCTGCCTCCAGGTTCCTGCCCTGCTTGAGTTCCTGTCCTGACTTCGTTCAGTCATGGGCTATGATGTGGGAGTGTAAGTCAAATAAACCCTTTTTTCCCCAGCTTGTTTTTGCTTATGGTGTTTCATCACAGCCATAGAAACCCTGACTAAGACTGCAACACCAACATTTCCCAGACGAATGATAGTGCTGCTGCCTAGTAAATGGTTCTTGCTAACGTCTATGCATTGATTGTTTTAAAAAAGGAGGAAATATTTACTTTGGTTCACAGCATAAGAGGACACTGTCTGTCTTGGTGGGAAGGCATGATAATGGGCATGACTAGTAGATGTGGCCATGGGAGCTTGCTCATATCTGGATAGACTTGAGCAATTACTTATTGATTTTTTTTTTGTGACAAGCTATTATCTCTAGTGATTTGGGGGTTAGATCCTGTCGTCTCCATCCCATCTGAATGGACTGAGAACTGGGTGAATAGGGTGGTGGTTCTCTAAGGTGGGAGAGGAGAAAGTCCGACATCTGGATCATTGCTTATTTAATTGCAGCGCAAGTCAACAAAAGTTGAAATTATTCTTTATTTTGGGCCTTTTACTTTGAAATATTACACTGGTCTCCAAAGTCTGTTCCCTGAAGCGTCTTTTCTTTTTTTTCTGCCCGAAATATCTGCTTCATCATCCCTTCCTTTTAAGAAAACTGATTTTGAGTTCACAGTTGACTGGTTAATTTGTGTTTTTCCAAGTAAAAGTTAAAGGTATCAAGCATTTTTTTTCAGATTTCTATATTTCATTTAATAAAAAGTGATGATTTTTTTTTCTTCAGTGAAAATGTTGAAGCTACTTTTGTGGGAGTCTTAGAGGGAGCAAGATATTATTTTCATTCCCAACATATTCATCAACTACTAGAGGAAGGTGAGAAATATACAGAAGGACAGGAAATGATGTAGATTACATGGTGAAAATAGGTTGTGAAGGGCAGCTGGAGGCAGTTGCATTCTTTCCAGCTGTGCAGAATCAGACGGCTGTGTCTGAAGATACTAACTTATGCTCTTGGTTCAGAGACTGGGCTCTCACTTTTGAATAGGTTAGTCCTTTATTTATCCTACTAGGCCAAAGAGGTAGGTCCTGAGACAAAGGTGCTGTGGGATGGTCTGTATGTCAAATTACTCTGATTGGTCAATAAATAAAACACTGATTGGCCAGTGGCTAGGCAAGAAGTATAGGCGGGACTAACAGAGAGGAAAAAAGAAAGAACAGGAAGGTGGAAAGTCACTGCCAGCTGCCGCCATGACAAGCAGCGTGTGAAGACGCCGGTAAGCCACGAGCCACATGGCAAGGTATAGATTTATGGGAATGGATTAATTTAAGCTATAAGAACAGTTAGCAAGAAGCCTGCCACGGCCATACAGTTTGTAAGCAATATAAGTCTCTGTGTTTACTTGGTTGGGTCTGAGTGGCTGTGGGACTGGTGGGTGACAGGGATTTGTCCTGACTGTGGGCCAGGCAGGAAAACTCTAGCTACACAAAGGTGTAGAGATTAAGTACTTTGTCCAAGGACATAGATCTTGAAAGGGCTCTGGAACTTGTGGGATTCTTCTATAGGGTCAGGCTTGTTCACTTCTTTTCTTTTTTAACTAACATTTCTTAGTTTTTCTTACATTTAGGGTTTTTTTTTGTGCATGCATGCACGCGCACGTCCGTGTATGTGTGTGTGTGTGTGTGTGTGTGTGTGTGTGTGTGTGTGTGTGTGTGTGTATTTTCGTGTGTACACATGCATGCCATAGTGTGTGTGGATGTCAGAGGACAATATGTGGGATTCAGCTTTCATGACTGTCCTTAAACCTCTCTTTCAGAGAGGTTGTCATGGGCTATCTGAGTCACACTGTTGTCTAGGCTGTGTTTTGCTTTTGTTCTGGCAAGTAGCATCTCCAGATATGTTCTTGTGTTATGTCCTGGTGGGATGACTGCCTAGGCATGAAACAGCATGGCCTGTTTCGTGCACTGTACTTAGAACAGTCCTGGTTCATTGTCCTTCATGATGGACATCTGTTGATTAGGCATTAGAATTGGCTGTGGGGAGCATTTTTAAGTAAAAGGCAAAAGGGGCAGGGAGAGGTATGCTTTTGGACAGGGGTCATCTCTACTTCTCTTCGGTTCTAGCTTTAGGTGTCAGTTGAGAAACTTTGAACTTGATTTTCCAAAGTGCAATTTTGGAAATGGGATTATGCTTCAGAAAGTGGAGAGTTTTGTCATTGGGGATAATTTTTACTAGTGTTTCAGGTATATCCTGTGAATCTCAATTGAAAGGGCCCCTTTGCTTTCTCAGATATTTTAAAGGGCTTTGCACAATTTATGAAATAATGTCTGTGTATGTGCATTTGTTGGAGATGCACACATATGAACAAAGGCCAGAGGAGGGCACTGGCATCCTCCCATCACTCCCCACTGTGCTCCTTTGAGGCAGGATCTCTCAGTGAACCCAGTACTTTCATTTCTCATGCCAGTGTAGTAGCCAGCAAGACCCAGTGATGTTCATTTGTCTCCAACCTCCTCGAAGTTAGGGTTACAGATGAAAGAAAAAGAAAAAGAAAATGAAGTGAGGCATGGTGACACACGTATTTAGTTCTAGCACTCTGGAGGTAGCAGCAGGCAGATCACTATGGCAGTCAAGATTAATCACAAGGAAAGCTGATGTGCGAGCATGAGGTCTAGAGCTCAGATCCTAACATGTAACAAGCCAGCCTGGTATGGTCCTTCACACACCTGTAACCCTAGATGTTTTGCTTGCTTGGCTGTCAGTTAGAAACAGTTGGGAAGAGGAACCTCAGCTGAAGAATTGCCTCCATTGGATTCACTATGGACATGTTCATGATATATGTCTGTTTGTCTGTCTTTCTCCCTCCCTCCTTCCCTCCCTCCCTCCTTCCCTCCCTCCATTCCTTCCTTCCTTCCTTCCTTCCTTCCTTCCTTCCTTCCTTCCTTCCTTCCTTCTTTTTTATTGCTAACTGATGCAAGAAGACTCAAGTTACTATGCGTGGTGCTGCCTCTGGGTAGGTGGGCCTGAGTGGTGTAAGGAAGGTAGCTGAGCCAGCCAGTAAACAGTATTCTCCTGTGATCTCTGCTTTAACTCTTCCTCCTGGTTTCTGTTTTGGTTTTCCTCGATGATGGGCTGTAACCTGTAAGCCAAAGAATCTCTTCCCTCCTCAAGTTGCTTTTAATCATGGTATTTATCACAGCAACAGAAAACAAACTAGAATAGCTCTTAACCTCTGAATTATCGCTCCAGGCCCATCATGCACATTTTCTCTCTCTCTCTTGATGGAGGAGGCAGGACAAGGCAAAGGGCCAAGAGTATGAGTATAATGTTGCTAATCACAGTGCCAGTCAGAAGTGGAAAACCAGGCTTCAGAGGGTGTCAGAGCTTGACTTCATCCTTCCAATGAGGGAGAGGAGACCCAGGGTAGGTATGACTGATGAGAAGAACAAAGGGGGAAAATAGGAGAATGTATTTGTTACTTTTCCCATTGCTATGACCCAATACCCGACAGGTAACTCATAGGAAGATTGGGCAATTTGGCTCACAATTTAAGTGTACACAGTCTGTGATGATGGAGAAGGGATGATGGTAGGAATGGTTTATCGATGACAGCGAAAGCTTACTCACATCTGGGACCAGGAAGCAGGGAAAGTTGAATGCTGACATTCATCTGGTCTCCCCCACCCCCGCTATTCAGTCTGGGCTCACAGTCTGTGAGAAGCACCAGCCGCTTTGGGGTGGCTCTTCCCTTCTCAGTTAATCCTTTCTGGAAACATCCTCAGACGTGCCCAGAAGTGTGTCTCCCAGGTGATTCCAAATCTAGTGACATTGAGAGTGAAGATGAGTCATCACAGGAAGAGAGCAGGGTTAAGAAGTCTGGAAAACAGGGACACTGTGCTGACTCTGGGGTACAGGCCAATTATGTTGTCACCTCAGTCCCCTGGCAAGATAGAGGACTTCCTAAGGACTGTTGCTGATGTTACCTCTGGAGAGCCTTTCCTTGCACCCTGCTTCAGGAACAGCTTTTCTAAACTGTGGCAGAACTATGGCTGTCCTGCCTTGGAGTGATCTTTGACTTTCTCATCAAAGGCATCGGGAAGAACCCAGTTCTCTCAGCCCCAAACATAAAATTTATTAGAATTTTGATGTTTTACATTGAAAACAATGTAAGCTTTGCTTTTGCATATTTTAATATTAAATATTGCCTTAAGTGATTATCAGGGAAAGTGTTATGATGATTTTAAAGAAATTTTTTATTCGAATGGGCTTTTCCAGAAAATGTGCTTGATAGAGCTCCAAGGCTTTCTATAGCTCCATGTTCCTCTGGGAAGAGCTGAGTTGTGACAGCAAGAAGAATATCTCTGAGTAGCTCTGGGCTGTGGGCTTCACAGATCTGGAGGATTCTGTGCTGACAGGCTGAGGTTTGAATGTGCCCCCAAAGATGTATGTTCTAAAAGCCTACTCCCCATATGCATTTTTTTTGTTTGTGGAGGTACATGCATATGGTGTATGTGTATATGCCAATGCACACGTTGTGAGCACACATACTCGTTTATATGAGTGTGTGTGTAAGCTAGAGGTAGATATCAGGTGTTGCTCTCCTTATTTTTTGAGATGAGGTATCTTACTGAACCGGAGCTTACCATTTTGTCTAGATCGGCTGGCCGGAGAGCTCTGGGAATGTGCCTCCCAGTGCTGAGATTAGAGACATGCTCCACAGTGCCTTTTTTCCTTTTACATGGTTCTGAGGATTGTAGCTCATGTTTCCATGCTTGTGTGGTAAGCACTTTACCCACTGCACCATTTCCCAGTATCCCCATGTGCATTTTTTTTTTTTTAAGACAGAGCTTCTCTAACAGCCCTATCTATACTGGAACTCACTTTGTATACCAGGCTGGCCTCAAACTCATAGAAATCTGTCTGCCTCTGCCTCCTGAGTGCTGGGATTAAAGGTGCATGCCACTGCCGCCTGGCTCCCATATGTATTTTTTGATGAAAATTATAGATAAGTCTAAATTTCAAGGGAGATAATGAGTTGGCAATGAAGGTATAGAGTCCCTAGCCTGGCATTTGCAACCTCATGAGAAGAGGCTAGCACAACGTGCACCTGCTCTGTTTCACCACGTGATGCCCTCTGCCATCTCCAGGTGTCACACAAGTTCCTTACACACTGTGGTGCCATGTTGGCATCCCAGCCTCCGGAAACATAAGCTCAATACATTCCTCTCTGTTATAAAACTCTCAGCGTGTGCTATTCCATTATAGCAACAGAAAGGATTAACACAGCTGCTCTGTCCACTCACTGACCGGACAGGACAACCCCTAGAGGGACTAGTCTCTGTTCTGAGAGTCCAGAGCTGTGAAATGGTCATGGGAGGTGCATTGGAGCAGGTTGGTTCTCATCAGCATCTTTGTTTATGAGTCTAGATGGGGTGGCAGATGCCTCACATTAGCATTATTTAAGACATTAAGAGATTCTAATTGGAGACTAACATGTGTCCTCATCACAGTTGACCTTATTTATGGAGTAGTTGACATCTGAATGTCAAATTTGCATCAGTGAATTCTCTTCTCTAATAACCACTTTAATATGTAAATAACGGATTTGCAGCAGGGAAAGATATACATGATGTGCTGATGATTGCCTGGAAGATATGGCTTTCTTCCGTACACAGGGATGAGAGTACTGGCAGGTTCCTCTCTTTAATTAGAAGATACTGGCTAAAAGATTGAGCCAGAAAGAAAGGACACATTTCCCCTCAGATCAGTAGACAGGTACAGACAGTGTTCCTGCTTAACATGGTTGGCTCAGTAACGGAGGAGGTCCTGTGTTGAAATAGATGGATTCTGTCCCCAGAAAACTTGAAGCTGTGGAAAGATGGGAAGTGATAGGTGTGTAAATCACCACACATCACAGCACTATGAGATGATGTTTTAAGGGGAGATAGCAATGAACACTATTTTGTGGATGTCTTATTTGGTAAGAATTTGTATGGAATAAGGACACGAGCATCTCCAAATGCCCGTCAATCCTGTGACTAAGCTGTAATGAGCAGGCTGCACTGTCTCATACCATGAGACATCTTGGGTAGGACACCTAGCCCAAACACCGTAGCTTCCAGGAATCCAGGTTCTTTCTATCAGTTCTCTACCATTACCCTTGGTGCTATACTTGTTGCCTCAGGATTCAAAAGGGCTGCTTCACTTCCAGGGTTCAGATCTACATTTTATGCCAGGAAAGGAAGAAGAAATGGTAAGGGGGAAAAGCCCTTCTCTTCAAGAGGCTGATCCTATCCTGTTGGCTATAAGAATGTCACAGACAAGTCCAAGGTAGAAGGTACCTAGTGGGGAGAAGGTTATGGATGGGAGTTGGGACATATAATGGTACATTCCCATGCCAAGGAAATTGGAGGAGACCATGATACTATGGCACAGGAAAACATTTTGAAAGATATGGATGGGCATGTCTTAGCTAGTTCAGGCAGTTGTAACAGACTATCACAGACTAGATGGTTTAAATAAGAGAAATTTATTCCTAATTGTTCTGTAGGTTGGATGTCCAGGATCATAATCATAGCTACTCTACTGAAGGCTCTCTAGTCTTCTTTCTGTCTTCTTATTTTGTCCTTACATGGGAGGGACACACACACACACACACACACACACACACACACACACACATACATTGGGGGCACTCCTCTCTAGTGTCTTTTTTATAAGAGCACTAATCCAATGACCAAGACTTCACCCTCATGATTTAATCAGTTTCTCAAGGCCCATCATCACATTGGGTTTGAACATACTGACATAACTGTATGAAAGATGAGCACGATGAAGGTAAAACAAATGAGAAAATGGGAGAATCGGGTCTGGAATGGATGTTAGAGCCAAAGCCAGATGATTTTTCACTGCAATTTGGGGAGTCAAAGAAACAGAAGCTGGGCACAGCAAGACCTCACATTGCTGCTGTTAACGAGTGGAGGGAAAATGTATGGGAAGGCTGTGGAGTCAGATCTGATGGCCCTGACTCTTTCCTAGGTGCGTTGGAGATTCTAGAACCTTCCAGTCTGGGAGATAATTTGTATCAGCCTGTTCACAGAAGCTGGGTTCCTATGGAATTGCCACGCTTGACAGAGGGGTGACAGCATTACCGAATTTGAATTCCCTCTTAAAACGTCTGCATATCTGGAGAAATGAGGCATGATCAAACAAACAGTATTAAGACAACATGTCACATGGTTCATATTGTTAATTAGGGCAAGTCGACTGCTTTCATATTCGTGTGTGTTTGTTCAGCAATATTCCTCGAGTGCCTGCTGTATGCACAGCACTTGGCTTGATGCTAAGTGTGTGAGGGGAGTATCTGCCTGCCAAGGGTTGTCATTGTGATAGTGAAGACACGACAGAATTAGCAACTGTGTCAGGAAGCTCAGGATGATGTCCTTAAATTGACAGTTCAGAAAGAATGCGAATTCATAGGAGTTCAGAAAAATCGTGTGGTCATGTCAGTCGATGCAGTGAGAAGACCTCAGGAAGCAGTTAACACTTAATTTGAGAATCTAGAAAAGGTAGTAGAATTTGGATGAGAAATAGGAAGAATGGCAAGTCTATTCTAGGTCAGGGAAAACACAAGCAGGAGGTGATGAGGGTCAAGGCCATCATCCACATAGAAAAGTGGGGGATGGAGTCCGGGGAGTGCTAAGGGGTGTGTGCTGAGTCAGGACTTAGGACATTTAGCAGCAGAGGATAGAGTCTGGAAGTGAGTTGCACAGGGATTGAGTACTGGTTCACTAACAGACAACCACCTATATTCCCTTGAGAAAGAAGCTCAACTTATCTGAAGCCCAGAAATAGCTTCTGGTAATATTCATGATGGAGGTGGTATAGACATGGTGGTGTGGGTAATGTTCATGATGGAGGTGGTATAGACATGGTGGTGTGGGTAATGTTCATGATGGAGGTGGTGTGGGTAACATTCATGATGGAGGGGGTATAGAGATGGTGGTGTATAGACTGAAGTTTCTCGGTCCCGCTTGGTCCTTCCTGGGGAAACAGCCATTTTTATAAAATAATCACTCAGAGGCTTAGTATTAGTTACAAACTGTTTGATCTATGGCTCAGGCTTATTGCTAGCTAGCTCTAACATCTTAAATTAACCAATTTCTACTAACCTATGTATTGTCACATGTCTCATGGCTTTACCTGTGTTCTATTACATCTTGCTCCCTTCCTTTTCCCCGGGAGCTTGCAGCATCTCCTCTGACTCTGCCTTTTTTCTACCTGTATCTCTTTTGGTTTTCCTGCCTGGCTGTATCCTGTGTTGTCATAGGCCAAAACAGCTTCTTTATTAACAAATGGTAGCAATACATATTCACAGCATACAGAAAGACCATCCCACAGCGGTGTCAGTAATATTCATGATGGAGGAGGGATGGAGGTGGTGATGTGGTTAATAGTCATGATGGAGGTGGTAGTGTGAACAGTATTCAGGATGGAGGAGGGATGAAGGTGGTGGTGTGGGTAATATTCATGATGGAGGAAGGATGGAGGGTATGGTGTGGTAAATTGCAGCAGCATCTTAGAAGGTTTATTCTGGGGTCCAGGAACATAATTACATGAACCTGGACAAATGACCCAGCATGCCAGAGTCTTCAAGGGGGATGTTAATAGTACATTATATCTGGCAATAATTTTATCTACAAGTCTGAAAGAGGTTTTGAAATCCTTGAGACACACAGAAACTATTCTGGAAGTTAAGCCTAGCAGTTTGAGAAAGGAATCCGGCTGCCCCTAGCTTTCTAGGTGGGCCAAGAGGTCAAGTTTGCAGGCTTGTAGACTGCTGTGAGGTCTGTACTGCTCTACAGGGCTGTGTTATTGAGGTTAACCTGCTGGAGGAATCCTGGGTATCCACTTGTTGGACGTGGATGTCCATGATGACACTCCACAGTGGTTTCACAAGATGCTTAATGTTTTGGGTCACCAGATTCTTACAAAAGATTTTTGAGTGCATCTGACTGGCTAAGAATGAGTGAGTGAAATTGTGTTCCAGCATTCAAAAACCCTTAAAAGGGAGCGATGGCTCTGAAGACAGGAAAGGTGTTCCAAGATGTCAACTGCTGAAAACATGACAAGTATCCCTGTAATGTGGTGTAAGAGGTTCTTGGGAGGATTGGATGATATAATGTATGTCAAGCATCAAGCAGATGCTGTTATCAATATTAATAAGTAATGTGGAAATGCCAAGAAGAAGCATGGTAGTGTGAGTACGGAGTCAGAGACTGACAGTTGGCACAGGAGCCTCTTAGGGAGAGGAATCTGCACAGCCACGACTTCTCTCTTGGCATCATAGTTTCTGAATGCTGAAACCTGTGCTTGTTTTAGGCACATCCCTTCCTATTTAGAACTGTTAGTTTATTAAATGACAATGAAATATGCACCCACCTGGTCCATCTACTCCTGGATGGACCCATACATCTCAAGAATTGTTCCTATGGGAAAGAGTCATGGAAGCCATTTGAACTCACACATGGTGTGTAGGCAGAGGCTCACAACCTGGAATCTCAGTAAAGAGTCAGGTGATTGAGGACTATGTCTCATTAATGCCAAAGCAAGGCTTCTGAGACATTCTGGGTCTGGACAGGACTGGTCCTGAACTATCAAAATCCACAGACCTCTGTGCAAGTTTGCTGAGAAAAGTAGGTCCACATTTGTAGCATCTATAAATTTTTGTGGTGTAAATATTTCCACTATGGCTGCTGTCAAGCTCCAAACCTGTTGTGATGTCAATTACTCTGAGAAGAGGAATTTGGAAACACCCAGGATGTTCCTGTGAGTGGTCTACACTGGCTCTGGAACTGATTTACCATGGCCTTTGGAAATTTTCACTGAAAAAAAAATTACCAACATCCAGTGCAGAAGGCCTGCTGTAGAGCATTGAAATTAAAAGTGGGGTGTAAGATAAAAAACAAACAAGCAAAAGAAAACTAAAAGTCAACAGAACAAATCGTAACTTAACATTTTTGTATTTTCTGTTTATAATAACTATTTTTTTCCTTTCTTGACTTGCATTTTAGGAGATATCTAACATTCAACCATCTTGACCTATTAAAAAAGCAATTTTCTATATGATTCAACATAATGCAATTCACATTATATATGAAGTTTTATGGCCTACTCTGCATATACTGCTAAGTCATAAACATTTTCCCATGCCATTAAATTTCCTTTGAAGGTATGGTTTTTAATGGCTGTCTCCTTGTAGGTTGGATGTGTGGCTATAATTCATTCAGCCATTTCTTTGGAGGATAGTTGAATTTCTCTCCCTCCTCTTTCCATTTGTTCTTTTGATTTCTATCTTTTTTCCTATTATAAATAAAAGTGAACTGAACATTCTTGTAATATTAATATTTTTTGTGCTTATTTCTGATTATTTTCTTAGGGCACAGATTTAGAAGATGAATTATACAGATTCAGATAGTGAAAGAATTTGAACAATTTAAAAAAAATCTTGATGTATTATTGCCAACATGCTTTTTCCAAAACTGTATTAATTTACCTTCTACATTGCGATTTATGAGAGTGCGGATTTCTTGTAAAGCTGTCGCCTTTAAATATTGCCTTTTGTTTTATTTGTTGTTGTTGTTGCTGCTGTCTTCTCTCCCCATGTGCACTGGCAGAAAGTCGTCACTTTGGAGTGAGCTGGTTTTGTAATAGAGGGAGCCACAGAGTGAACACAGAGATGAAAGGGGGGGGGGAGGGGAGACCCACTCTGAACCTTTCTTATGACCCACTGCTTAAGCTTCCGTGCTCATTTCCAAAAGATGGGGCAGACACAACGCTGGACACCCATGGCCTATAGCAGCTTAGTGCCACCTCTCTACCCCGAGCTCTCATTTACCCACCTACCTTCTATGACCTTTGATGCCAGAAGTAAGTCAATGGGTGTCCCTAATAGGTGAGTAAGCCTGTGGCCAGATGGCTGCACAATTTTGATTTTTGACATGATTGAGCTGAATTACTATCATCTGGGCTAGGTGACTCAGCTATGCAATCATAACACATTGTTGGGAGCAGGCAGAACTGGTGTGGGTGGCTTGTCAGGCCTTGGGCACAGGGCCCTGTTAATGTTGCTGCGGCTTGCTCATTTCAATTTATTTCCAGCTTCAATATATGCGTTCCAGCATTGCCAAACCTGGCTTTTAATTTCCACCTGTGTGTTGGGGGAGTGGGGGGGAGGGCAAGGTAGGGAGCACAAGAGGAACAGGACAGCAATGCCATTATGGGTTGGCAGGAGCAGAGTGAGAATGGGGCTGAGGGCAGAGGGAGGAATGTGCAATGAGATGAAAATGCCTCCACTTGGGTTCCAATTGTCAAAGCCCCAAACTCGGATGTGTGGGAGGATGGTGTGCCTTTGTTCTACCACCGAGGAAGAGTGCCAGCAGCTGATTGTGCATTCAAGACAAAATTGGGTAGGACTGTGGGCTGTTAGAGGAGAAAGTGGTCATCCCAACCCGATTTCTCAACCCCCAAGTGGTCCACGGACCTGGAGAGGAAGGCTTTTCTCTTGGCGATGGCCACAGTCGCTTGTCGTCTCTACCCTTCTCCTCTGCAGGCTCTCGTAGGAACGGGGAGTACTTGCTGTTCCCATGTCATGCTGTCCATTGGCACAGCCTGGTGAGACTTTGCTGTTGTGAAGGGTGTACAGGCTGGCAGAGTTGGTTCTACCAGGTGGCACCAAAGGCACTGACTGTACCAAAAAGTAAATGTCTCCATAAGCTGAGCATGGCAGTTACTATGTGAGAACTGATATCATGCTTCTTTTTCACCACAAAGAATGGATAAATAAATGAGGTGGCAGATTTGTGAAACACCTTGACTTGATTATTGGGCAATGTGTACATTGAAACATCACATATGTATAATTATCACATAAAAGCTAAGTGAAATTTAAAAAGAAAGCAACTTTTTTTGGAAATCATATTTATGATATACATAACACCAAATTTATTACTATAACCATTTTTGTGTACGTGTGTGTGTGTGTGTGTGTGTGTGTGTGTGTGTGTACACATATGTATGTATGTATGTATGTATGTATGTATAGGCCAGAAGACCACATCGGGTATCATTCCTCCAATGCCATCTACCTTGCATTTTTGAGACAGGGTCACTGGCTTGGGACATGCAAAATGAGCTATGCTGCCTGGCCAGTGGGCCCCAAGGCTCTGTCCATTTCCACAATCCCAGAGCTGGGCTAGGATTACAGGCATACACCACCACTCTCACCCCGCCCCCCCCCCCCCCCCCCCCCCCCCCCCCCCCCCCCCCCCCCCCCCCGTGGGTTCTGGTCCTCATGTTTATGTGGCAAACTCTATACTGATTGAACTATTACTCAAGTCTCAAGATAAATAAGCAACATTTTAGAACATGTTGCTCTGTAGCATTAAGCAATTTACTTTGTGGTCAGTCATCACCAACATCCATCTATAGAAGCTTCTTATTTTCACAAACTGAAACTCTTTCCCCATTAAATAGTAAAATCCAGTTCTTGTATCTTCCATTCTACCTTGTCTGTATTAATTTCCTGATTCTAGATACTTCATCTAAGTGAACTCATATATGTAGTACTTTATGACTGGCTTATTTCATTTAGCCTAATGTTCATGGTATAGCATGGATGAGTAGTTCTCCATTTTGTGTGTGTATCACATTTAATCACATACATACAGCACATTCGGTTACTCCTAACATGCACTGGGAGATACTTAATTGTTTTCATACTTTGACTGTTGTGGACAATGCTAGCATGAACATGGATGTGCAGATACTTCACATTCCTTTTTTTATATTCTTTTTTAAATTTAATTTAATTTTATTTTACAATATAATTTAGTTCTACATATCAGCCACGGATTCCCTTGTTCTCCCCTCTCCTGCTCCCCACCCCTTCCCCCCAGCCTACCTACCATTCCCACCTCCTGCAGGGCAAAGCCTCCCCTGAGGATTGAGATCAACCAGGTAGACTCAGTCCAGGCAGGTCCAGTCCCCTCCTTCCAGGCTGAGCCAAGCATCCTTGCATAAGCTCCAGGTTTCAAACAGCTAACTCATGCACTGAGCACAGGATCCGGTCCCACTGCCTGGATGCCTCTCAAACAGATCAAGCCAATCAACTGTCTCACCTATTCAGAGGGCCTGATCCAGTTGGGGGCCCCTCAGCCATTGGTTCATAGTTCATATGTTTCCATTCGTTTGGCTATTTGTCCCTGTGCTTTATCCAACCTTGGTTTCAACAATTCTCGCTCATATAAACCCTCCTCTTTCTTGCTAATTGTACTCCCGGAGCTCCACCCGGGGCCTGGCCGTGAATCTCTGCATCCGGTTCCCTCAGTCATTGGATGGGGTTTCTAGTACAACAATTAGGGTATTTGGCCATCCTATCACCAGAGTAGGTCAGTTCCGGCTGCCTCTTGACCATTGCCAGCAGTCTGTTGTGGGAGTATCTGTGGATTTCAGTGGGCCTCTCTAGCACTTTGTTTCTTTCTTTTCTCATGTGGTCTTCATTTACCATGGTCTCCTATTCCTTGTTCTCCCTCTCTGTTCTTGATCCAGCTGGAATCTCCTGCTCTCCCAAGCTCTCTTTCCCTCGACCCTCGCTCTTCATTACCCCCACTCATGTCCAGGCTGTTCATGTAGATCTCATCCATTTCTCCATCATTGGGCAATCCCCATGTCTTTTGTGGGGTCCTGTTTTCCAGGTAGCCTCCCTGGTGATCACATTACTTTTTTAATCTCTGTGACCACAAACCAGGCAGAAGCAATTCCAGAGAGGAAGGATTCATTTTGGCTCACAGTTTAAGGGCAGAACAGTCTGTGATGATAGGAAGAAAGGCAGCTGGGACTGGCTTGGCCTGGGGCAGTGGGACCTTTTCTCATCATCATTTGTGGGGAAGCAGAGAAAGTTGGGACAGAAGTTGAGCTGAGCTGTAAACGTCAAGACTCAACCTCTAATGATCCACTTTCTTTATCCAGGACTTATCTTCTGCAGATTCTATAACCTCCTCAGACAGTATCGCCAGCTGAAGACCAAGTGTTCAGAATACATGAGCCTATGGTATACATTTATATCCAAGCTATAGCATATCATCTTTTAATTATCTTGTATAGTTACACAAAGACAGAAGTATAGTGTTTAGAAATGTATATATTAAAAACGAGTGTTTCAGTGGGAGTATTCTGTATGGTACTGTCATCATAATGGTGAACACATGTAAGCAAATATTTGTCAAAACCCACTGAAGTACGGCATGAGTAGTGCGGCTGGTTGTAAACCACTGACCTCAGGCAATAGCAACATCTTGAAATTCATTCATCAGCAATAACAAATGTGTCACATCAAAAAAGACGCTAATAATAGAGGAGGGAAATGCGTACTTTAGGCTTAACTTTTCTATAAACCAAAAACTGTTCTAAAGTAATAAAAACATAGCCGGGGGTCGGGGTGGGGGCAGGGTGCTCAGTCAGTACTTCCTAGATAAGCCTGAAGACCTGGGCTTTGGTCCTCAGCCCCCATGTAAAATCCAGATGTAATAGCACACATACGTAATCCTAGCTCTGGGGAGGAAGAGACAGGCAGATCCTTAGAGCTCATTGGCCAGCAAGCTTCATTGAATTGGTAAGCTCCACGTTCAGTGACAGACCTTGTCTCAGAGAAGAAGGTGGAGAGTAACTGAAGAACACATCCAGCATTGATTTCTGGACTCTACAGGCATGGGTACACATGTACATGCATAGCTGCACATACATGTACACATATGGACACACAAGCACAAATATGAGCAGGGCATTATAACACGTTTCTGTGATCTAAGCTTAAGGAGGATTGTTGTGATTTCAAGGTCATCTTGGGCTACTAGTAAATTCACAGGGGCTACAGAGTGAGACCCTATCTCTGTCCCCACCCAAACAACCACAAAACATGAGAAAAGTGTTTCCATATGATACAGAAAAAGACAGTCCTTCATGAGAGCTCTCCCGAGTCACTCTGTCCCACTCATCTTTGCTTTGCAGTTCCTTGCCTTGGCAGTCTGTGGATGCCATGGTGTGGGACAAGGCGGTGTCCATGTTCATTTGTCATCCTTGTCCTTTGTCTTTGCACATCATTTTTCTTGTTCAGCTTTCCTTCTGTTTCCTGAGATATCTGTGGCCTCCCTCACTCTTGCTCCTGCCCCATAGTGGAAGGCATTGTCCATCAGGCAGAATAAAGGATCTTTTGAAGAATCTACACAGAGGTTCAGGCCCCTGGTGCCTTCTAAGGGCCATCAAAGACTGCTGGACTCAGGGGCATCAGGGGGGCATCAGGTGGACACTGGTATGCAGCAGACATTTCCAAGTTCACAGCACTGTCAGTGAAGGAAGCTGCTGTGGAACCTCATTAAGAACCCCCTCTGTTTTTTAAAAAGAAAACAATAAAAATTCTTTACTCTGATTTCTGCCTGGGTTTTCTGGCAACGTGATGACAGTTTGTTCACTACAAGGCACAGGCATTCTATCAAACAATAAAAGGGCCTATACTTGAAAGAAATAAAATAGAAGCCCTAAGTACTATAAACATCCAAGGGGGACGGACTGAGTGGTTTTTCTGCTGGCCACTGGCTGGGGCTTCAGACTGAGAGAGACTAAGATTTTGTTCCTATTCATCCAAGGCCCGGGAAGAACAGCGACGGGAGAGCTAGGAGTATCCTACTCTTCATAAAAACCTGAGCCCCCTGGCCTTGGGGACCAGGAATCCTCTGCCCATCAGCATTAGATTACTAAGGGGAAACGAAAACTTCAGATCCAGTTGCAAACTGAGTGTGGGGTCCAGATTCACCAAAATCTAGGGATTAATATCAAAGTGATTCCAGACGTTGAATCTCCAAGATCCTACAAAAGCAAAGCCCAGGCTTCTGGGTGAAGATGTTCTAGGTACTTGGAGTATATAACAGTGCTACAGGCTACAAAGGCTTGCTGCAGATGAGCTAGAAATAGTCATGATGAGGATGATAATAATGATGCTTAAGAGATAAACCACACAGAAAAGCAGCCACTGAAGGCAATTATTCAAAAAACCAGCATAGATGAGCTAACCCTAAGAAATGGAAATCATAAAATAAGGTGGGAAAAAAACCCACCTCCATAGAATAGGTTTGGAATAAGAAAGTGAAAATGATTAACATAAGGAAGAGAGCTTTAATAAAAGAACAAAAAATTGCATTTATTTACCTTGCAATATTTTAAATACCTTGAGACAAGGTATTTACCCCTAGAACTCAGGTCCCACAAAAACTCAATAGGTGTTTGCTGAATGAGCGATGCCTCCTCCTTATTGTGTTTGGAGGATGGTAGAATACATCTGATTATATGTCCAGTTCCTGCTTTTCCTGCCCTTCTGCATCTGTCAAGGTAAGAGGAATGAGTGGTTTGGAGAGAGATAGGGGAGGGGCACAGAAGAAGGGACAGACAGAGACACAGTGACACACAGAGAGAGGGAGACAGGTAGGTAGGCAGGCAGACAGACACACAGATAGAGACAGAGAGAGGCAGAGACAGAGAGCTAGAAAAAGAGACAGAGACAGAGACAGAGAGCTAGAAAAAGAGACAGACAGACAGACAGACAGACACACACACATACACACACACACAGAGAAAGACAGACAGACAAGCAGAGAACGGAGTTCTAAGATCAACCTCAGGTATTATCTACTTTCATTTTTGAGACAAGGTCTCTCACTGGCCAGCAGCTTGCCAAGTTGGCTAGGCACTCTGGCCAGTAAGACCTGAGGATCCATCTGTCTTTGCCTCCCTGGTATTGGGATTACAAGCATACGTTGCTATGCCCGGCTTTTTTTTTTTTTTTTTTGTGTGTGTGTGTTTGTGTTCTGGGGGTTAGGTTTAGGTTCTGTTGCTTGCTCAGCAAGCACTTTAGCAGCCAGACTATCCCCCAGGTCTGTGCAAGGCAAGGAGAATTTTGGGGTCTTCTACCTAGATACCTTAATCTTTCTTTATTCCCAATGGTATTGTCATGTAAACATAAGACTCTGACCTATGCTCATTATGTAACTTGGCAGAAAGTGAAGCAGTATAAAAGTAACTTTTCTACTCCATATGACCATCCATATAAGACTATAACAAAGGATTCTGAAAAACTCCATGTCCCTGGGCCCACTGAATTCCAAGCTGTACACACAGACCCTCCTGCCACTTGATAAAGCATGGAACAATGCCCTTGCACTAAAAGACTTGGGTTAGTGACATCCCAAGTATCAGGGACTTGGTCCTTGTGTGAATCTCTGAATTTTGCCCTTCATTTTCTACCATGGCTTTAGTAGGAGGACTGGGGGAAGGCTGTATCTCAGAATGAGCACGTGTAGTAAAAGTTGTAGGTAGGACAAAGCATTGATCCCTGATTTAGAGCAAAACTCTGCACTGTGTTACATGTAGTGACAGTGTAACACTGGAGGTGAGTGGGGAGCCATGATTTGTGGGTTGTCTCCCCAGAAGAGGAAACATATAAAACGCTAGTGTAGTAATGACCAGAACCAGCAGAGAAAAATGAGGAAAGGGCAGAAAGAGCTTCCTGGTAGAGAAACAGAAACAGCCAGTCCAAGGCTCAGAGAAGAAAATACAGGGCACTTTGAAAAGACCAGTATGGCTGAATCACATCCTCAGCTTTCTTAATTGAGTCCCAGAAGAATGTGCCCTATACCTTTCTAAGTCCTGTCTGTGTAAACTGTTGATGGGTGGGAACTCCTTCCTAGTGATCTGCCCCAGGCACACTATATTCTCTTCACTCAGACTGTCTCTATAATCTTACTTCAAGTGGTCCAACTATCACCCTTTGCGATCAGTTCAGGCATTTCCAGACCCAGGGCTATGCCCCTTCTCTCTCGGCCCAGCTTCTCCTCCACCAGATGCTCAAGTCTGCTCTATTTCTAGCTCTGCTTATGATCACCGTCCCTACTCAGTCTTTTTCCCAGCTGCCATTTTATTTTAAATGTGAGTGAGCTGATATTCAAGGTTAATTTCACAGCCAATCAGCGTGGTGCACGTGACACACATCTGTGAAAACATGCGTCTTAGGGAAGTTAAATAAAGCCCAGAGGAGGACTTTCTAATATCAGATTTAGAAGCAATGGATTTAGAAGGAGACAGATAATGATGTAAAGCAGGAAAAAAAAAAAAAAAAAAAAGGTCTTGAATTGTCTGTTCATCATGTTTTCTTATGCATAAGATGTAGTATTGGAGTTGGAGGGAAACTCTAAAATATCAAAAATGTAGTCCTTGCCAAAAAGATATTAGAGTCTATTTTAGTGATAAGAGGAAATATATGCATATGCATCTAAGAAGAACAAATAGCCAACATTTTAAACAGTTCATTGAAGCTTTTCTCATGTGCTGGATTTTAAAATAGATTATTTTCTTCACCCTCACTACTGAACCTTGTTCAGGACACAGTGATGGGCAGTGTCATGTGGTTAGAAGGCATGCTTGCAGCCGTCCATGTGTATGATTCTCAGAGCATCAGAATAATAAGGGGACCTGAGTCTGCTGTCACTTCAGGAATTCTGCTTTTTAGAGTTTGTGGACAGGCTCTAACCATCCTCTGTGGGACGATATGGTGACATGAACATGGAGCACCAAGAGTCTATAAGCCTCTGCTGTAGCCCCCAGAAAAACACAACAATGAGACATTTGGTTTGTGAATCACACAGGTTTGGTTTGGTTTCCAGTTTTGTAGGCCAACTCTGGCTGAGTTACATACATTTTCTAACTCTAGGATTCTTGATTTGCTCAGGACTCTTGGTTATGAGTGGCAGCAAGTCCCATTAGAACGGACTTCCATCTGTATTTTTTTCAACACCACTTATGACACTTATGTGTCTTATTTTTCTTTTCTGCAGACCAACCACCAAGCATACAATTCTCTGGAATCAAGCATGTATACCACAATTCAATTAGATTCTGATGCTAATTATCCAGAGCTAATGCAGACCCTATAGGTTAAAAGCACAGTCACACAAGATTTCTACTTCTTCAGAGGCTAGTTACAAGTTTCAGGGGCCAGGCCACTAGTACTTATACCTGAACAGCTGTAAATTGGGCAGGTACATGTGCATGCTTCTGTGCATGTGTGTGTGTGTGTGTGTGTGTGTGTAACCTACAATTTGATAACTAGCTAGAATGACTAATAACTCAAGAACATACTTCAGTAATTACTAATGGTTTATTAGAATGGCTACAACTCAGGAAATGCAGATGAGAAAGTTGCATAGGGTGAGGTGTTGTGGCAGGTGATGAAATAAAAGGCAAACCACGATAGATAAAGTAACATTAAAGGTTCTCTTTACAGAGAACCTTTGCACATCTCAAAGTGTTGCTCAGGAATATGGACTTTGGCCACCTTTGCCTTTTGTCCCAGGGCATTTGAAACAGCCGGAACTACAGAACAATTACAGTGTACCTAAAGGCTCTTGATACACATTAAGAGCCTCTGCTACCCGACTTGTGAGCATTTTTATTAAGTATATGTTATATATACTATCATGTAGCTCCTGTCCTTCTTCAAGATTCAATGATATACAAAGACTCCCCCTTCCCTGACTGCCTTAGAGCACTTATTAGGAGCTGTCTGGACACCTTCCACATTGCAATTCTTCAGATGACAAATCATAGTTCTTTTTACTTTTAACACATTCAGCATTTGAATTCATCAATAACAGAGCATCTATGAGCTCTTTTAGTGTACTGTTCTTTCAGAACTTTGGTGTATTCTCCACGTCAGAAGCTCCCTAAATCTTATGGTTCAAGAGTTTTTTTAGAGAACTGTTGGGGGGTTGAACCCAGGACTTTGTGCCTGCTAAGCAAGTCCTCTACTGCTGAGCTCCACTGCTAACACTTGAGTTTTAAAGAACTCTTAAAAATAACATGAGCTCCCTCCTCCCCCGCCTTCTCTTTCCCCTTCTTTCTCATTTGGGAGCAATTCTAATTTGTTTTGCTTTAAATTTACTTATTTGTTGTTTGTATCTGAGTATGCCTTGTGGTCAGAAGATAACTGGCAGGAGTAAGTATTCTTCTTCAATCATGTGGATTTCATAGGACTCTTAGTAATGGAGGATACAGAGTCAGAACTGGCCATCTTTTGTAGCCAGGCAAGGCTTCCAGTGGTGGGACTTGGTTGCATTGAGTTGAGTTGTTGGCTGAGAGGTTTCTTAAACAACTCAGGCTGATGCTAGGACAGAAGGCTGCTTTCAGAAAACTAACAGTGGGTCCCATTGTTGAGGACAACATCCACATAGCTCATTGAATGTAGAGAGGTTCAGTTGGTGCCTGCATGAAACCTTTACCCCTACATCTAATCTCTCTCTCTCTTTCTTTTTTCTTTCATATAAAAATCAGTTCTTTGAGAGTTTAATATGTGTTTTGATCATATTCACTCCCCTCCCCTAACTCCAATTCTTTCTTCATTCACCTCTTCACTCCCCCTTGCCTACCCACCCAACTTATGTCTTTCTTTTCTTTTCTTCTTTTCTCTTCTCTTCCCTTCCCTTCTCTTCTCTTCTCTTCTCTTCTCTTCTCTTCTCTTCTCTTCTCTTCTCTTCTCTTCTCTTCTCTTCTCTTCTCTTCTTTTCTTTTCTTATCCTTCAAGACCAATTTGTGATGCCCAAATAATCATGGATATATGGTCTTGTACCACAGAGTGATCAACTTACCAGAAGCTATGCTCTTACAGAAATCTGTCTCTCCCTCTCACATCAGTTTATAATTGTCAATTTTTCCACAGCTTGGGGTGGACTTGTGTGCCCCATCCCCACTCTGTGCTGGTATTTGGTCTGGCTTGAGCGTGCACAGGTTTTATACATGCCATTGCAACTGCTGTGAGTTGGTATGTTCAATCATCCTACTTTGTCCAGAAGGTAGTCTTTCCTTGTAGTCATCTACCACCTCAGGCTCTCATATGCTTTCTTCCCCCCTCTTCTGTGATGTTATCTGAGACTTTGTGGACAGGTGAGGTTTATATGCTCCCTTTGGGGCTGAACATTTAATGGAATTTTCCCAGGGGCCTGCCCTGAGAGGATTCCTCCCAGAGTCCCAAGGAAGATGCTACGTCCGGTGTGGGGTTGTCTGAGGGGAAAGAATCTATATACACCATGCTCTTTCATCCTTTTACTTCATTTTTCTAAGACAAAATACTATCTATACAGCTTTAGCTCCATCCTCACATTCAGCTCCTCTCTGTACCTACTGGGCCTGCCTGTCACAGTCCTAACTAAGCTCCTATGCTTTCGACCTCATCTTCATCCTCTGTCCCTTCACCCTCCATCTTTCCTTCCTTGCTCCTTACCCCTGTCTCTGAGCAACTCTGCCCTCTTCTTTTCTCTCCAGCCACACAGCTCTGCCTCTGCCAGTAGTTCTGCTCCAGTCTTTACTGCGCCTGGCTATGGAAAAAGCCCCATTGTCCTGAGTCAATCCCTCTGCAATGCTACTAGGCCTGAAGGCAAGGGATGGTCTGAGCTTCCTTTGTGCAGGAAACAAAGCTATGCATCTACAGCCCACCTGTCTCCTAGGCCCTGCAGG
This sequence comes from Peromyscus leucopus, assembly GCF_004664715.2. Lineage (NCBI taxonomy): Eukaryota > Metazoa > Chordata > Mammalia > Rodentia > Cricetidae > Peromyscus > Peromyscus leucopus. Next base: position 137,062,627 of record NC_051063.1, on the reverse strand, counting down.
GATGTTACCTGGTAGATCAGCAGCAGGACTGATGAGCTCAACTCTTTGCTATAATGCCTAGTAGTATATGGGCACACAAGAATTTCATTGCAGAAGACAGCTGATATATAGTAAAAGCTAAATAACACCAAATATTTCTTGATAAATGTCTTCCTCTAGAAAAATTCCTTGACTTTTTTAGGTATAGCTTTAATATAGAGCCGAATCTCTATAATATAGTCTTTCGGCCTACTGCAAACATTCTTTAGTTTCTTATTCTCTGCACCGTGGCCAGTTGTGAGTCTCTATGCTTAACATTGACTACTGCAAATAGAAGCTTGTCAATGAGAGATGAGAGAGGCATTAATCTATAGTTACAATGATAAGTCAATAGGAGTTGTTTCAATACTATTGTGAGGGTTGTTCTTTGTCAGTTTGACACAAATCTAGATGTATCTGGGAAAAGGGAATCTTAATTGAGAAAACACTCCCATAAAATTGGACTGTAGGCAAGGATGTGGGGTATTTTTTTTTTTTTTTTATTAATGACTGGTGGAGGAGGGTTCAGCTCACTGTAGGTGGTATCATCCCTGGGTAGTCTAAGAAAACGGGCTGAGCAAGCCATGAGGAATAAGTCAGTAAAGGGCATTTATCCATGGTCTCTTCTTCAGTACCTGCCTCCAGATTCCTGACCTTCTTGAGTGCTTGCCCTGACTTATCTCAGTGATGAAGTATGGTGTAGAAGTATAAGCTGAAAAGAAGCCTTTTCTCCACAAGTTGCATTTGGTCATGGTGTTTTATTACAACACTAGGTATCCTAAGACGTGTCTGCCTAATAGAACAGTATTAGTAAGTTCTTCCCTAGGGCCTATGACCCATCTAACCATAGGTTCTTAGCCTGATAATGGTACCAGGTATGGGTTTGATCCTGTGCAGAGAGACTTAAATCCAGTCATAAAGTAGTTGGTTGCTCTTACTATGCTTGTGTCACTATTACACCAGAGGGCATTCGGAGCCAATTCTTGCAGATTGTAGGGCTCATAACTGCCTCTGACTGATCATTATTTTTCTCCTCTGGTAATGTGCCTGCCAACTTCTAGCACTATGAAAGCTGTCTAGTGGAGACGAGGCTACCAAGTCTGTATCAGCCTAATTTCTTTATATTCTATAACTCAAGCGCAAAGTATCTTCAAAAATAGGGTCTTTCTATTAAGTTCTTGAGGGTAACCAAGAGCAATGGCAATAGCCTGTAATGTTTAGGGGGTGGTCTATAGGACCTCACTGGCCAACAACTCCAAAAGAAGGAACTCGAACCTGGCAGCGAGCTTTTTGTTAACTTCCAGTATCTAGTAGGGACATTGTTGTCCTGCTATAAGGTAACTTCATTGTATATATATATATATATATGTGTGTGTGTGTGTGTGTGTGTGTGTGTGTGTGTGTGTGTGTGTGTGTATTTTAGGGAGCTTCTATAATATTAGGTTTTTATACATCTAATTTCCAGCTACCTTCCTCTTACTAGAGGCCAGGGCTGAAAGTTACAACTCTCTAATACTTGATCTATCTGGTGATCATCCCCATTCTGAAGTTATCTACTGATCAAGCCTAACTTCATTGTGATTCAAAGGAATTAACTGTGCATAAGAAGACACCCCTATAAATCAGGAACTTCCAAAAGTTTGAGCAACTCTGTACCATGAGTCAGAGACAGAGGCCACATAATTTTCTATTGTATCATAGAGTTTTATTACAATGAGGAGCTTGAGGAAATTGGGACTCATGTAGTTGAAGTACCTTGTGGTAGTTCTACCCAGAGAGTGGCTATTTTTGGACTCATTTCGTCCTGTTTCTCAACTTCATCCTCTTATTTTGTTAGCTGACTACTTTGGCAATTTCTTCATAAAAGAATGGAAACTGATTACTTTTAGTCATATATTCTGAGTGAGCTCTCTAAACAGATAGCTTCTCTTTATTAATGGTTTCTTTAAAAAAAATCAGAATTTTTTTTTTGTTTGATGTAGGTCATTTTTTTTTTTTTTAAATCTCTGAGCCAATTGTGTGGCTAAAGGATGACACTCTCAGTTTGGATGAATTTAAATCATGCTCTAATCCTTGGATTACAGTAAGGTTCCACCCAAGCCACAAAGACCCAGATGAGGGAAGTGGGAAAGTCCTCCAAAGAGAATGAAATTTTCTCTAGAAGGAAGGGGAATAGTGGCTGGAAGTAATTTTTTTCTTATTTGTAATATATGATTACTATGATTCTTCTAGTCTCACCATTTTATTCAGCTCATCATTCCCCACAATCAAGACCTTTGGGTCTTCATACAGTGTTGATGGTATGTGCTATGAGTCTTTTAAACTATGTGTGATAGAACCACCAGCAATGGGTTATAAAGCCAGACTTTCACAATTTCCTGTTGGGTGATGTTCCCAACTCTTTCCTAGGCTTATGCTTCCATTACCCATCCTGGATACACCCTGGGACTTTACAAAGTGTGATACTCCAATCCGGCCCATGTCATCTCAATACTTTATGTGTTTTTCATTTGAGCCCATATTTCATTTGAAAATGTCAAAACACTGCCCACACATGGCTAGAACCCAGTGAGAAGATAAAGTCATTTTATGAGACCTGCCAAATGGGTTCAGTGCTTATCTAGTTGTGAATCATGAAAGCTCTTTAGGACAGATGGTGTAATCATATCCAAGAATCAAATGCCCTTTCAAGAGTGATGCTAATTGGATCACATGGTATCAGAATTTCACATCTGTCACATGGCAGAGACTGAGTTTCCTTAAACTGTAGTTTGTTTCCATTTCCAGGAGTGGTTAGAACTGAGTTTGGTGTGTTCAGTAAATAGTTTCAGGGTGCTAAGTGTGTGGATGCATTCATTCACTCAGCCAGCACATATGTTCTCGGCTACTTCCACATGCCAGACACTGTTCTGCATGCTTTCACTTCCGTGAAACTTTCCTTCTAATCTAAGAAAGGTGATCAAAAAAAAAAAAAAATAAGCAAGCCAATAAATAAATGAGCACAGATTTAAAACACAATGAAGGCAAGCCATGGGTAGGGGATAGAGGAAGAATTCAATGTGATACAGATAACATTTCTACTTGTGACTGAATGAGGACAGGAAGCTAGCCATGTGCTTGGAATAGTGTCTGAAAGAGAACAGCAAAGGAAAAAACCTTAAATGCGTGTGACCTCAGTTCATCTAAAGTTCAACAGATTATTTTAACTATTACCTACTGAACGAGGGTCAATGTAGATCAGTATTAGGTCCTAGATACAGGCAGGGACCATGGTAAAGAAACTGGATCTTAGCTTAGTAAAAACATAAATATAGTGCCATGACTGCTCCTTCGAGTAAGTGATTTAATCCTCCCTCAGATAGTACGGATGGTGCTGTTCGGATAGAGCCTAAAGATTCATGTGTGAGAGGCTTGGCATTAGTAGAGGTGGTAGAGTCTTTAAGAGGAAGGGTCTGGTGAGAAGTCTTAGGTATTTAGGTTGTATGCTTGAAGGTGACACTGGGAATCTAGCTCTTCCTTTGTATGCCCATGAAGCAAGCAGGTGTTTCCCTCTAAACCCGCTCTACGATATGTGTCCTGTGTCACCACAGGCCAAGTCATGTACACAGGGCCATGGACATGAATGGAACACTTGAAACCGTCGGTCAAAATAAGTCCTTTCTGTTTCTAGTTAATTTAGCTCAGGTATTTGCTGTACCCATGGAAAGCTAATATAAATTTTGACAACTATTCACCCGGTTTTGCAGCATACGAGGCTGAGGCACAGGGCTCTTGAGATTTGAAATTAGTGATGTCCATAGGACTTGGTTCTAGAGTTGTGCTCTCAGAGACTGTGGATAAATGTAAACCCCTAGGGATGTTAGAACTGGGATGAGATGATCGGCCTTCCAGTTTCCAAAGGTACCTCAGGCTGGGATGGAAGATAGAGGAGCTGGAATAGAAGCAGGTGACTACAGCAGTTCAGGTAAGAGCTGGTGTGGGTGCACTCATGGGACCAGGGGAAACAGGACATGGGACATTACTTGGTGTCACCAGTCCTACTGAAGTGACATTTTGGTGAGGTCAGAAGGAATCAGGCATAAATTGGATTTGAGCAGAGATGAGACCTTCTGCTGTCATAGAGTTCAAACAGATCAGACAAATGCATACTTTATTTGTGTGTTTGTATGTGGTTATGAGTGTCCTGTATGTGTGCGTGTATGCACATGTGTAGGCTTATGTGTGTGTGTGTGTGTAGGCTGGAGGTGACCCTCAGGTGTCATTCCTCACACATTGTCTATCTTATTTTCACAGACAGGTTCTCTCATTGATTTTGAGATTCATTGGTTAGGTTGGACTCTCTGGCTAGTAACTTCCAGGAATCTGTCTGTTTCTGTCTCCCCAGTGCTGGGATTACAATCAGACACTTAAAGTTTTTCTTTCTTTCTTTTTTTTTTAAAGTGTTGAAGAGACAAATTTATTGGCACGTAAACACACTATGTGTTTGGAGGACAAATTGAATGCATTCTCAGTATATCTCCAATTTTCTTTTTTCCTAATTAAAAAAACCATACTGCAGTAGATGTCCTGCTTATAGATGTAAACATTAAATCTCTCTTAAATGATATGCACAATATTATGAGTTAATAACAATCAGATTCTTACAACAGTTAGTCTGTTAGGACATTCCAGACTCCCTTCATGCCAAAGGACTGAGGAAGACATGCTGTGGGATGGTCTTTTTTTTTTTTTTTTTAAATTTTATGTAAGAGATTTTCTAGTCATTTTACATATCAGCCATTGATTCCCCTGTCCTTCTTCCTCCCACCCCCAACCTTCCCCCAATCCACCCCCCATTCCTACCTACTCCAAAGATTCAGCCCAGCCTGGTACATTTAGTTGAGGCAGGTCCAATCCCCTCCTCTCTGCACCAAGGCTGAACAAAAAGACACTTAAGTTTTTATTTACATGTGTTCTAGATCACACTCAGGTCCTGATGCTTGTTAGGCAAGAAAACACTTTATAAACTAAGCTATTAAATCAGCCCTGACCCCATTATTTATTTATTCTGAGGGACCAATCTGCTGGTGGTCTTGGTTTATTCATTCATATCATAGTCATGAGAATGGTTTAAAGCATCGAGAGAAGGCTACATCCTTACCAAGGAGGCTTGGTGTAGAAATACATTTGGTTTATTTGCTCTTCTGCTCCTTGGCTTCTGGATCTCCAGTGCTTGGGAAGCCATATTGTATTTCTTTTCTCTCCAGACTCAATGACTCCAGGTAAGTCCCTGGGGCTTCCCATAGTCCTCACTGATAGTACCCATGTGACTTTACTCTCTAGAAGTTCTGAGTCACACAAATCCCTTGATTTCTTAATTATTGGCCTCATTGGCTCTTTTTTCTGTGTTTGCTTCTCTACCAAAGTGTAGTCTCTCCCTTTGTCTACCCTCCTCTTCACCCTTCAGGTTTTATTTCAGCTCCAAGCCCTCTGCAAAACCCTCCTCATCTTTCCCTAGGGGATCAGCCCCACCCCTCCACCACGCTCTCACTCAGTTTGTGTGCAACTACATGACAGCAATTATTCTCATGAAATTCTGACAGCCCTCGTAGACTGCAGACTCCTAGGGAAAAGAGCATATGTGTGACTGTGTGTGAACACATGCCTACATTTGAAAATTTGTATGTGTGCCTGTGACTGTGTTTATGCTTATATGAAAGTATTTGTGTGTTCATAGGCACAGGTTTACGTGTCTGTGGATATATTTGGCCCTCCATAGCTGTGAATTCTGCACCTGCAGATTCGATGAACTATAGACTGAAATCTTAAGAGGAACCCTATCTATATTGTACTATATCTGTATTTTTTTTAACAGAATTCTTTCTTTGTCTTTATTTCCTGACTGATATCCTACAGTAAATATTTATATAGCATTTACAATATACTAGGAATTACGAATAATCTAGAGATTACTGGAAAGTGTATGAGAGGGAGGTGTGGAGGCTATAGGCACATAATCATTTTATGTAAGGTCCTTGTGCATCTTCAGGGATCCAGGAACAATACCCTGTAGATACTGAGGGATGATGGTATTTCATCTTGATATCCCCAGTGCCTGTCGGAATGCCTGTTATACAGGAGGAAGGACTACAGAAAGAGCTTTTATTTGAACAAGAAGTTACAGAAGATCAGTAAAGGGATGGAAGGAGACAGATGCAAAGAAATCCACCAGTGGGGCTCAGGTGGCTTCCTTGTGGCCTTTGTTCTCTCAAGTGTGTGGAAAATCAAAGTGAAGACATTAAACCTGAAGGATCTGGCTCTACCTCAGGGTGAAATTCCAGAGCCTGATGGCTAGTCAATTCACAAGGGCTTTCCTTCCACAGTAGCTCGGGGTGAACAGGCTTTTCCGTAGAAATATTCATTCATCTCTCTTCCATTATTTTCCTTCCCCTGGGCAAATTTGCCTTCCTATAATAATGACTTTATTCAGATTCCCCCAAATGTCATTGAGTTTGATGGCTCCTTGGGTTGAATTTGCACGTCTTTTTATCAGCATCACCAAGTCCTTTCACCTGATGAACTCAAGGACTGTGACAACATTTGCCCTCCTTTATGAGTGGGTAGAGCAGAGCAAAGGGTGGGAATAGAGAAAACTTCAAGAAAAATGGCAGCTTTGAAGGATGGACATTAAATATACATTTCCCCCTTTCCAAACAATTTCCTGTCTTTAGCTTTGGTTCATTTGTTCATCCATTTGTCCTTTAGTGTCTCACTAGACATTTACCATCTACGGCTGAGAGGAGAAAAGACTATTCAGAATTTGAAAACAAGACAGCCTTTGTAGAAAGCCTGGGGGTTGTGCCTACAAGCTAACAACTTGATGTGCTAAAAGGCGAGGCTTCCGTTACATCTTAGTAAAAATCTAAGATTTCCTTCCAAGATTTATTGGGACATCTACCCAGGAAGAGGTGGACATGACCCTCATATAGAAAAGATGAGCTGTGATGATGCCCACTAGGGGTGAAGGAGAAGTCAGATCTCTGTGAGTTTGAGGCCAGCGTGGTCTGCAGAATGAGATCCAGGACAAGCACCAAAACTACACAGAGAAACCCTGTCTCGAAAAACCAAAAAAAAAAAAAAAAAAAAAAAAAAAAGGGGGGGGGGGCTTCCAAAATAAGGCAATAGCATATGGAAGGGCAGACCACTACAGCTGGGATTTCCATTGGTCCTGTAACGGGGACTTGGAGAAGGTTTTAGGAGATAGTTGCTGCAGATGGAGAAAAGTACCAAATATTACAACCAATAAAAATGCATAGATGTGTAACCCAGCACCAATGGATACATGGACAATACAAATACTGCACCTGAGGCTCAGGGGGCATCAAGGCAGAGTGGTAGAAAGAGTCTAAGAGCCAGGGGAGCAGGGAGTCTGGTGTGACATTGTATCTCCTAGAAATATCAGAAGCTACACACATGACGTCTCACAAATATGGCTGCCCAAGCAGGACCTAAATAAGAGCAATCTCAATAGAGTGGTTAACTTGGATGAGGAAAGCTCACAAGGCCTCGACCCTAGACAAAGACCAAGAGACAACCAAGGAATTCTGAGAGTGGGAGAAACAGTCTTCCTCAGGGAAGAGCACACTGATTGCTTATCCACTGCCATATGGTCAGTCCTGAAAATGCACACACAAGCAATATTGTACAGACCGAGCAGGTTGTACTTATGAATTTAGGAATATATATGTATATATGTAATACATACACATACATATATATATATTAAAACAAAGAAAAATATGTATACGTACATATATGTGTGTGTATAGCAAAGAAAAAAGAGGCCATGAATTTCAAAGAAAGCAAGGGGAGAGTACATGGGAAGTTTGGCAGGGAAGCAAGGGAAGTGTTTGGGGGAAATGTTACAATCATATTAAAATCTTATAAAAGAAACACATTTAAAAAGAGATGGTTGCTGGGGGAGGTGGGAGAACTGTGGAGGCCAAGCTGAGGTGTCTCGACCGAGTGTCTTGCTGACATCTTCGTTACGGTGCGGGTACACACGGCTGCCCTCTCTTTCTCCCCTGCAGACCAAGGGGGGAAGCACATAGCTTCCTCTAAGTGACCTCTCAGGTGCTTGCTGTTATTTTGCTTTGAATCGGAAATGACTCCTGAAGGCTTATGTGTTAAAGGCTTAGTTGATGGTTGATGGATTTTGGGAGGATGTTCTAATTCATTAATCCAAGGGTGAGTCAATAATTTGGTGATATCACTGGTGGTGAGAACTAGGAGGCGGGGCCGACTTGGGGAAGTAGGCCCGTGGGGGTATGCCCTGGAAGCTTCCCTGGCTGCCTCCATGTGAGCACCTTCCATCACCTGCTTTCACCATATTGCTTTGTCTCACCTCGAGCACAAAGCAATGGATCCAGGTGACTCGAACTGAAATCTATGAAACTGTGAGCCTAAACTGATGTATTTCCTCATTTAAATTTATTGTTTTGGGTGATCTCTTTTAGCCCACAACACCTTCTCAACTTAGAGGAGGAGGAGAGAGAACAAAAAGGAATGGAGAACAATGGTGAATGTTGTTTAAGTAATCATCTAACCACATAGGGGATTTTTTAATTCATTTTACATACCACCCACAGATCTCTCTTTCCTCCTCTCACCCCCTCTACCAGCCTTCCTCTCCCCAGGAATTTTTTTTATTTAAAATTTTTTATTCATTTTACATACTAACCACAGATCTGCTTCTCATCCCTCCTCCCGTTCCCCCCAGCCTCCTCTCCCCCAACTCCCCATCCTCTCCTCCAAAAGGGTAAGGTCTCCCATGAGAAGTCAGCAAAGCCTGGTACATTCAGTTGAGGAAGGACCAAGGCCCTCCCCCTGCATCAAGGCTGAGAAAGGCTTCCTATCATAGGTAGTGGGCTCCAGAAATCTAGCCCATGCACCTTGGATAGATTCTGATCCCACTTCCAGGGGCCCCTACAACAGACCAAACTACACAACTGTCTTCCATATGCAGAGGGACTAGTCTGATCCCATGCAGGTTCTATACCTATCAGTCTAAAGTTCGTGAGTTCCTACGAGCGTGGTTCAGTTGTCTCTGTAGATTTCCCCATCATGGTCTTGATTCCCCCCCTCCCCCATCATATAATCCCTCTTCTTTCTCTTCAACTGATGCTTGGCTGTGGGTCTCTGCATCTGCTTCCATCAGTTACTGGATGAAGGCTCTGTGATGACAGTTAGGGTATTCACCAATCTGATTATCAAGGTAGGCCAGTTCAGGCACCCTCACCACTATTGCTAGTAGTCTAAGCTGGGGTCATCCTTGTGGATTCCTGGGAATTTCCCTAGCACCAGGTTCCTCCCTATCCCCATGATATCTCCCTCTATCTAAGTATCTTTTTCATTACTCTCCCACTCTGTCCCTCCCCCAGCTCGGCCATCCCGTTTCCTCATGTTCTCATCCTCCATCCCTTCCCTTCTATTGCACTCCCTGGTCTCCAGTTTACTCATAGAGATCTCATCTGTTTCCCCTTCCCAAGGTGGTCCATGTGTCCCTCTTAGGGTCCTTGTGTCCTAGCTTTTCTGGAGCTGTGAGTTGTAGTCTAATTATCCTTTGCTTTACCTCTAGTATCCACTTATGAGTGAGTACATACCATGTTTGTCTTTCTGAGTCTGGGTTACCTCACTCAAGATGATATTTTCTAGTTCCATCTATTTGCCTGCAAATTTTATGATGCCATTGTTTTTTATAGCTGAGTAATACTCTGTTGTATATATGTACCACATTTTTTTTATCCATTCTTCAGTTGACGGGCATCTAGGTTGTTTTCAGATTCTGGCTATTACAAATAATGCTGCTATGAACACAGCTGAGCAAGTGTCCTTGTGGTATTATTGAGCATCCCTTGGGTATATGCCCAAGAGTGGTATCCTTGGGTCCTGAGGTAGATTGATTCCCAATTTTCTGAGAGGTCACCCTATTGATTTCCAAAGTGGCTATACAAGTTTGCACTCCCACCAACAGCATAGGGGAATTTTTAAGGACACTTCATAACTAGCTGTGAGCTCCGTTCAGACCTCTCCTGTGGGTCCGTGGCTCCTTGTTTCTCTGGAGGTTTATGCTATTGCTTTTGCACCTGCTGTGATGTTGTCTGTGATACACTAAAGGAGTTCTTGAGAACAGGAGTAAAGTGGGGGTTTCTTTGACTTCCCAAAATAGACTCTTTAGTTGGAGAATGCTGTGGTTTTTGTCTTCTACTGCATTGCTAACTGATCTGTGATTGCAGACTTCTAACAACAGGACAACACAGCCAAGGCTTTTAGTTAGGCAAGCTAGCAAGGCGGACTTTTGGAGATAAGTATCACTTCCAAGCATCTGTGTATGTCTTTCAAAGTCTGGTTTACTTCCAAGAGGAAGAGGAAAGTATTCAAAAATGGTACTCCACACGTTTCAATTCTCTAAGGACTCTAATTCTGTAAATCCCATGTGTCACCCCCATAATTAGCTCATAACCAGGACAAAGAACTGCATCAGAGACTGGGATCTTGAGACTGGGATCTTTAGTGCAGCCTCTCACTGGGAGCTGATCTTGGCTTCTGACTCAATCACTGGACCTGTAAGATGCCACAGATTGGAGAGTAGAGCTCAGACCTCATGTTTCTAGCCCATCTTGAAGTGAGTGTGCAGCCAAGTGGCCTTTCAGGGTTGTTGTAAGCTTCCCAAGGAAGTTAGGACTGGCTGTTTGCGGTTGCTGTGGCAACTGGACTTCAGTTACTGCAGTAGTGACTAGCCATGTCAAGTTCCTGATGCAGGGCTGACTTGGTTCTCAGGACACAAGGTGTAGCAGCTCTAAAGTCAAGTTCTCGCTGTGTTATTAGAGGTGGTGCTCAATATAAGTTAGCATCTCAATCAAGACACCTCAAATCTGATTTCCAGTGAATTTTCAGTTTGGGATTTTCCAATTAAGAATGCTCAGCTGATAAAGCTTCTGCCAACACCCAAAGCCTAAGAAATGAGGAAACAGAAGCACTTCTGGCCCCAGGCATTTCAAGTAACAGTATTCAACCTGTAGCTGTAGAGGCTCTTTAGACAACACAACACACTTTCCAGACTGTTTATCTCCCTGAGAACTAACTGATATCTTAGAAATAATTTTATTTCCTGTGTAAACTAAACCAAGTAAACTTTGATGCTTGCAGGTAAAAGCCATGATCACATATTGCATTACAATGCTTTGGGCTGAAACTATGGGAGAGAGAAGCGGGTGGGGGTGCAGGATGAGGGAGAGAGTGCTGAACAGTGTTTTGGAATCTGAAAGCTAGGTGCTTTTAGAATTGGCTCGAAAGGCAAATGAGTTCCCATCCCTGACCCCTGGAGAATTTGTAGTATTATGAGGGCCTTCTTAAGGTCCCACATGGCTTCAATTTCTCTTGAAATCATGAGGTAATTTAGTATCTATATGCTATTGACCTCCTTGTGTTATTTTTACTACCAGAAGAGAGAAATGAGATTTATTTATTTATTTTTTTCATTAAGAAAATTTTTTATTCATTTTACATACCAATCAAAGATCACCCTCCTCCCTCCTCCTGCCCCTCCAGCCTCTCCCTCCCAAACCATCCTCCATCCCCCCCCCCACCAAGAAGGCAAGGCCTCCCCTGAGGAGGCACAGAGGAATGAAATTTAGATGGACTCACAGTCACTGATTTACATCACCACAATCCCAAAAGCCGGATTTCTTCTTACTTCACCAAACTGGAGTCAGTAGGCTTCTGCTGTCCTCCATGGTCTGGATGTGAGCCTGGCAACAAGCAGAGCTGCAGCAGGGAGTTTATCCAGCACCCCACAAGGCTTCTCCTTGGCTGGCAGTCTTTGCACCACGAAGCAGCACATTCCTAACTTTCATTGTCTGATGTAAAAATCTATCAAATGAAAAGATAAAGGAGCCATTTATCAAAATCCGCAGCGTTAAATCGGTGAACTGTGCCTCAGCACATTTGTTCTTATTAAGCATTGAAATGTCAGAAACTGGTGATTGTCATTGCGTCAGCCCTGGAGACCAAGCCCCAATATGATAGAAATACAGTCAAGTTTCCTTTATGGAGACCTATCTCTGCTTGGTAGTAGAGAATGTACATGTCAAGCCTGTTTGCTGCCATTTAGTTCCTACTTTTTGGGTTAAGGCACTGCCTTCTAGGTGGTGGATTTCACAGTTGCTTTGGGGAGGGAGGTGACCCTAGAACCAGGAGCTTTGATTCCTTCAGAACAGTGTTGCTTCTTCCAAATGTGCCTCTGGTAAGTCTCCATGACAAGGGAGAGCTAGAGATGGGATTCTAGCGGTGACGGTTCAGGGAATGTCAAGTCATGTTTCACAGACTAGACTTCAAATAAATCAGCTTGCACTCTGCTCTATGTGAGTGGGTCTCCTTCAATTAGTTGAAGGCCCAAAGGCTAAAACTGAGTAGGTATTTGTACGAATGAATTCTTAGACTGGACCATGGAGAACTGCCTGCGTTTTGAGACTCTGCTTGGTGGACTTCAGACACAAGACTGAAACATCACCTCTCACACGAATTCCTAGGAAGCCCTGTAGAATTTGGATCATTGGCCCCATAGTCATGTGAGTCCAGTTCTTTATAACAAATATTTCTTTCTATCCTCTCTGTTTCACTTATTCGTCTATCACTTTTTATGAGTCCACATCTGTTTCTTCTTCCAGTTTTGTTCCTCTGCAGAACCCCAGCAGGTTTTCTTTGCTCCCATCCTGCCTCTGCCAACTATCTTATTGTCATGAGGTTTTTCTGTCTGTAAAGTGGGGAGATAGAATAACCACCTCATTAAATCCATCAGGAGTTTGATGATATGGGGGCTGGAGAGATGTCTCAGTGGACAAGAGCATTTGCTGCTCTTGGATGATGCAGGTTCGGTTCCAAGCACCCACACGGTGGTTCACAACCAACTCTAGTTCCAGGGGATCTGATACTCTCTTCTGACCCTTGGAGGCATCAGACATCACATGGTGCAATATGGACATGCAGGCAACACACTCATATACATTAAATAAGTAAATAAATAAAACAAAAGAATAGTTTGACATTATGCTTCTATCATTTCCTGAGTTAGATTTTTTTCACAGACTGCATATGGAACCAGTTCTGTCATTATCCAGCAATACTAGTGCCTGGGCTCCCGGCAAGATCCTGGGAGGGAAGACTCATGACATTTAAAGAAAATGAGTATGTTCTTCAGAACAGTGTTTTAAATATACACCTGGTAAGTGTGAAATAATAGAAGTTAAACCACCTACCACTTTTGCAATAGCATCCAGCTCCCTTAGCATCTAAACAGTAGCATGATCATGACCTGGCATTGCCCATGTCATACTCCCAGTCCTGACATATTGAACCCTCACCCCTTGCTGCTCTGCCAATGATTGAAATCCACTGCACCAAGTATATTCTCCATCCCAGCTTAACAAACTCCTATTAAACCTTCAAGACCTACTAGAAAGGTAATGCCTCCCCACATCTCTAATACCTAAGGGCCCCATATGTATTCCATATGTCTATTTTTCTCCCCCTTCTTTCCTTCCCTTTTTTCTTTTTTCTCTATTTTTATTTCATATCTGTTGGTGTTTTGCTTGCATGTATGTTTGTATGAGAGCGTCAGATCCTCTGGAAGTATAGTTACAGAGAGTTGTGAGCTGTAATGTAGCTGCTGGGAATTGAACTTGAATCCTTTGGAAGAGTCGTCAGTTCTCTTATCCACCGAGCAGTCTCTCCAGCCCCCCTTTCCTTCTTTCTTGTGCTGGGGATGGAATATGGAATCCAAGGTCTTGCGCATGCTAGACCAGCACTGTACCACTGAGCTGTAGCCATAGACCTCTCTCTAATATTTCTGTTACACTGATGATCGCATCAAATTACCACCTAACCACATCGCTCTGGATCCAAGCAAGCTCTTCAAAGTTGGGAATCACGTCTTTGTTTCTACATTGTGTGATGCCTGACATATAAAGCTCATTCCCCCCCCCCCCGGAGTTAAATTACCGAGCAAGTTCCTCTTGTACAGATTCCACACTTCCCAAGCAACCTTTCGATAATCTGACTTCCCCAGAAACTGCTGCTGACGGAGTAAATGTGTGTTCTACCAGACGGATGTGAATGTCTGGGCTACATGGCAGTACATTTATTTCTAGCTGTAAATTAATAAATTGGAGTCCTGGTTTACACACATACACAGCTTGTGGAATAAATGACTTGCCTATGGTCATAGCTCAATTATCCAAATACATGTGATCCTCCTAGCCTATTATTTGAAGACTGGTTTTTATTTATGGCCTCAAATTTATTCTCCACATTGGCCCTGCTAAGTCTTTCCCTCCACTTGTGGATAACTGAAAGCCGGCATCAGGCGTGGCCCCATCAAAAAGGCAACACTGTGGAGCACGGGTGTTGTGTTGTAAATGTCTCTGATGTTTGGCCACATAGCTCGAGCAGATGCTGGTAGGGTGCAAACTTTCCACATCTGATATGTCACAACTTGCTGCAAACAGATCTAGTTGAGGACAGTGTTCTATGAGTTCTGTCTGGAAGAAAGGGATGGAGAGAATCGGGTTAGCTTGTAAGGAGCCTGTAGTCAGACTGAGGAAGGGCCAAGTAAAGCCCCGACAACAGGGGCAGAGATGCAGCTTCTGGGTGCTACAGCTGGGTTCTGGTGAGGTCTGGTTAGCATGAGTGAGGGTGGGTGCCCAGGCTAGGAAGGCTTGGTGTGGGGAGCCATCTGCAAATGTGTTAGTGAACATACCAATCTACTTCAAATAGTGGAGATGGCTTCTCTAATCCTATATCTCTCAGGTCCCAACCATGGGCCACCTCTTCCAGGATACTTGCTTTGATTTTCCTTGTCATGCTTAATACCACTGGAAAAGAAACAGCCATGAGAAACATAGGACCAGTGGTTCTTACCTGTAGAGTTTTCTCTACAGGTACCTTGCCTCCTTCCTGTTCTATGGAGTTGTAATCTTCAAAGGAAGGGCCCAGGAATATGCACGTTTTAAAAGTTGTTTAAATTACTCATATATTCTCCTGTATTAGTCCATTTTCTGTTGTTCCAATTATCACAGGCTGGGTGGGAATGAAGAAGAGAAATGGATTTGGCTCTTAGTTCTAGAAGCCCAAGGGCATGATGTCTTTATGGACTAAGCTTCTGGGGAGGACACTTGTTGTTTCATGGTGGCCAGAGGGCATTGCATGGTCCAACAATACAAGCATGCTATCTTAGGCTCCTCTTCTCCTTCCAATAAATCTACCAAGGCCATCAGGAGGGCCTTGCCTTGGTCCTCATCCAATTCTAATCACATCTAATATTATCAGTGTGTAAACTTGTAGCACACGAACAATTCAAAGCATAGCACTGTCCAAAATGTCTTAAGAACAGCTACACTCTGCAGTACTTACAGGTTAGAAGGATGTCTGTGAAATCAGATTCTTTTCTTACATCACTTCTCTTTATCCTATACCCTTAATCACTGTATTATAATTTAATCATATATTTGGTTTTTCTGTCATTTCACTGTTACCCAGGCAAAGGCAAGGCTCTGTCCCTTATTTGCTTTTTGAAATCTTGCCAAATCTTTAAAGTTATATAGTGCTAAAAGAATTTCAAGGAATTCTGTAGATAATTAAAGATCAGTACAAGGTTGGGGAAAGGCTACAGTACATTCCCACAATAACACACATACATAACACACACACACACACACACACACACACACACACACACACTATACAGTGTCAGAGTTTTCTAAGTACAAACACTAAGAGAGAGACTGGGCATGATGGTGCACACCATTAATCCTAGGGCAGGAGAATTGTAAGTTTGAGGCTAGGAGAGGTTTGATAATGGGAACCTGTCAGAGAAAAAGGGGCAGAAGGAAAGAGGGAGAGAGGGAGAGAAGGAGAAAGGTATTTATTGAATGTTTCTGTGTCTGGAAGACAGAGATTAATATTGGGTGTCCCTTATCACCCTACACCATATTTTTGAGGACAGTGTCTCCCTCTGGACCTGGAGCTCACTGAATCAGCTAGACTGGCTGGCCAGCAATTGCCAGGGACCCGTTTTCCTTTGCCTTACCAGGCACATACTACCAAAGTTTGGATGTTTGGGATTTGCTAAGACACATTCTCAACCCCCAGATTAGAAAATTTTGATTACCCTCTTTTGGTATTTAACATATATTCTCAAACATTACTATTATATTAATATACACCTGAAAAATATGCCATTAAAATTAATGTTCTTATTTGTATTTTTAATATTTATCTTATTTTTATTATATTTTTTTAGTTTTACTTTGGAGGAGACACTACAAGGGTAAAAGGCAGATGCTGAGGGACTGGAAAATGAGTGGTATTGGGGTGCGTGATCTGAAATTCCCAAAGAATCAATAAAAATTATGTTAAAATAAATAAATTAAAATAATTTATTGACTATAGAGATTATATGGGCTTACTGTTTTGTGTTTTTTTTTTTCTGCTGAGTTCTCTTTGAAGAGTCTCCCTCCCTCATAGGATGCTGTCCTCATGTATTTTCCTGTTGCTGTGACAAAGACCATGACCAAAAGCAACTTGGAGAGCAAAGGGATTATTGTATTTTATAGGTCAGGGTGTGCTATTGAGGGAAATCAAGGCAGGAACTCAGGGCAGAAGCCTGGAAGCAGGGACTAAAGCAGAGACCATGGAGGGAGACTGCTTACTGGCTTGCTCCCCTAACTTGCTTAGCCTGCTTGCTAATACCATCCAGGACCAGGGGTTGTACCACCCCCAGTAGGCTGGACCCTCCTACATCAATCAATCAAGAAAATACCCCACCTGCTTATCTATCAGTCAATCTGATAGAGAGATATTTTCTCCTGCATTTTTGGTTGTGAACCCACCCATTCATGGCTGAGCCGTCTCTCCAGCCCTGGAGGTGTTTTCTCGGTTGAAGTTTCCTCTTGGAAGGGATTAGCAGCACAGCCCACTGCAAGGGGATGTTGTCTGTGGACCAGAGCTACCACAGACCATGTCACAGAACAACATTCTCCCCTACCGTGGTCTTGTATTCTACTGTGCTGCCATCCTTGTCCCCATTCTCTGGTTTTGATATTGGATGATTTCTTTGGCTACGTTATAAACTTGGCGGCACCTGGCTGGGATTTCTGTGCATTCACTGTTCATTTCACGTAAGAACTAGAGGTCACTGCTTTATCGCTTTCTAGCTTTTTGTGTCATGGGGCTGGGAGGGTGTCGCTTAACATCCTTGTCTGTCTGTTTATTTAGAGGCAAAGCAGAGGCAGACATATGGCTCACAGGAGTTACTGTGAACATAAAATGGACACAAAAGATAAAATTCTTCATTACCATTGGTTATTAAGATAAACTCCTAGGAGGGAAATGATTAGGTCAAGGGTTATAGTGATATTTAGGATGTTTGTATTACATGTATTAATAATTTGAAGGGACTCTTTCCCCCACTTTGCCATACTGGGGCTTGTGCCCAAGGTCTTGAGCCTGCTGGTATGTGCTTTATCTCTGAGCTATATTCTCAGTCCTTGTGTGACCTTGAATTCATTCTGTAGTCCTGGTAGGCCTTGAACTTTTGATCCTCTGGTCATCTCCCCCTGCCCCCAACTACCTCAAATATCTAGAATTACAGGCCTGTGTCAGCAGGTATGGCAGGGCCATGGCTGAATTGAGGAAAGCAAGCCCACCTAGAACAGCTTGGTGGCTGACACAAGACTACACACCGGAACTTTAGAAAGACTTGGCCTACGGCCTGCTTTTGAGGGTAAGGTTTTACTTGAATGCAACTGTGGTAGTGACCAAATATCCCCCAAGCTCACAACCTCTATTATTTGACCCTTTTTTGAAACTTTGCTTATCTTTCTTGGAGAGAGGTCGGAATTAAAATTCATGCTCTACCAAGTATTCTCTACTATGGTGACAGAATTGCTAGATAAACAGTATGCTCTTCATCCTGTGTGTCTCAATTCCCCAACTCTTGGTCCAAGAATCAAGAAGGCAAAAAAAATGGTTACTTCTATGTCAAGGAGAAGGGCCGGGAAGAGTAGTAGCTACTAAAATATCAGGTACTATGGGTGCCTCTATGAATGAATGGTTTTGTGTGTGCACGCAAATGTGCATATGTGTGTGTGTATGTATGCACATGTGTGCATGCATGCATGTTGGTGTGTATATGACATAAAACCAGAATATGATTAAGTAAATGATAGTGGGTAGATAGCATTGTCTGGTTAAGAGAACAGTAGGAACATAGAAGGGATGGGTGTAGCATGAACTTGCTCCAGGTCACTGCTCCAGAGGAACTCAGATATGAGTTTCTGCTGCCATGATATGTCTGTGTGCCTAGATCCAAGTGATCATGAACCAAACCCTCAGAAGCCATGGCTCAAATATTTTTTTCCTTGTTTCTGTCAAGTATCTGGTCACAGTGAAGCGAAAGCTCATTGACATAGGTTCTTTTCCTAGCTTCTAGAGGAAGCTAGCCTCTTCTGTGTTTGCCAAAGGTGGAGCTAGTTAGAGGCCAGGGCTAGATTATGGTCACATCTCTCTAACCAGCATGTGCCAGCACAGTTCATGTAAGGAAAGAACTATTATTCCATACCAGTCTTTAAAGAGGCACCAAGAGCCAAGAAATCATAAGTCCAC
Organism: Peromyscus leucopus; assembly: GCF_004664715.2. Taxonomy (NCBI): domain Eukaryota; kingdom Metazoa; phylum Chordata; class Mammalia; order Rodentia; family Cricetidae; genus Peromyscus; species Peromyscus leucopus. Next base: position 137,043,910 of record NC_051063.1, on the reverse strand, counting down.
AGTGCTGTGGGATGTTCTGTATGTCTTGTGGGAGCCCGTTCTGGGGTTCCTTGTGGCTTTACCCAGCAGGTCTGCATAGAGGATGATTAGGACCATGGGGCCTGAATGCAGGTGTCTGAGATGGTCTGCACTTGGCTGTTCTGTGGGATGGTCTGTATGTCAAATTGCTCTGATTGGTCAATAAATAAAACACTGATTGGCCGTGGCTAGGCAGGAAGTATAGGCGGGACTAACAGAGAGGAGAAATAAAAGAACAGCAAGGCAGAGGGAGACACTGCCAGCCACTACCCTGACAAGCAGCATGAAAAGATGCTGGTAAGCCACGAGCCATGTGGCAAGGTATAGATTTATGGGAATGGATTAATTTAAGCTATAAGAACAGTTAGCAAGAAGCCTGCCACAGCCATACAGTTTGTAAGCAATATAAGTCTCTGTGTTTACTTGGTTGGGTCTGAGTGGCTGTGGGACTGGCGGGTGACAAAGATTTGTCCTGACTGTGGGCAAGGCAGGAAAACTCTAGCTACACCACAGAGTTGGAAAATGTCACTGGTTTATCAGCAGTTCCTTACCCCAGCACCTGCTATCTGAGGCCTCCAGGCAGTACTTTCCCAGCATAAATAAAAGTTAATGGGGATGTTTTCTAGAAGCAGGGTAAAGCCATGAGACTTGCCCATAGACCCAGCCTCAGATGTGATCCTCAGAAGAGCTTGGGGAAAGCATACTGCGCAAAGGAAGGAAAGAAGGTGTGAATGCATGCAGAATGTCTCTATCATCAATCGACGGCCTCACAGCTATGAGGACTTCAGACATTTCATTTTCAAAATGATTCCCTGTGTTGACTGTTCAAGCTGGAATTAGATGAGATTAAAGAGCATTCAGCTGGGCCTCAGATCATATAATTTAATTGGTCGGGGAAGGAACTTGGCAATGGTGTTTTCTAAAACGTTCCCCTGGTGGCTCTGATCCGTTCTTGCGGCTCAGAATCATTGTTTGCAGTCTAACTTGGATTCGGTTGGTTTACAGGTGAGGAGACTGAGGCCTGGAGACAGCCCTGCCATGAAATGAAGGCAAAAAGAACCCCAAAGCCTGCCTGGCTCCCTTTGGGAGATCTTCACGCTGTATTCCTCAGTCTTCTTCCCTCTCCATGTGTGGGAAGTAATGGGACTGAACTTGGCTCCACTGCCATGACCAAGCCCCCTTACCTTACTATTTCCTCCTTTTTGTGGACCCTCTATAACCCTGTGGCCATCTTTTGTTCCTTCTTTTTGTTTCCCGAGTGACCTGGGTTCAATTTTTGTCTTAACGGAGGATAAAATGTCCCTTCTGGAATGTCACGTCTATTTTCTTGTTCTTGCCCCTGGAAGCAAACGGAAGAGATTTATGGCTCCACGTAAAATCCCAGCCTTGTTTAGAAATTGCTTGTGATTGATTAAGTAATAAAAATGCTTTTAAGACAGGGAGGTAAATCTCCCTGCTAATTGCTCTGTGCTTTCCATTAGAACCTTGTTACACTGCCTGATGCTCTCCAGGGCTGGACATCTTTGTAATTTCCATCACCCTGGAAAGTCACATTGGAATCATTGTCTGCAGCTTTCTTCCAGGACTGATACTGTTAAAAGATGCAGAGAGATAATTAATGGGACAATAAACACAGCCAGCAAGGCGGTTGAAAGAGGATGGCAAAGCCTGTCTTCTCTCTGAGTGTGAGTCCTGGCTCTCATCTGGATATGTGGATGGGAGTCAAGTCCTGGTGGAAGAGTGGTCCAGATGGGATAGAGAGGGAGTTTCTCAGCCTCCAGTGACTCTACCCCTCTTTCTAGCACAATGGTCTGGGCACCCTAAAAGATGACGGATTATAAGTTTGACCCACTGGTTTGGAGCTAGAAGGAAGCAGGGTGTGTATCCCAATGGGAAGGGTATATTTCTGCATAGGAGTGTCAGAGGAACAGGTGGACAGAACATGCAATGTGTCTGGAAGCTAATCTAGTAGCCTGGATTAGATAGGTGGTTGACCATCCAGGCTCTGCAGGTATAAAAACACAAAGCCAACGTCAAGTTCAGTTTCAGTCTCCATCACCAGTCATTGTACTTGTACACAACCCCTCAGTTTCCAAATGTTTTCAGACCTATAGTCAGGGGCCTTGCAGTAGTTAAACACTCCCTTTATGTTCCCAATAGAGAGCTTGCTTCCATTTGTTAGGAACATTTCTCATCAGTCTATGAAGCCAGCGAAATGTCCCATGGGAAAAGGGAAAAGGCGGGACACAGGCCCAAGAGGTGCTTCTGGTGCTAAGGATGGACAATTCAAGAGCTCCTTAGCTTAGGAGAAACTCAGTATCTCAGCTAGAAGCAGTCAATCAACTATTATTTACTCTCTTGTATGGCAGCTGTTCATAGCTGCCTTGGAGGAAATCTGATTATCCAGAATATTCTGCCTGAGATAAAAGTTGGTGATAACAACTGATAGAAAAAGTAACATAAGAAGAATATAAGAGTAAACAAGAATTTATAATCAGTCTTCAGATGATCTCAGGAAATTCTGTGCTGCTAATTATGGGTGGCGGTAAGCACTTTTCTGATAAGGGTCTACTTTCTTCATAAAATTTTAAGGGATTCATTCACAATCAATGGTGGTTCTTTAAAAAAAATCTGAAGAGCATTAAAACCATTAGGACAGTGGTAGGAGATCTAACTCTGATAAAGGAGGAGAAAATGACATTTGGTCTTGGACTTGAAGGGGGAGGCAGCTCTTCAGGAGAATGAGGAGGAAGATTTTAGCAAAAGAGTCTCATTGAACAGATTCAGAGTTCTGAAAAGCACACTGTCTCTTCAAACCACCAGAGAGTGGGCTGTAGCTGAGGACACAGAACAGAATATACCTGGGAGGGGAGGTTGGGCCCTACCATTGGGAAGCATGTTTGAATGGAAGCTAAGGAATTTGGGCTTTAACCTCAAGTCACTCCTCAGACACTAACTTCCTCCTGTGTCCATTGCATCAAGGTTCTGTTTGGAGAAAGGTCACAACTAGCTCAGAGGACGATAGTAGGGCATAGATTTAATATAGTTGTCATGGTAGCAAAGCATCTTGATGGTCAGTAAAGCCAGGAAGAATGAAGGTGATCAGAAGGGGACCCCAGCCTCAAGCATAAGGCATGAACAGCTTTTCCCAACATACTCAGAACTGCTCTAGAATTTTGGTTATTTGGAGTTTCTGGGCCAGTTTCTAGGGCCAGGCATTCTATTCTCACCAGTAACTGGGATGATTTGTTTTCCAGAGAAGAGTTTTGGCTTTTGAATATGATTAAATGGGAACTTTTAAGCTTGTCTTAAAGGTCCTGTGCAGGGGAATGTTGTGGGTATAAAGATTTCATTATGCTCTTATCACAACATTATTTATTTATTCCATTTCATAGTGCCTCAGAGATACCTGTTTTTATTTGGTTTCTGCTGCTGTGATAAACCCCATGACAAACAACAACAACAACAACGATAACAATAACAAAAACCTTGGGAGTGGGGAGGGTTTTTGGCTTACAGGTTGCAGTCTATCCTCAAGGGAAGCCAGGGCAGGAATTCAGGGCAGAAACTGGAGCAAAGAGCATGGAGGGCAGCTGTTACTGGCTTGTGGCACCTGGCTTTACTCAGCTATTGCTCAGGGATGTCACTGGACCCTGCTACATCAATCAGCAATCAAGAAAAGGCCCATAGATGTATTCACAGGGCAGTCCGATGGAGGGGATTCCTCAACTGAAGCTCACTCTTCTCAGTGACTCCAGTTTGTGCCAATATGACAAAAACTAATCCACATGGTACCCAAACTTTGAATGATAGAGAAAAGTTCTTTGTTTGGGAGAGGAGAGTCCATTGTTAGCATCCTGAGAAACCATGTCTCTTCTGCTCAGTGTGATAAAGGGGTAATGGGGAGACAACTTCTTCAGTACGGGTCTCAGGTTATCCCATGGAGAAACTGCAAAGATTCAGTCTTGGGGTAACAGCACAAGACCCCCATTTTAGGTGACAATTGCTATAAGGCAGGGAGCTCTGCCTCTTTTTTACCAGCCCATTATCCTTAGCTTTCCTGAGTCTTAGCGATGTCAGTTCGTTCTGGAAAGTGAGCCAGCAACTACTATGTCCTCCAAAAAAAAGATAAAAATTGACACAGAAAGTCCCTGTCCTCCACAGCCTGGCTTCCCTGGTTTCTGTTGCCAAGTCCAGTAGAATAAGGAAGTCCATTCTTGAAAAAAGAAGCAATTAATTTTAAGTATGTAGTAGGAGCCAGGCACTGGCTGTGGTTATTGTTGGTTAAATGTAGGAATTATTAGTTGAATTTTCTTATTTAATCCTCCCAATAGCCTTACAGATTGGGTACTGTGATGTCTCCAATTTACTGGTGAAAAAAAAATGAAGATTGCAGAGTCAGGGGATAAATATGTTCCATAGTGGTTGATGGACTCATGATTCAAACCCAAGCTGCCTGGTTTTGGAGCGAGGATGGGACATTCTTAACAACTATGAGGTTTGCTACTGTCATGGTTATGAAAACTGGCTTTGGTCCTTTGGATTTTTATGTGTTGGGTAGGGTGATGTTATAAGATATCCAAATCTAAGTAAATGCAGAATAGCTTTACCTAAGAGGTCTGAGTTGATGCAAAGGATGCTGGAAGTGTCCCATAACCCATGGAGGGATGATCTGGGCAGGAACAGGTGGGATTTCATGATCTTTTGTTCAAGTGGCTTGAAGCATAGGGCTTTCAAGCAAGTTCTTTCTAGATAACGCTCCCTAGCAGGATGCATCCATTGGAGGCATACATTTCATGGACTTGGAAGAGATAGGAAATGCTTGGTTCTCCTGAGGTGAACAATGTGCAGTTGATGCAGATTGATGAGTGGGGCTGGAGCCCACAAAGCATAGCTTTATTGAGGTTGTGGTTATCAGAAAGGAGGCTACACTACTGTCATTCTTAATGCCAGATAGATCCAGTATCCACATAGACATATAACAGTAACTGCCACTACTGTCATCATAGCAAAGAACTTATTAATAAGGATGTTACTATTTTATTAATATATTATTCATTTATTTCAATTACATACTATAATTATAATTTAGTATAATATATCGTATCTTTTATTAGCATATCACATTTCTTTAGTAGATAATTTATTATTATGCCATATATTATAGTCTATATTATATATAATACATTTTACATGTTTATTATAATTAATTATATATTTATTTATATTATATATGTTATAATATATTTATACATAATTTATTATATATTTATTGTAATGGGCCATGGCAGTAGCAAATCTTGTAGTTGTTAAGGCAGTAGCAAATCTTGTAGTTGTTAAGACCCCAGCCCCTGAAACCAGACATCTTGGGTTTGAACCATGAGTCCATCAACCTCTAGAAAATGTATTTATCCGTTGGCTTTAAAACCTTCAAATTTTCAGCATATATATATATATAAACTTATTACAATTAATGAATATAATATTATTATATTAATGAGGATATTAATAAGTTCTTTGCTCTGATGACAGGAGTGGCTGACTTTCACTTGTTGGCCTGAGTGCTCTTACCTTTTCCTGGACCCTTTTCTCTACTGAGATATGGTTTGGCAATTGGGTGAGGGTAGCTCACTGGGGTGTAAGTGAATAGCAGAGATTTACATTTCCAAATGTCCTCCAGGCTCATGTGGCACTAAATACTTTCACAAAGTGGCACAAGCATTAGCTTGCCCTAATGTCCTGAGGACTTTGGAGGAAGAAGCTCACACCTCCTCGTTCCAAATTATGCCCTTTGGCAACGAATTGTTTATAAGCAGATAGATGTATTTCTCAAGAGCATTGACTGTAAAGGTTCAAAGTAAGTGGTATTAATCTTACAGGAAGGGAAGTGTTTAAAAGATACTTTATTATTTCTCAGTTCTGACTTATAGAAATATTAGTGCTTGGAACTGTATACACATATTGAATAATTTACAGCAAATATTTTTGAACATTTTCATTGGGAAAAATTGCCCCATGAAGGTCCTTTAGCAAGAAATAAAATGACTTGTGAATTCTCATTTAACAACCATGCATCATAATTAGTGCTCACTGCTTGATTGATTAGGATGCCCTTGAGGATGAGGAAGGGAGCCTCCTTTGCCTTTGCACCCCTGGCATCGAGGAAGCAAAGTCTCATCCAGCACAGACAAGAATGGAACTGGGGTTAGGATTTGCAAGCTGGAAGCTGGGAAATGGCTAGAGTCAGGAAAAGAGGCCAGAGGAATTCAAACCCAAGGCCAGGAGGATGAGCTATAGTACTGCTATGGATCAGCTATAGTGTGATTATTCCAAAGTTCTTCAATGGGCCTGTGGTCCATAGGAATAAAGTTGAATATAATTTTGTGCAAAAATGGAAATGGCCTATTTTTCACTGTCCAATACAGTAGATTGCAAGCATGGATGTCTCCTGATACAGGAGATTGCATGCAGACATATGTCTCTTGATGTAGTAGATTGTAGACGTGTGTGTCTCTTGAGCATTTGAAACATAGATATTTCACCTGAGGAATTGGATTTATAACTAAATACTTTTGAAATTAAATTTAAACAGTCACATATGTCTATGACTACCATATTTTAAACATACCAATATTAAAAAAATCCAAATACCCATTTATCTCTCTCTCTTAAAAATGACAATCACAGCAATAAACCTAGGTATCCTTATGTAGCCCAGGCTAGCCTCAAATTTAAGACCCTCCACCTTCAGCTTCTTGAGTACAGACATGCATTAAAGAACCTGGACCAGCATTTAGGTCTTTTGGTTTCATGTGTCCAGGAAAAGGGTGGGGGAGAGACTGGAAGAAAGACTATCTGACATGCTAAATGGTTATGAAGACCATCTGCAAGAGCAAGGGATTCCCAGGTGTGGGCTGTTCAGAGAGATGGAAAGTGGAGTAGAAATACAACTCCAGAATCTAAATCTAAAGACTGTCTCTCATTCTCATGACATATTAGCTGACATGGAGCTGAAGTCATTTATTCATTAGTTTGTATGGTCAAAACTGAAATAAAGTATCACAAATTCTATTTATTTCCTTGGCATCCACCGTGTTCCAGGTGAACGCGATCTGTCTCCCCTTCTGATTGTTAATGCAAGAGGTGTGTGGGTGAGGGATGCCACTGGGGAAGCATCATCCAGGCCAGCCAAATCGTGCTTGGTTTTCTATATCACTTACAGTGAGCTAACCCAAATTTGCTTTGGGGGTCTAGGGGGGGAGGCTTTTCTGGCATAGTATACTTATAATAAAAATGCCCCCTTCAATAAAAATCAATGACAGCTTAAAATATACAATAAATGTTGCAGCATTCATAAAACATACTCTGCATTAAATTCAACTTTATTATGTAATGTACACTATTTACAGCTTGCATTTCAGGCCCGATCATGCTTCCAATGGCGAGTGAAACAGCCTATAACAGCTGTCAGATGGCGTGAAGTGAATATAGACATGGGGTAAATCAAAGGCAAATGAACCCTGAGTGTTCTCTCTCAGCACTGAGACCATCCCCGTGTGACTGAGGATGGGTAGGTTGCCTGCAGCCATGTGTACTATATCATCTCCCCTCTCTCTTTCTCCAGCTCCTCATTTTTCTTCCTTTCTTCTTACTATGGGCACATAAAGATGCAAAAGAGACGGACAGCATCTCTGGCTTCCTAGGTGCTTACAGAATCATTATGGAGATTAAAGCTCAGTGGTATATATGATACAGCTCTTCATTGGTCCCCTGATGTTTAAAGGATATGTACTTTTGGTCCACTGCATATGCTATTTTTCTTTATCTGAATTGCCCTTCCTGTACTTCGCCATGGCGAGAACTCCTTATCCATCACTCAGAGTCCAAATCAGATTCTGTCTCCTCTTGGAATGCTGCTGTGAGTGTTAGGCAGAGTCTGTGAATACACTTTTCTTTCTCTCTTTTTTTCCATTCTTTTTCTATTTTTCCTTTCTCCTTTTATAGTGATCATGACACATACTCTGCACTGATATTCCCTGTCTGCAAGAGAGCCTGGGAAACAAAGTATACTCTGCTGTGTTCTCAGAGGGAAGAAGTTTAGCGCTCACATATCCAGTTCGGAGAGGTTGGCAGGACCTCAGATTCATGCCCATACATTCTCTTATCACGATGCCAACACACAGCAGGTTTCTTATTGAAAACAAGGTTTTGCTCTGTTCTGAGAAGTATCCCTGATCTCTCTTAAGTGATGCACACCACTCTTCACCTGGCCAGTTACTTACCGCCCACTATTTTGTTTGTTTGTTTATTTTTTTGTAGCACTCACCTTCAATGTGGTTATATTGGCACCTTTACTAGGAGGTAGCTTCTATCGGGCCGCACCCTGTCCTTTTCCTCAGCGTGGGACACTTACCTAATAAAGAATGTTCTAGACATATTTCTTGAGGGAATGAGTCAAAGTTGGAGGTAAAAGTTTGGACCCCTGATAATGTGTCCCTTTTTGTCCCAAACCAGCTCCCTTAGTTGAATCCTGAGATTCAGTTCCTGGAGCCATGCTGCTCAGGTTCTAGGAGTCATCCTGGCAATAGCACTTCCCATTGACTCAATGAATCCTATACTAGTTCTCCTAATCTCCTCATTGCTGTGGCCAGACAGTCAACATGAAGTGACTTAGTTGAGGGATGGTTTATTTTAGCTTACAGTTTGAGGAAATACAACCTTCTGTAACAGGGACCACATAGCTATAAGAGCCTGAAGGGCTAGTCACATAATGTCTGCAGTCAGGAAGCAGAGTAGAGGAGGTGGGGCTGAATTTAACAAACCTGAAGGTCACCACTGGCCATGAGCGACTTCCTTCAGTGAGGCTCCATCTTCCAAAGGTTCTATAACCTTTCAGTACAAGACTGTTAGCTGGGGGCCATGCACTCAGAAATAATGAGCCTATTGGGAGTGAGAGGCATTTTACATGCAAATCACTGCAGATCCCAGAGAGAATTCTTCTATCGTATTCTGCATTCTGGTCTTAAAGAACAATCAGTGTGGGGTGGGGCAAGGCAGCTGAGATGTCTGAGAATTAGCCTCATCTGTATAGATGAATAGTACTTCAAGTTCTCTAAAGCTTTCTTTTTTTATTTTATTTTATTTTACAATACCATTCAGTTCAACATAATAGCCACAGATTCCCCTGTTCTCCCCCTCTCGCCCCCCCCCTCCCCCCAGCCCACCCTCCATTCCCACCTCCTCCAGATCAAGGTCTCCCCTCAAGGACCGGGATCGACCTGGTAGACTCAGTCCAGGCAGGTCCAGGCCCCCCCTCCCAGACCGAGCCAAGCGTCCCTGCATAAGTCCCAGGATTCAAACAGCCAACTCATGCAATGCGCCCAGGACCCGGCACCAACACACAGCTGCCTCCCAAACAGATCAAGCCAAATGACTGTCTCACCCATTCAGGGGGCCTGATCCAGTTGGGGGCCCCTCAGCCTTTGGTTCATAGATCTTGTGCTTCCATTCATTTGGTTATTTGTCCCTGTGCTTTATCCAACCTTGGCTTCAACAATTCTCACTCATATAAACCCTCTTCTTTCTCACTAATTAGATTCCCAGTGCTCCACCAGGGGCCCAGCCGTGGATGTCTGCATCCAGATTCCTCAGTCCTTGGATGGGGTTTATGGCACAACTATCAGGGTGTCTGGCCATCCCATCACCAGAGTAGGTCAGTTCCTGCCGTCTCTCGACCATTGCCAGCAGTCTTTTGCGGGGGTATCTTTGTGGATCTCCGTGGGTCTCCCTAGCTCTCTGCTTCCTCCCCTTCTCATGTGGTCTTCATTTACCATGGTCTCCTATTCCTTGTTCTCCCTCTCTTTTCTTGATCCAGCTAGGATCTCCCACTCTCTTTCCCTCGACCGTCACCCTTCATTGTTCCCACTCATGACCAGGCTGTTCATGTAGATCTCAGCCATTTCTCCGTGTCTTTTTTGGGGTCCCGTTTTCCAGGTAGCCTCACTGGTGATGTGAGTAGCAGTCCAGTCATCCTTGTTCCACATCTAGCATCTTCCTATGAGTGAGTACATACCATATTTGTCTTTCTGAGTCTGGGTTACCTCACTCAGGATGATTTTTTTTCTAGATCCATCCATTTGCCTGCAAACCTCATGATGTCATTGTTTTTCTCTGCTGAGTAGTATTCCATTGTGTATATGTGTCACAATTTATTTATCCATTCTTCAGTTGAAGGGCATCTAGGTTGTTTCCAGGTTTTGGCTATTACAAACAATGCTGATATGAACATAGCTGAGCAAGTGCTCTTGTGGTATGATTGAGCATTTCTTGGGTATATGCCCAGGAGTGGTATAGCTGGATCTTGGGGGAGATTGAGTCCCAATTTTCTAAGAAAGCGCCATATTGATTTCCAAAGTGGTTGTACAAGCTTGCATTCCCACCAGCAGTGGAGGAGAGTTCCCCTACTTCCACATCCTCTCCAGCATAAAGTGTCTTCAGTGTTTTTGATCTTAGCCACTCTGACAGGCGTAAGGTGATATCTCAGAGTTGTTTTGATTTGCATTTCCCTGATGATTAGGGATGTTGAGCAATTCCTTAAATGTCTTTTAGCCATTTGGGTTTCCTCTGTTGAGAATTCTCTGTTTAGTTCTAAAGCCCATTTCTCAATTGGACTGTTGGTCGATTTGATGTCTAATTTCTTGAGTTCCTTATATATTCTGGATATCAGTCCTCTGTCACATGTGGGGTTGGTGAAGATCTTTTCCCATTCTGTAGGCTGTCGCTTTGCCTTGTTGACTGTATCCTTTGCTCTACAAAAGCTTCTCAGTTTCAAGAGGTCCCATTGATTGATTGTTTGTCTCAGTGTCTGCGCTACTGGTGTTATATTTAGGAAGTGATCTCCTATGCCAATGCGTTCAAGACTACTTCCTACTTTCTCTTCTAGCAGGTTCAGAGTAGCTGGATTTATGATGAGGTCTTTGATCCACTTGGACTTAAGTTTTGTGCACGGTGACAGATATGGATCTATTTGCAGCCTTCTACACGTTGATATCCAGTTATGCCAGCACCATTTGTTGAAGATGCTTTCTTTTTTCCATTGTACACTTTTGGCTTCTTTGTCAAAAATTATATGCCCATATGTGTGTGGGTTAATGTCAGGGTCTTCAATTCGATTCCATTGGTCCACATGTCAGTTTTTATGCCAATACCAAGCTGTTTTTATTACTGTAGTTCTATAGTAGAGCTTGAAGTCAGGGATTATGATGCCTCCAGAAGTTGTTTTATTGTACAGGTTTCTTTTAGCTATCCTGGGTTTTTTGTTTTTCCATATGAAGTTGAGTATTATTCTTTCCAGGTCTGTGAAGAATTGTGTTGGTATTTTGATGGGGATTGCATTGAATCTGTAAATTGCTTTTGGTAAGATTGCCATTTTTACTATGTTAGTCCTGCCTATCCATGAGCATGGGAGATCTTTCCATTTTCTGACATCTTCTTCAATTTCTTTTTTCAGGGACTTAAAGTTCTTGTCATATAGGTCCTTCACTTGCTTGGTTAGTGTTACCCCAAGGTATTTTATGTCATTTTTGGCTATTGTAAAGGGTGATGTATCTCTAATTGCCTTCTCAGCTTCTTTGTCCATTGTATATAGGAGGGCTACTGATTTTTTTGAGTTGATCTTGTATCCTGCTATGTTGCTGAAGGTGTTTATAAGCTTTATCAATTCCTGGGTGGAATCTTTGGGGTCACTCAAGTATACTATCATGTCATCTGCAAATAGGGAAAGCTTGACTTCTTCCTTTCCAATTTGTATCCCCTTAATCTCCTTATGTTGTCTTATTGCTCTGGCTAGAACTTCAAGTACTATATTGAATAAGTATGGGGAGAGTGGACAGCCTTGCCTCGTTCCTGATTTTAGTGGAATTGCTTTGAGTTTCTCTCCATTTAATTTGATGTTGGCTATTGGTTTGCTACATATTGCCTTTATTATGTTTAGGTATGTTCCCTGTATTCCTGATCACTCCAAGACTTTTATCATGAAGGGGTGTTAGGTTTTGTCAAATGCCTTTTCTGCATCTAGTGAGACGATCATGTGGTTTTTTTCTTTGAGTTTGTTTATATGGTGTATTACATTGATGGACTTTCGTATGTTGAACCACCCTTGCATCCCTGGGATGAAGCCTACTTGATCATGGTGGATAATTGTTCTGATGTGTTCTTGGAGTCTGTTTGCCAGTATTTTATTGAGTATTTTTGCATCAATGTTCATGAGGGAGATTGGTCTGTAGTTCTCTTTCTTTGTTGCATCCTTGTTTGGTTTAGGAATCAGGGTAATTGTAGCCTCATAGAAGGAGTTTGGTAATGTTCCTTCTGTTTCTATTATGTGGAACAATTTAGAGAGTATTGGTATTAACTCTTCTTTGAAGATCTGGTAGAATTCTGTGCTGAAACCATCTGGTCCTGGGCTTTTTTTGGTTGGGAGTCTTTTAATGACTGTTTCTATTTCCTTAGGGGTTATTGGACTATTTAAATAGTTTATCTGGTCTTGATTTAACTTAGGTATGTGGTACCTATCCAGAAAAATGTCCATTTCTTTTAGGTTTTCCAGTTTTGTGGAGTAGAGGTTTTTGAAATATGACCTTATAATTCTCTGGATTTCCTCAATGTCTGTTGTTATGTCCCCCTTTTCATTTCTGATTTTGTTGATTTGGATTCTCTCTCTCTGTCTTTTGGTTAGTTTGGATAAGGGCTTGTCTATCTTGTTGATTTTCTCAAAGAACCAACTCTTTGTTTCATTAATTTTTTGTATTATTCTCTTAGTTTCTAATTTATTAATTTCACCTCTCACTTTGATAATTTCCTGGCGTCTATTCTTCCTGGGAGACTTTGCTTCTTCTTGTTCTAGAGCTTTCAGGTGTGCTGTTAAGTCACTAGTGTGGGATTTCTTCAACTTCTTTATGTGGGCATTTAGTGCTATGAATTTCCCTCTTAACACTGCTTTCATAGTGTCCCATAAGTTTGGGTATGTGGTGTCTTCATTTTCATTGATCTCTAGGAAGTCTTTAATTTCTTTCTTTATTTCTTCCTTAACCCATTGGTGATTCAGTTGAGCATTATTCAGTTTCCATGAGATTGTAGGTTTTCTGTAGTTTTTGTTGTTGTTGGAATCTAACTTTAAACCATGGTGGTCTGATAGAACACAGGAGGTTATTCTAATTGTTTTGTATCTGTTGAGATTTGCTTTGTGGCCAAGTATGTGGTCGATTTTAGAGAAAGTTCCATGGGGTGCTGAGAAGAAGGTATATTCTTTCTTGTTAGGATGGAATGTTCTGTAGATATCTATTAGGTCCAATTGGGTCATGACATCAGTTAAGTCCTTTATTTCTCTGTTAAGTTTTGATTTGGGAGATCTGTCCAGTGGTGAAAGTGGGGTGTTGAGATCTCCTACTATTAATGTGTGGGGTTTTATATGTGGTTTAAGCTTTAGTAATGTTTCTTTTACATATGTGGGTGCCCTTGTGTTTGGGGCACAAATGTTCAGAATTGAAACTTCATATTGGTGGATCTTTCCTGTGATGAGTATGTAATGTCCTTCTTGATCTCTTTTGATTGATTTTAGTTTGAAGTCTATTTTGTTGGATAGCAGGATGGCTACCCCTGCTTGTTTCTTAAGACCATTTGATTGGAAAGTCTTTTCCCAGCCTTTTATTCTTAGGTAGTGTCTGTCTTTGAATTTGAGATGTGTTTCTTGTATGCAGCAGAAAGATGGGTCCTGCTTTCGTATCCATTCTGTAAGTCTATGTCTTTTTATAGGTGAATTAAGTCTGTTGATATTAAGGGATATTAATGACCAGTGATTCTTCATCCCTGTTATTTTTGGTGGTAGTGTGTGTGTACTTCTCTTCTTTGGGGTTTACTGTTGTGACTTTGTCTATTGCCTGTGTTTTCGAGTGTGTATCTGACTTCCCTCGGTTGGAATTTTCCTTCTAGTGCTTTCTGTAGGGCTGGGTTTGTGGATAGGTATTGTTTAAATCTGGGTTTGTCTTTGAATGTCTTGTTCCTTCTGTCTATGATGATTGAAAGTTTTGCTGGGTATATTAGTCTGGGCTGACATCCATGGTCTCTTAGTGTCTGCATTACATCTGTCCAGGTCCTTCTGGCTTTCAAAGTCTCCATTGAGAAATCGGGTGTTATTCTGATGGGTTTACCTTTATAGGTCACTTGGCCTTTTTCCTTGGCTGCTCTTAATATTCTTTCTTTATTCTGTACATTTAGTTGTTTAATTATTATGTGTCGAGGGGACTTTTTTTGGGGGTCTAGTCTGTTTGGTGTTCTATAGGCTTCTTGTGTCTTCATAGGCATTTCCTTCTTTAAGTTGGGAAAGTTTTCTTCTATAATTTTGTTGAATATATTTTCTGTGCCTTTGAGTTGGTATTCTTCACCTTCTTCTATCCCTATAATTCGTAGGTTTGGTCTTTTCATGGTGTCCCAAATTTCTTGGACATTTTGGTTCATGACTTTGTTGGCTTTAGTGTTTCCTTCGACTTATGAAACTATTTCTTCTACTGTATCTTCAATGCCAGAAATCCTCTCTTCCATCTCTTGTATTCTGTTGGTTATACTTGCATCTGAAGTTCCCGATCTTTTACTCAGGTTTTCTATTTCCAGCATTTCCTCTGTTTGTGTCTTCTTTATTTTTTCAATTTCCCTTTTCAGTTCTTGGACTGTTTCCTTTGTTTGTTTCATTGCTTTTTCATGATTTTCTTTCAGTGCTTTATTGTTTTCTTGCAGGACTTTATTGTTTTCTTCCAGGACTTTATTGTTTTCTTGGAGGGCTTTATTGTTTTCTTCTAATTTGTTTGCCCTTTCCTCTAGTTGTTTACAGTGTTCTTCCAATTTTCTTGTCTTTTCCTCTACACAAGCCTCTACCTTCTTCATGAAGTTACTCATAAGGCTACTTTCTTCTGCTTCTTCCAATTTTTGGTGTTCAGGTCTAGATGTTGGAGGTGGGCTAGGTTCTGGTGATGCTGTATTGCTCTTCATTTTGTTGTATGTACTTCTGCCTTGACGTCTGCCCATCTCCTTGTGGTTCCTTCTTGGTCTTATCAGTGTACTTGTTTCAGAAAGAGCTGACAGATTCAGGAAGTCTCTCTCTCTTGTCCAAAAGGGAGTTCTCTTGTCCAACTCTGGTCCAGAAGGGAAGTCGGGGGCAGGATGGGAGCTGGGGGCCGGTCTCTAAGTCTCAGGAAGTGGCTGGGGTCTCGGGCAGATGGGCATGGGGGCAGGGTGCGGAGATTGCAGGGGCTGCCGGGGGGCTTGGAAAAGGGGATCCCTCCCGGTGGGGCTAGAAGGGGACCTGCCCAGTGGCCAGAACCTGGGGCCAAGTTGGATAGGTCTTCCCTGAGTGGCTGGTGCCCAGGGATGGGGTCCGGGTTGGACCCGGATACTCACCTCTGGTCCAGAAGGGAAGTCGGGGGCAGCCTAAAGCTTTCTTTAATCATCTGTAGCAAGAGTTTTCCTGCATTGCCCACAGCCAGGACAAATCTCTGTCACCTGCCAGTCCCACAGCCACTCAGACCCAACCAAGTAAACACAGAGACTTATATTGCTTAGAAACTGTATGGCCGTGGCAGGCTTCTTGCTAACTGTTCTTATAGCTTAAATTAGTCCATTCCCATAAATCTACACCTTGCCACATGGCTCATGGCTTACCAGCGTCCTCACATGCTGCTTGTCAGGGTGGCGGCTGGCAGTGACTCCTTCTGCCTTCCTGTTCTTTCTTTTCTCCTCTCTGTTAGTCCCGCCTATACTTCCTGCCTAGCCACTGGCCAATCAGTGGTTTATTTGTTGATCAATCAGAGTAATTTGACATACAGACCATCCCACAGCAATCATCTCTGCCCCTGGATGGCCAAGTTGAAAATTAAAGAGACTGTGCAGCTCAGTTGTTCCCTAGTGTATGACTTGGGGAATTACTTCACTTCAGCAGGTCCAGCTACTTTAATAGAGTTGCAGTAATAGAGAGGGTGCGGTGGTTTGGATGACAGTGTACCCCACAGGCTCAGCTGTTTGAATGCTGGGTCCTCAGTTGTTGGTTTAGGAGGTGTGTCCTGCCTGGAGGGACTATATCATTGGGGGTGGGGTTTGAGGTTTCAAAGCCATGTGACATTCTCTCCTCTCCTCTCTCTGCTGTTTGTTCGTAGTGTAAGATGAGCCCCCAGCTTTCTGCTTTGCTGACATGGCTGCTGGCTGCTGGCTGCTGGCTGCTGCTTCTGGACTTTAATACTCTGCAACTACAGGCCCAAAGCAACCCTTTCTTCTAAAAGCTGCTTTGGTCATGTAGTTGCATGGTACACATCAGTAGAAAAGTACCTAATATAGATGGTATATATCAAGTAGCTAGACATACGGCAGATACTCAGTATGTACCCTTCCTCCCCTTCCTTTTTTCCTCCTCCCTTTTTCTCCCACTTTCCCCCATTTTTCTTTTTTCCCTTCTTTCCCTCCTCCTCCTTTTTGCATATCCAGGCTTTTGCATAGATCTATGCGAAACTGCTTTTGTTTGCTTTGCCTCTCATCCCTCAGCATATCAGACTCTTTCCTGCTTCCAGGACTCACAACAGGACCATAGCTGTGCTACGGCACTTCCTGACTTCCACTGTAGACGTCCTTACATGGAGACTATGTGATAGCAGACTTCTGTGTATGTTGTTAATAGGTTACTAGGCTTCAGGGGACCCAACTTGGCCCATATTTAGAATGCAATAATGAATTGCGCTTTAATTGGTTTTCTGTCATTTGAGAGCCATGAGAACATAATTTCCTCAAATTCTCAGTGGGACCTAGGGTTGGAGTAATCATTGACTTTTGCTTCAGTGAAAGTTTGCTCCAGACCAAACACAGAAGGCCTTTCTAGGATAAAGCAAATGACTGTTTTCTTATTCCCTCACAAATGAGGTGAGATGAGGTTGAGAACATGGTTCAGTTAGCAGAGTGCTTGGCTAGAATGCGAGAAGCCCTGGGTTCACATCCAGTGCTACATAAAACCAGATTTTGTGGTGCACACCTGTAATCCCAGCACTTGGGAGGTGAAGGAAGATGAATCAGAAGCTCAGAGTAATCTGTGGCTACATAGAGAGTTCAAGGCCAGCCTGGGCTACATGAGACCTGATCTTGTGGGTGGAGGTGGATGAGGTGCTTTCTACAGGTCTACTACGTGTTGAATCTAATCCCAGGAGGGAGTATTTCATCTGATTAGTTAACCAAATTTTCTATATTGGTTAGACTTCCTGGACCAGGTGGCATTCTAAAAAGTTATACACTAATTGTATAATACAGTGAGCTTCATTAGGATTGCTTTGTGCATACAGAAGGTACTTGGATTGTATTTAACCCGCTCCCATTATCCACACTTATACCCCTGTCACAAATGGCTTTTTCAATACTGCATTGACTGCAAGTTCAAAAAATTAAAAAAAATCTATTTCACTTGGTTTTTATGAATAATAATAATAATAAGGTAATATACAACTCTCTGGTGGGTGATACATACAAGAAAGATCTGATACACAGTTCCATTGGATGAGTAAAAAGGACATCAGCATTAAGTATCAGCTCTTGCCTGAGCACCTTGGGAGCCTGGCTGGTACCACTTTTCAATCTTTACATCCCATGGATCATTATCTACTAGGTTCTTGATTGATATTTGTTGAAATAGAGTTTAAAAATTTCCAGGGCTTATTGATGTGGGTATGGCTTGGGTGATACGATTTCTCTATGCTTCGGTGTGGTTTATGTTCCCATCTCTCCTTCATCTCGTGCTCATTATGTTTAGATTTGTTTGTTTGAGAGAAACGAAGAGGTTGGAAGGGAAATGGTGTGAGGGCTCTTATGTCTTCTATAGGCATCTTCCCTAAGTACTGCCTTTATGGTTTTTCATTTACAGATCAAAATAATTAAGCAATTAAGACACAGTTCTGAGATCATGCAGTCATGAGTCAGCACTGAAACTGTGTTTTCTTTTTCAAGCTCTAAAAATAGAAGCCCGGATCTAGAATAGGTCAAGGTGGGGATGGCAGGAAATGAGAGATAAAGTGATGAGAGGTAAGTGGGATATCTCCCACACAGATCATGCATGTCAGCTGGCCTGAAGAGTTTTGGAAACCCCTTAGGGGCTGTCTTAAAATGAACCGTTATCTTTTCACTCTCTACCACCTCTTGTCAGAGGGTGACTCATAATAAAGTTACCTTGGAGACAGCTGGGTGGACTTTCTTTCTGAAGATCCCCTGAGGGACTCTGATAAAGTGGTGATGTTGGGTCTGGGATCTGCTGCTAGTAGAAACCCAGGTCTTAGCGCTTCAATGCCCTTGCCAGACGGAGATGAATGTGACTTTGATAAGTGGGGCGAGAGATTCCAATCCCTCTCTTCTGAGATGGTCGTTCAAGGGTGGTGATGAAGATGAAGGACAGACCCTACTTGCTTGCAGCCTTCCTTTTGATGCTCTGCTTGGGCGGTCTGAGGGCGCTCTTTTGTCCTCTTGGGTTCCTTCAACCTCTAGGCCAATGGTTCTGACAGTTCAGACTGCAGGAGCTCATGTATCCTGCAGTGACTTTCCTCTCTTCCATCTCTGTCCTTCCTTTCTGTCCTCCTTTCCTTCCAAGTTAGAGCTTCTTTATGAGGTTCAGGGTGCCTCCACCTCACTGGTGCTGGGACTGCACATGAGAAACACCAGCTGTGATCAATTTTCATAGCCCCATAATCCTCTCGGAACCCTCCAGTAGCTGTACTATACACAGTCTCAGCCTTTGGATTTGGAATTTAGTCATCTAATGAGGCAGTGTGGCTATCAGGGGAGTGCAAGGACTTTGGCATCAGATGGTTCTGAGTCTGAGTGCAATGTAGACCATGCTTTACCATGACCTGAAATTTATGAGCCTGGATTCCTCACCTGGGAAACAGGAGCACAAATCCCATGCAGCAGAAGATGTTTCTTAGGAATCGTCTGTGTAGAGCCTGTCATGACATGGTAGGTTCTGGGCAAATTTTGAACATTTTTGAAAGGCTATTTTCTCAAGCATTGGGGTCAAACACACTTTCTTAAAATTTTAAATCTGTTTTTGAGAGGGAAATAAAGGTAGAATGATGTTTTAGCCATGCCTTAAATTTTCCTACTTATAATTTAGAGAAGGCCAGTGTGAAGATAAAATGGAATCACGAATGAGGGGTTAGCAGAACACGTGTTCCAGAGGCCGCCAGGAAATGCTGATTCATTATATTATCAATCACTGTCATTGTTTCTATTATAAGTATTGGTGAGGTCATGTAACCTCCAACAATGATGCGGTGTCGCACTGCCCAGACTCCTTCTATTCAGAAAGGATGAGCTCAGTCCCCAGCTGCCAGGAATATCAGCTACCATGGCTCATAGCTGAGTCCTGTGGCTCAGATGCCCAAGGTTATACTCTTCTCACAGGCATCTGGATACAGTGGCTTGCCCCTGTGAACGCACAAGAGTCTAGCTTCCCTGTCTTAGTTGGGACAATTTTCCAGGCATTAGGTTTTCTTAGCCCCAGACTTCTTATGCACATGCTGAGGATCCTCTTATAACTGCAGCAACTTGGCAGTTGTTACAGCTCAGCCCTTTACTGTGTCCATCTGGCTCCCTCATCACTTCCAGATGCTGTTCTTCAGGGTACTCTCTAAGGATCTTGACCACATCTTAGGATCTCAGTCTCCTTAAGTCAGGAAACCCAACGCTTATCTCACTCCATATTTTAGCGTTCATCACAAGAAAGAAGCCAACCCTTCTTCCCAATTAGACAGGTACCTCTCTCCTGTATGATACTTCAACACTTTTAAAAGCTGTTTTATCAGTTGCAAAGTTGTTTAAAAATGGTACCCAGAGCCGATGAAGTGCTTTACTTGTTACACAGTTTTTCCATATCTCTTGCTTACTGACTGAGCCCTGCAGACACTCACTAAAGCAAACCATATCGATATCCCAGTGTCACAGAACAACTTCAGGAAAAAGAAAGGAATTAAGTAACTTGATTGAGATTATTTTAAGGGGTTGCCATTAGAGGCTCATGAGCCAAACTGGCCAAAAGCTGTTTTTTTTTTTTTTTTTTTTTTTTTTTTTTTTTTGCTAATACGTGTTTTTAAAATTGAATTGTAGCCGGGCATGGCACTATATACCTTTAATCCCAGCACTCAGCAGGCAGAGGCAGGTGGATCTTTGTGAGTTTGAGGCCAGCCTGGTCTACAAAGCTAGTCCCAGAACAGCCAGGGCTGTTCCACAGAGAAATCCTATCTTGGGAAAACAAACAAATCAAAAATTGAATTAAAATAACTTAGTATGTTTGCATTGCTGTAACATGATACTTGGTACTTCATGTATTGCTATAACACGATACTTTAGAAAGAACAGAATTTTGATTTTCACAGTTCTGGAGGCCACAAAATCAAAGGTCAAGGTGACCCATCTGTGAGGCCTTCCTGTTCTGTCTTCATAGGGCAGAAGAGATGAATACATCCCAAGGAGTCCTTTCAAAAAGGGCATCAATCCATTTATGAGGGCTCTGCACCTAGGACCCAATCCCCTCTCATTAGGCCTTGCCTCTTAACACTGTTACCATGTATATGCAATTAAATTTCCATATGAGTTTGGGAGGGAATAGACATTCAAATCATAGTAGATAACTGCAGTCTTCTCATCATATCAGTGCTAGCTATCCCTCATTTCTTGTTTTCAGTGTGTGTGTGTGTGTGTGTGTGTGTGTGTGTGTGTGTGTGTGTGTATACAAAGCCATGCATACGCATTTGGAGGCCAGAAAAGGATATCTGATGTCTTTGTTACTCTCTACCACATTCCCTTGAGACAGGCTCTTTTACTTAACCTGATGCATACTGGTCAGGCTTGGCTGAGTGGCCAAGCGAAATCTCAGGATCCACCTGTCTGTGTCTTCCAATTCTGGGGTTATAGGCAAGCTGACCAGAACTAGTTATTACATGGGTGCTGGGGTCATAGGCAAGCTGACCAGAACTAGTTATTACATGGGTGCTGGGGTCATAGGCAAGCTGACCAGAACTAGTTATTACATGGGTGCTGATATTCCAACTCAAGTCTTCATGCTTGGTCAGCACGTCATCTTCTCTGTGGAGCCACCTCCTCGGACCATCCTTATCTTTTTAATAGGTGATTTTAAACATTTGTGTCTCCTACCTGGTCTTGGGATTCAAACAATTCAGATCCTTGTACCTATAGACAATGAAACAAAATGCAACCTTATTCTACCTCATGTATCCTCACTTTGGAGTTTATGCATACTTTAGTACACATCCCATCTGGGTCTCCCTTTCTTTATATGTCCAGTTTCTCATTCACCTTAGGAAAGTAAAAAAATAAATCTTTGAATGTAACAACTTTTAAAAATATATTTTAAAAATTTAATTAAATTTTTACTTTTAAATATGTGTATATGTTTGTGGTGGCTTGAATGAGAATGGCCTCCATGGGCTCATCATATATTTGAATGCTTACTCATCAGTTGGTGGAACTGTTTGGGAAGGATTAGAGGTGTGGCCTTGTTGGAAGAGGCGCGTCACTGGGGGTGGGCTTTGAGGTTTCAAACCCCTTGCCTTTACCAGTTAGCTCTCTCTGTTTCATGTCTGTGATCAGGATGTAAGCTCTCAGCTACTGCCTGGGCACCATGCCTGCTTGCCTGCTGCCATCCTCCCCACCACAGTAATCATAGACTCTAACCCCTGGAACCATGAGTCCCAGTAAATTCCTTCTTTTATAAGTTGCATTAATCATGGTATCTCTCCACAGCAATAGAAAAGTAACCAAGACAATGTGTAAGTCTGAGTGGAGTGACAGAGGAGGTCAGAAAAAAGTGTCAGATATTCGGGATCTGGAGTTAGATGCTGTTGTGAGCCACTGAACACAGACAGGCACTGGGGATTGGATATGGGTCCTCTGTAGGAGGAACAAGTGTTCTTACCTGCTGTGCCATCTCTCCAGTCCTGGAAATCTTTTAATGCCTTGTTAAGTTTTTTTTTTTTTTAATTTAAGACTTTAAAATAATTGTATGTATACGGGCATTTTGATTTCATGTATGTCTGAGCACCATGTGTGAACAGTGCCTTCAGAGGCCAAAAGAGAGTGTTTGGATCCTCTGGAACTAGAGTTACAGATGGTTGTTAGCCACCGTGTGGGTGCTAAGAAACTGAACAGTTGTTTTTTTGGAAGAACAATCAGTGCTCCTAACTACTGAGCCATCTCTCCACCTCCCAATCCTATCTCTGGATCCATCTTTCTTATGTCAAGTCCTCAACCTCCCTGTCTATCATGGGCTAGAGTGCTATGTCTGCATAACACACTGGTTTCACTTACTCAGATGGACTCTAGTAATGACACCCTTTTTCCTGTCCACTGGTTGGCATAGAACTTGTTATGTATACTAGGCTGGCCTCAAACTTACAGACCGTGGCCTGCTTCTGCCTCCAAGAGCTGTTATTAAAGGTGTGCACCACTAAAGACTGGTGATGACATTCTTAATAGCAGCCCTAGAATTTGGGCTAGCCCGAGACAGTCCAAGTTCAGCTGGAGCCCAGTGACCCCTAAATCACCACAATGCAGGCTTTCTTTCAAGTCACATAACTTCACAGATTTCTTCAGTGTTTAAGTATTCCACTAGACTAGGAGAAATGAGGCTTATGTGAGGATGCGCCTCTTTTTATTATCTCCCTTGAAGTTTATGTGTTCAAATATGGTTTGGTTATGAGTTAACAACACAAAAACAATCAATACCCAGCCTCTGAAAGGCAGAACCCACAACATATCTATAAAAGTGAAATGGGTATCATAAAACAATTATAGATTTCAATTTTTCTTTTCCTTTTTTTTGGGGAGGGGGATGCTTTGCAAGAGATTGGTTACCTCTGTGTTCCTAAATTAGAATTTGAATGCTAAAATCCATGCGACTTTTTAGAGATATATGTGCAAAATACTGCTCTTTTGGGGCCCAGAAAGACTGTTTTAGTTGACTCCATCTGCAAGAAGTTAATACCAGGAGCTAAGAAGTGTACAGTGTTAGCAACCGTGCAAAGCATGCCACAGATACTTTTTTGTTTTTTCCTCATAACCTTGGGGAGGAAGGCAGAGTGTTGGATGAATTTTTCTGGGGAGTCACAAGCAAATAAATATCTATTTACCCCAGATAGGTCACTGATAACAGACCAAAGAAACAATTCTAATGTGACCAAACAATTTCTTTTTTCTTTCTTTCTTTCTTTTTTTTTTTTTTTTGGTTTTTTGAGACTGGGTTTCTCTGTGTAGCTTTGCACCTTCCCTGGATCTCGCTCTGTAGACCAGGCTGGCCTCAAACTCACAGAGATCCACCTGCCTCTACCTCCTGAGTGCTGGGATTAAAGGCGTGCGCCACCACCGCCCGGCTAACAATTTCATTTTAAAGTATTTATTTAAAAGTGTAGGGGAGGTGTTACTTAAAATAACATGAAGTTCTCAAAGACAGCTGCATACTGAAAATTCTACCCTAGGATGACTCATGAAAGTTGCAGTCAGAGAGCTGTTTGCAGAACTTGCAGACATCGCAACAGTCCAGAGAGTCCTTTCCAGGTAACTTGTGGAGTTGGAGAGTCTCCTCTCCCTGAAGCTATTTATTGCTTTCATAACCTTGCTGTGGGAACTTGAAAAGTCTGTTAGTTTCAGAAATTTCCTGAGACTTGTGAATTGCTTATTTTTCAAAACAAGTGAGCTTTACCCCTTCTTCCTGGAGGGAATATTTCCACAAAACACATGGTTATTGAGTAGTTTATACAGGGTCACACAGCTTTGAATGTGGTGTGCATGTGTTTATGTATGCAGGTACATGTGTGGTTACAGGTGTGCATGTGTACAATATATGTGTGGAGGTCAGAGGGCAGTCTCCAGTATCAACAATCAGAATATCTTCCACTTTTTTAAAATCTGGAAATAAGGTCCTTCATTGGCCTGGAACTTTACCCCATATGCCAGGCTAGAAGGCTCCTGAGCTTTCCAGAGGTTCCCCATCTCTGCCTCTGTTCTCAAAGTTCTCAGATAGCTATATGCTGCTATGCCTTTTTAATATTTTTTGTGGGTCCCAGAGATCCAAATTTAAGTCTTCACACTTGTGAGGCATGTAACTAATCCACTGAGCCATTTTCTCAGCACCCCCTCTCCCAGCCTTTAAGAGGGCCTTGGAAGTTACACTAAATAATTGATGAAATTTTGGTTTTCCCCTGCCTGTTGGCTGATGCCCTCACTCAACTGTTCTAACTCAAGCCAAGAACATGGAGAGATGTTTTAGGATGCTGCAAACTTACTCTCTCACTATAAGAGCCTTGAGGAGAGAGCTGCCTCAGAGATAGAATCCTGTCACCTGTACCACACCTTTGTGCTGCCCATTTAAGGTATGTTAAGAGTCCCAAATAATTACAACCCCCCTGCGCTTAAATCACTCAGGTCTTTCATGATTAGATATATAAAAAAAGAGGAAAAGAAGAGGAAGAAGGATGCAAACTGAGGGAAATATGCGCATCCCATGTTACAAGGGTTATTTTGTTATTTCACTAAAAAATTCCCCCAAAGGCACAAATTCAACCAACCCAAGCAATGTCTCCATCTTTTATAAATGACTGTCTCTACTATTGGTTGTCTAGTATCCTGAATGTATTACCTAAAGAAGCTAATGAGTGATTTTGAAAGCTGCCTTAGATGGTGTGGTATACTTCGTTAAGCACAGTGTGATTCTTTGTGAAGTGTACTCTGGGCATTTTAAAAAATAAAGTCCCTCCCATGGCTTCAAGGGGGCTTGTCAACTGTGGATCCTTCCAGTGTCGTGCTCATGAGACGGGCCTGTTCCCTGCGCTGTCATCCTAATGCAGAATGATTTTGAGGGTGTCTGTTCCACAGTGATGCTAGGTTCAAAGTCTCCACAGCACTCCCTCTGTCTCTGGTGTACTTCCTTTGGATCCAGTTACTTTTCAGAGTGGTTAAAGAGGCGTCCCATCTGATTGGTTACTCCCTTGTAAAGTATAGTTAGGGGAGGGATGACCGTCATGCATAGACCAGAGCAACTCTGAACTTGAACTTGAATGTAAACTTGTTCCTCCACCTGGGAATTGGTGTCTCTTGCAGGCAAGCAGAATATGTCCTTCTTTCCCAAGGAGATTTGGAATGTGAGGTGATAGAGAGAAATGGAAGCGTGTTCCCAAAATACTGATTGGGTCTCATTATGACTCTGCAGGAAAAGCATGACATCCTGTTTCTTTCCCGAGATGCTGATTTCTCCCTTGACATCCGCTGCTGATTTCTATAGTGGAAATAATTGAGAACAAATAGCCTATGGATCCCCCTCCAGCCGTGTGGATATGAGGAAGCGCTTGATTGCCTGTCCTCAAATTGGTGCAGAGAGCACGTACTTGGATTCTGGATCTTGGTGGTTTGGATTTTAATTCTACTTCCTTCTTAGGCATTGTGGGAAAGGTGACCTGTCTATGCTATGATTCCCTGATTGCAATGTGAGAATTAATAATATTAGTATGAATTCTAGAAAGAACTCAATAGGCTGGGTGTGCTGGGTACACAACTGTAACTCCACTGACAGAGGGTTTGAGAATTTGAGGGCTATCTGAGCTTTATATCAAGTAACAGGCTAGCCTGAGCTACATAGTGAGACCTCGTCACCAAACCAAACCAAACCAAACCAAACCAAACCAAACCAAACCAAACCAAACCAAACTACAAACAAACAAAAAAGGCAAACTCCTCAGAAACACAAAATTTAGTCTGTCCTTGCCAGTTACTAGCTTTCTATTCTTAAACATTATTTTATCTGTAATATACTACTACTACCACCACTAATGTCTACTTCACAGGGCCTGAGCAGGATAATTTGGGACTGTTCTTGGAGTAGTGTCTGGTCTATCAGACAAGACTGGATACATTCAGGGTGGTGTGATCAGGGACCTGGCATAGCAATACTGACCATTAATACCATTGTGGTTTTTAGTTTGTTTCTTTACACTCTAAAAGCATGTTAGTGGCATCCAACACTGACACCAAAAGGTAACTACAGCACCCGGGGAGAACCTCGTAAGAGCGGACTATCTTTAGCTCCAGTCAAACTGAAGAGCTGTTGTGGGCCAGGAGGGAGAATGGGGACCATTTCAAGAACAGGAAGAGGCAGGGCATTTGCTGTGGAGATCAGCCATCTCTGCCGGATGTTGCCCCCTGGCTGACTGAAAGTGAGTTGCCATGAGAGCCACATGATGCCAGTGGCTTCTTATGACTTCCACCGGCAGGCTTTACATTGGAAAGTGGGTGTGTTGATGATCAGGGAATGCCCATTAAGTCCCATGGGATGACTGTGCCAGCGAGTTTCATGTCAACTTGACACAAGCTAGAGTTATCTCAAAGGAGGGAACCTCAGTTGAGAAAATGACCCTATAAAACCCAGCTGCAAGGCATTTTCTTAATCAGTGATTGATGGGGGAGGGCCCAGTCCATGGTGAGTGGTGCCATCTCTGGGCTGATGGTCCTGGATTCTATAAGAAAGCAAGCTGAGCAAGCCATGAGGAGCAAGCCAGTAAGCAGCACTCCTCCATGGCCTCTGCATGAGCTGCTGCCTCCAGGTTCCTGCCCTGTGTGAGTCCCTGCTCTGACTTCCCTCAGCGATGCACTGTTACCTGGACTTGTGAGCTGAAATAAACCCTTTTCTCCCCAAGCTGATTTGGTCATGGTGTTCATCCCAGCAACAGAAACCTTAATTAGAACAGTGACCAAACTGGTTTTGGTCAAAGTTGAGTGAGGTTCCTGAGTCCACTTTCTGATCAGCCCATCTTTCGTGTGCTTAGTCCAGTTTTAGAAAGAATCTTGTTTAGTCAGTGTACTGGAGATAGTCCATCCTGGGTGCCTAGAGAACCGGATTACGTTCTTCACCCTTACCTCCGTAGCTCATCCTCCTTACCTGACTTTACCAGAATGCTGTTCATTTGGACCACCGAGACTCCGACTAGCCTTGATGTTTCTTCTTAGTAGTTTCTCACCCACTGGCCTCCACTTTGCTTATTGGAACACATTTTCCACATGTCCTGGCTTGAGGGATGAGCCCGACCTGTTTTCCCTACTGCAAAGCTCTGATTATGGAGTCTTAAGTGTTCTATTGTTGTGAAGAGACGTCATGACAAAAGCAGCTCTTACGACGGCAAGCTTTTAACTGGGGGCTTGCTTACAACTTCGGAGGCTGCTCGTTCATGATCAGCATGGTAGAGAACACGGTGACAGGCAGACAGGCAGGCAGGCCGGCATGGTGCTGGAGCAGTAGCTCAGAGCGACATGCTGATTCATAGGCAGCAAGCAGAGAGACACTGGGCCTGGCTGGAGCTCTTGAAACATAAAAGCTCACCCCCACTGATGCACTTCCTCCAATGAGGCCACACCTAATCCCTCCAAGCAGCTCACCGCCTGGAGGCTAGGCATACAAATATGTGCGTGCATGGAGGCCATTCTCATGTAAACCACCACAAAGATTGGTTCTGCTTAAATAAATTTTATCTCCCTGTTGTAACTGTCCTGGCAGGAGTGAAGAGGAAAAATCTGAAGAGAGATACTTGCACCCTCCCTTTAGCTATTGGACTATTGAAACAGTGGTCCCCAAGAAACTGAGATTTCCCCAGGAACCTCATGATGAAAGAAGGAAGAGGTTGAAGCCTAGTATCAGCCAAAAGAGGAACTAGTCTCCCGGGAAGAGATTTCACAATGTTCTGACAACTTGTCATATCGCCCTGCAGGAGAGACTGAAGCCCAGACAATGATGGGTTAGTGATGGGCAGGTCCACATCTTGATCAGGACCGCTTAGTTATCTTCTATTTAACTCTACACCATGCCAGGACCCCCTAAGATAGACTTGAAGTTCACTGGGTTGCCTTGTTTATTTCTCTGTCCAGTGTGGCCATACTGCACAAATCTCCTGTCTCCACCTTTCACTGTGGCTTGTCTCTAATTAGCCTATTGACCAACCTAGCTTGCTAGGGCTGCCCACGTCCAGGCTCTGACCACAACTCCAGCAGCACCGTCTTTAACAAGCAGCATGGGGCACTTCTCTTTAACACGGGCTCCAGGTACAAACTTGAGGCTGATAAGCCTGAGTCAGGCTTCTGAACCCTTTCCAAGCCTGTCTGTGAGCTTCTTGAGAAGTCCAGTTTTAGCAAAAATTCCTACTAAGTCAGCAAAATGACCTATTCTGTGTCTGATTTGGTTCCTTGATCTCTTTCTCTTTCCCTGGGTGATGTTGAAGGTCTGTCTTGGGCAAGAATGCTCTCTGGTTAGTGAAACTCTCTCTGGCTATTCCCACTAAGGAATTTTCCCTTCATTGACCTCACCCTTCTTTTTGAGTATACATACATTCCTACTTCCTTGTGCTGGGCCAGACCTCTCTCCCGATGGTAAAATTCCAATCGTAGCAGTGTCTACCTACACCTATCATGGTGGACTGGAGTAAAGTCTTCCTTACCGTGCTTTAGCATGTGTCGCTGAAGAGGAGGAGCTTAGTGCAGTGGTAGAGCACTTGCCTAGCATGTGTAGGACCCGCGTTCTAGAACTGTGATTTTAAACAAATCAAGTGTAACTAAGTAATTTTTGCTTTAAGGAGGCCCAGAGTCAACACAGATGCAGTTCCCTCTCAGGCAGTAGTTGATACAAAGATGCCTTTTTTAGGATCTGGTGTGTGTGTGTGTGTGTGTGTGTGCAGGCAGGCTCACACATTTAGATACACTGGCTTGTCTCATGTTTATAATATGTCATTGTCTATCTTTCCAGGAGGAATAGATTAATAATCTACATAAGGCATTTAATTAAAACTGTGTCATCACCTCATTAATGTCTCCTCGGAGGATGTATCATCATTCTCTCTCTGGCATAGCAGTGATATGCCAGTGAGGGCATGCTCACCTGCAGGGGCAGGTGCAGAAGGAGGGTGATGTGGAAAGAGAGTGGTGCAGGTGAAAGGAGCCCTTCCCGTGACAGGGGAGCATCACCTTCCAGATCCTGTGTCTGCCTTGTTCAGTACTCAGGCAGGGAAGGTATATGTTCTGCGGGAGAGCAAGCACCCAAGGGTGTGGGTGCCTCCCAAGGCCTCCAGCCAGCACCCCTTCCCTCCCCTCCCCCGCTGGTGTTAGCTCCTCTCCTTAGAGATCAAGAAAGGATGTGGTGCTCACAGCATGACAATCCCCAGCCTACATTTCCTTTCAAGTGTAAGCACAGATAGCAGAAGGGAACACAGAGAAACTTAGAAGAAGGGCCATGAATTATTCATCTCCTACTCTGGGCACCAGGCTCACGGTGCCTCCCCCTTCCCATCCCAAAAGGCAGCCAATGAGAAAGGCCGCTTCTTCCCTGGGTGAATTACTGCTTGTGAATGGCTGGAGGATCCATTTCAAAGCCGCACTTAGAATTAGCCTATTAAAAACAGCAGCCCGATTTGTTTCAGGAGCTGTGGTGGAAATGAATGAGGGCTCTCCCCTCTCTACTAGCTATTAAAAAAGCTTTGCTTCTCACATAGCAGCTATTTTAATTAAATCAATAATTATGTTTTATTGAATTGAATGCTCTTCAGCAAAAAAAAAAAAAAAATCAGCACAGAGCCTTTCGAAAACTTAATTTAGGCCATCGGTGGGTGGGAGAGGAAGGGAAACCCAGTGGGAGATGGGGAGGAAAAACCAGAGCAATGTGGCTATTTAATAATTCTGGTTTTTATGCCTGCGGCTTCATCACTGCAGAGTGAGGCTGCATTTGGAATCTGGTGTCAGTTTCCTGGAAAGCACAGAAGGTTTGGCTTTTGAGATGTGGTGGGGAGATACTGCTCAAACCCAGTCTTCACAGTATTGATTCCCCCCCCCCCCCATTGCGTCTTTTTACCTGAAGGCAACTGTCAGACATGTCCATACATTGGTCCTTGCTGGCTGCCTCTGTCTGGTATTTGCAGTTGTTCCCTGGATAAAGAATAGCAGACATAGCCTTTCCTCTCTGGTCTTGTGAACCACATGCTTGTGCTGGGCCAGAGATTATGGCAGTGACTTTCCACTGGTATCCTGGCTCCATTCTGTGCTTCTGCTCATCTTCAAACTTCCAGATTGAGGCAGGATAGACAGGCATAAGGGGGGAAAAAAAACCCCAAAGAGACAAGCTGAATGATGGGTAATGCGACCACACAGTTGTTTCATGGTATGATGGCTAATGCGACCACACAGATGTTTCATGGTAGGACCTCATAGGAATGCTCAAGCAGGAGGCCACTCCAAACAAGCTGGGACCAATATTGCTAAATGCCCTTTGTTTTATTCTAATTCCATCTGCATATGATTAGCCTTGCAAATTTATTTGCTGTGTCATGCCTCAGATGCCATGTCATACCTGTAAAACCACAGAAGGACAGCAAAGGGGGCCAAAGGCTGAGTAAAGCCCACTGTGGGAGAGATCCAGATCTGCTCCCAGACTCCTTCTCTTCATGAATAATGATTCCATACAGGTAGGATTTTCCCATGGGAATTGCTGTCCAGGCAGGTGTGGGGTTAGATGTCTACAATCTTTTCTCTCTTGACATCAAAGCAGGGGATTGCTATGAATTTGCATCTATCCTGAGACACACAGTGATGAACAGACCTACCAGAAATGTCTAAGAAGACCCTGACGAGTCAAAACAAACAACAAACAAACAAACAAACACCCCCCAAACCTTCTGTACCTCAAATCAAACCAAACATGTCCCAAACAGAACAAAACCACGACCACAACCACAATCTAACAGCAGCATCCAGATCCCAGGGGAATTTGTCTCTCTCTTCAGGGGCTCTGCTCCCTGAGTGCCTTTGCTTTGCAATAACCATCCTCCCAATTTTCTCTTTTGCCTTCTCTCATTTTTTTTCCTTTGATGGTAACAAGATCCTGGAAACACTGGACAGATGTCTCAATTTGGTCTCTCTATTTTTGAGACTTCCTCAGACTTTGCCACTGGCAGCAAAACTGTAAAGCAGAGCTAATCCAGCCGCCTCCCTCCTTGGTCTCCTCAGTGACTACCCATTGCCTCAGGAGCACAGGCTGGAGGAATCTTCAAAGCATAGTAGAGTGGACAGGCAGGCTGGGGCCAGAGGCAGACTAGAAAGAACATGCTTTCATCTAAAAGGCCACCGACTGTTGTCGTACAGAAACAGAGCAACATGGGGCCAACGTGTGTTTTCTTTTCTTTTCCAAGAAAACTCAGAAGTCCTTGCTTTCTTACAAGCATCAGGTTGTAAAATATTGAGCACTTTGTAGATGAAGTAATTTGTTTCCAATATTTACTCTTTCTTCTTACTGGGCCTCATGTGGTGGGGGGTTTATGTTACCCAGCCCGCTGGCATGGCCACACATGGCGTGCTCTGGTCAGAGAAGTGCCAATAGCATTGGTGTGTACCATTTCCCTCTGTTGCAAATATGTGTGAAAAGGAAAGAGTTTTTCCTCTTCATATTTGGGAATGAAATGTGACAAATTTACTGCCAGGAACAAAGATGTTAAATTTCACAGGGGCACATGAGGGCCCAATCATGGAACTCCTTGAAGGAGAGTCCCATGTAGAAGCTGGTATATGCAATTTAATGAAAAGGAGGTGGTTCATGCTGTAATGTGAGTGGGAGAGTCTAGTGGGCTCTTTATCTTCATATGTTAGTTATCCAAAGCATGGTGGACAGCAGTAAACATTGGTGTACAGGTTATCTCCATGTTGATACCGATTGTTTGGAGAGTATGCCCCGAGCCCGGCTATATAGTAGATTTCTCTTAACTTCTTTGTGGAATAGCCACACTGCTTTCAACAGTAGCTAGACTAATTTGCATTCTCACCAGCAATGTTTGTTTGTTTTCTCCCATATCCGATAGCCATTCTGCCTGGGGTATGTGGAATCTCAATGCTGTTTTGATTTGCAAAGACATTGAGCATTTTCTTCATTTATTTATAGGCCAATTGTACTTCTTTGAGAACAGTGTGTTCAGCTCATTTGCCCATTTATTGATTGGATTATTTACTTTTTTATTGTATCAGTTTTTGAGTTTTTCATATAGTCTAGAAATTAATATTGGACTGATAGTTGGCATCCCCCCCCCCCCCCCCGCAGTCCTCCTCCAGTCTGTGGGCTGTGTCTTCACTCAGTTGATCGTTTCTTGCAGAAGCTTTTTAATGTAGGGCAATCCTTTTGGGCTTTTTGATGCTAGTCTGTCTCCTTCCTGGCTGGAAGTTTTCCTGTAGGGAGAGTTTATGGCAGCTGAATTCATACTCGCTGGTGCTACAAGTTGTCCTTTTTGAAGTAGGAAAATCTCTAGGATGATTCAATGGCAACTGGAATATGGGGAGGATCTTCTCAAGTCTGGATGATAGTTCTACCTGCGGCTGCTTTCTACTCAAGTGCTGCTGGTTGAAAAGAATCTCCAGCACGCTGAGGGCTCCTGATTCTTTGAAATGTACATCACAAGCAGAGCTTGCTCCCTTTGTCAGCATCTTAGAATAGACTGTGGAGCAAAGCTGGGCTCAACTCACCACGGGTGTGAGTGTGAGCAAGAAGAAAGCGTGTGCTGTGAGATGCCACAGAGCTGTGAGTAACTCAGCCTAAGTGGGCTGGCATCCACCAGTTAAAAACTTAGTTTTTGAAATGTGGTGGAAACTAAAATTGTACAGTCATGAGTTATCAACTGTCTACCTGTGCATTTTATAGGATAAGTTCAGCTGTCAGGAGGACCTTCAAGCCCTCTCCTGGGCACTTAGGCTCACCCGTACTGACTATATCATACTGCTTGTAGATCATTCCACACAATGGACATTTTTTTGGATATCTGTCTATATTGTAGCCTCTTCCTGGACTGTACTGGACAGGTGTTTGAAGAGCAAGCTCCTATGCTTCTAGGGCTAAAGCTGTTGCCCTTCTACAAGATGATTTTTATCTTCAAGGTTGTCTTTTCTTTGTTTATTTCAGGCAAGGTCTTTGAGAGAATTTTATGAAGAACTTGTCAAAATCCCCTAGATTCATCCCTTTTAGATGAACTAGAGTACATGTTGCTTGCTATAAGTCTAAATCCACCCCAGGTGTTCTTCTCTGCCATTCTTTTGAATACATGGTTGTGACCTCAAATAAGCATGCTCAGGAGTATGCTCATCTGTACCTGTGAAGATGAGTCTTTCTTGCATGAATATGTAGAAATTTACCCAGTAAAGCCTGTAGTTTCTTAGTGGGAGGGGCTACTGCTTTGAAAATGATCTCAAGTGCTCTCCTTACTTAACTGCAAGTAATAAACTTTCCTTTGATATTATCTCTCTGCCTTTGTACTCACCAGGAAGTGTACCCACCGTGTTTGGTTCTCTTGGGCTAACTCCTTTATCATGTAGTGCACAAACTACCCTCTCTGAATCAATGCGCCTATCCTCAGTCCTTCCCATTACTGGCAAGATGAGTTTTCAGACCACACTACTGGGGTTTTGTCCTCTGTGGGTGGCTCTTCTAGTCCATCACTGTTACTGGGTTGTCTTTCCCTACTAGAACTATGGGTTCCTGAGTTGTAGGTTTTATGTTTGTCCTATTTCCTTTTGGCACTCAACAGTGTTAAGTGAATGAATGAAGCTTGCCCAAGAAGCAGAGAATGGACCAGTGTGTGGTGGCCTGATTGACAATAGCCCCATAGGCTTATATGTTTGAATACTTGGTCCCCAAGAGGTGGAGCCTTGTTAGAGGAGGTATGTCTCTGGGGTTCAGGCTTTGAGGTTATAAAACACTTTGTGCTTTCTGCTTCCTGCTTTCAGATCAAGATGTGAGCTCTCAGCTGTTCATTTTACCTTTGGCTCTACCGTAATAGACTCTAACCTGAAACCGTAGCCCGATTAAATACTTCCTTTTAAAGTTCTGTGGTCATGGTGCTTTGTTACCTCAGTAGAAAAGTAACTAATACAACCAGGGAGTTTCTTAGGAGTTTTAATCATAATCTTACGTTTTGTGATTGTGGAGAGATGAAATATTGGAAGTCAAAAGACAAAAATATTTTGGGCTAAAATTATTTTGGCCCCCTTTCAATAACCACTTATTAATGTCTACCTCTGTGTCTGTCTTGACATCTTTTAACTTTTGGAATGTCTTTCTAACCTTGACATATCTAGCTGTCACCAATGCTAAAGCTAAGGTTTTGATAAAGGCAATACCTAAATTCTATAGATTTTCCCATACCGCTCCAGCCTCATGTCAGATGACCCTACTGTGTATTTTAGAAGCACATTTATTCATAACTATTTCCCCCCTGTGACTGTAAATTTCATATAATCTTTTCATGATGAAACATGTCATTCGTGGTAATTTGAATCTATGTGCCCAGGGCACGGACACTCATATTTGGCTTATTTGAGTCATCTCTCTAGCCCCACACATTTTTTTTTGGGGGGGGGGGTTGGAAGAAATATCCTAGTCCCATAAAAAAATGCATTACTTTTCAGAAGAGAAATAAAAGTAATTAATGGCCAATGAGGCAGAATTAAAAATAATTTAAACTGATGAAGCAGATATGCTCCTAAGAACAATTTAAACCACTTCTCTAATTTGGTGTCTCTCTTTGGCTTTCAATCTGAATTCTTAAGTAGCCTTGCAAGACTGGCACATGGGATAAGCTCAAGCTCATGGCCTGATAAAGGTTTCTTCTGCTAATACTTTCAATAAGCAGCTTGTTCTGGATGGGGAGGACCAAATGTCAGTAGAATCTCAGGTTCTGTAGGAGGAACAGGGGAAAAGGGAGAGATGACTCTTCTCTCTCAAAGTTTAAAAGCTAGAACATTCCTACTGTTCTGTGAGTACCTACAGGAATTATTGGGTAAATGAGACTCCAGGGAGCTCATAGTGCAATTTCTTATCATGGGTAAGTCTTTTGATAAGTAATTTGTGATCACCAGAAGGTGTGTTATTGAGACTTAAAGCTCTTTTGGACTTTGCCACCCTGATAGGTGATGTTGTTTTGAGTCTAATGGGTGAGCATATACTTAAAAGAAATCGGAAAATCTGTAATCATAGACTGAAAAGTCTGGGACTACTACAGAATCTCTGTTCTCCTTTTAAAAATGATATACATTTATGTGTGTATAAGTATATGTGTATGTACAGGTGCACATACCTGCGTGTGCATGCAGAGGCCAGAAGAGGGCAGTGTCCTGTTCTAGTGCTCGGTCTGCTCCTTTGAGCCAGGCTCTCTCCCTGAACTCGAGGCTCATGTTTTCTCAACTAGGGTGAAAGCCAGCAAGCCCCAGTGATCTTCCAGTCTCTGCCCTGCATGGAGCTGGAGTTATGGGTGTGCGCTGGACTCAGGGTGCTGGCATTTGAACTCTGTTCCTCATTATTGTGCAGCAAGTACTCTTAGCCACTAAAGCATCTATCGAGCCCTAGAATCTCTTGAATGAGTCAAACTAACCTTAGTATTACTGTGACAATGGCTACTACAGAACCATTTTTCAATGTGGAACTCACCAGAAGCCACAGAGGAAAAAAAACAAAAAGCAAAACCCACCACCTGAACATATACATAGTACAGTGGTGACTGATTGTAATAGAGGCTGTTTCTTTGGGAGATGTCCATTGCAAAGTTACTTCCCCTGACCTTGTCATGAGCCCCAAATCATAAAGAAAAACACACCTAAATTACTAAGATGTTATGGGCTCAAATTTTTTTTTTTAGACTATAGAACATCTGGTGACTTCAATAGCCTCAGAATGTATAAGGCTTCTCTTTATTCTTTAGTCCTGTGCATAGACTAACATAAAGTATATAAATAGTTATGAGACGTTTAGCTTGTAGAAACATCATATGTTTATTTAAAGCAGCAGTTCTCAAACTATGAGTCACGACTCACTCGGGGTCAAGCAACTCTTTCACAGGGGTCACCTAAGACCACTGGAAAACACAGATATTTACATGATTCATAACAGTAGCAAAATTATAGTTATGAAGTAGTAATGACATAATTTTATGGTTGAGGGTCACCACAACACAAGGAACTGTATTAAAGGGTCATAGCTTCAGGAAATTTGAGAATCATAAGTTTAAAGCATCACTAGTAGTAGTCCCAGGAGGTCAAAGTCAATTGCATTGATTAGGTGGAACATCCTAGCCAGCATGTGGTCCTCCTGGCCATAGTCTTCTGTACCTTGCTTTCTCTACAAAAGCTGTTTATGAATCTGAATCAGAGTCCCCTAAGGGTTTTATTTTCAAAGTTATTTGTGGAGGGGAATAGCAGCTCTCCCTCATTTTCCCCAGGAGACAGCCTTTGAGTAATCCAGTCCTACTTCCCATTGAGACAGGAATCAACATTGAGGTCTATGGTGAATCATCATATAGCACACATGACCAATTCCTTGACTGGACAAATAGCTAATGGTCACCTTTCTGTTGGGCAGAGGGAACATATAGAGCCTGTGTACATCTCATGGGTTTGGCCCTGATATGCTCAAAAATGACCAATCCCAGTGAAGAGTACCTTAGTCCCAGTCTAGTGTCTCCATATTTATGATGCTCTATATAAAATCTCACTGTGTTTTTTAAGCCATAATTCTTACTGTTCCCATTTAACAGTTTAGAAAGTAAGTCTATTGAAAGTTAATCTTCTAGTCCAAGTTCATGGCAATCGTAAAGTTTTGTGCCAGCCTTCAAAGCTAGGAAGACTGGAGTTAAAGATTAAAGCATTCCTTAGGAGAGTAGAAGTAGCTAGATCTGTCCTAGAGGCTGAAAGGGGGTCAAGAGGGCTGTATTAGGCATAAAATATAATTCAATCATTTATGGAAATCAAACCCAATCCAACAAATAACCCTTGCTGACCATCTACTCTATTTACTCATGTGATTATTACATGAATTCAAGAGACTCAAGGGACAAGCCTCACCCTTCCATAAGGAGCTTTTGGTGTGGAATGATTCCATGCCTTGTCTTTGTTCAGACGGAGACTAGCAGGACTGTCTTTTAAATGGAAACAGCTCTGAGAAATAGAAAAAGGCAGCCTTTGTGGAGGCATACTGTGTAGGGAAGCAAATGAAAATGCTTGATGCTGATAGGCACCTGTGTCAAAGGCAAGATGCACCTGACGGGACCAGGCCAGCGCCCCTGAGAAGAGGCGGACACTCTGCAAAGGATGCTTAAAAGCTTGTTTCATTACGGTGTTTTCAAACTATGACCACTGGTGAGAGCTCTCCTGCAGCTTAGACACTTCCCTTGATGCTAAGTGGGTGCTCAGGCAAATCATTCTGATTCTCCCTCTTTACAGAATGCTCTGTATGCATGTGTGTGAGAGAGAGGGGGAGGAGAGAAGGAACACACAGGGATGCATTCTGAACAGCCAGAAGCATTCTGTCATCCTCAGAAACAGGGGTCAGCTTCATAGAGTAATGCCCTAGTGGGGAAGGAATTTCCATATGCAGAGCAGGGATAAGCAAACTTTTTCTGTGAGGGATTGGAAAGTAAATTTATTAGGCTATATGCTGGCTAGTTTTATGTCAACTTGACACAAACTATAATTATCTGAGAGGAGGAAACCTCGACTGAGAAAATGCCTCCTTAAGATCAGGCTGTAGGACAGCCTGTAGGGCATTTTCTTAATTAGTGATTGATGGGGGAAAGTCTAGCCATTGTGGTCCCATGCCTGAGCTGGTGGTCCTAGGATCTATAAGAAAGCAGGATGTGCAAGTCATGACAAGCAAGCCAGTAAGCAACACCCTTTCATGGCCTCTGTATCAGCTCCTGCCTCCAGCTTTCTGCCCTGTTTGAGTTCCTGTCCTGGCTTCTTTCAATGATGCGCTACCATGTGGAAGTATAAGCTCAATAAACTCTATCCTGTCCTAATTGCCTTTTGGTTATGGTGTTTCATCACAGCAATAGAAACCCTAACTAAAACAGGCTTTGAATGCCTGTTGGTTTCTGTTGCAAACTTTTGACTCAACTGTATGATCATAATGTGAAACAACCATAGGCCATATGTATATGAATAAGCCTGACTGTGTTCCAATAAAACTTTATTTACAAACACAGAGTATGGATCAGATTTCAACTATAGATCATAGCTTGGGGTATTTGTGCTTTAGAGTTTCCAGTTTTAGCTTTTTAGGGGTAAAAGAAATGGAAGCAAGGACACAGCTGGATGCGGTGGTGTCTCAAGAGAAGAAAGGTTGGGAGGGTGGGCATAGGAAAGTGAAGGCATCACTTACTCTGGTACTTGGACTTTGGTCAGTGTTAAAGCAAAACCAGGTATCTTTTCTGCTTCTGCTTCTCTGTCTTCTTTTCTTCCTCTTTTTCTTTTTTAATTTTTTATTGATTCTTTGTGGATTTCACATCATGCATCCTGATCGCACTCATCCACCTGTCCGTCCCCTTGCCCTTGTGACCTCCCCTTGCCCCAGAACAAAACAAAATTTAAAAGTATAGGCAAAAAACCAAACCAACACACACACACACACACACACACACACATGTTGCTGGAGGGCTTCTTTCCAGGTTCCCCAAGCCCCGCAGTCCCACAATCCACTTATAAAATAATCACTCAGACGCTTATATCACTTATAAACTGTATGGCTGTGGCAGGCTTCTTGCTAACTGTTCTTTTATCTTAAATTAACCCATTTTTATAAATCTATAGCTTGCCACGTGGCTGGTGGCTTACCGACGTCTCTACATGCTCTTCTCCTGGCGGTGGCTGCAGTGTCTCTCCCCTCCTTCTTCCTGTTTCCCCAATTCTCCTCTCTCTTTGTCCCGCCTATACTTCCTGCCTGGTCATTAGCCATCAGTGTTTTATTTATATAGAGTGATATCCACAGCACACACACACACACACACACACACACACACACACACACAATCTCCTTGTGGAAGCTGTAGTGTGGCCCGGTGAGTCACACAGTATACCTTTTAGTCCATACATCTTTACTTATAAGTGCTCATTGCAATGAATTGTTGGTCTGGCTTGAGGCCTCTGGCTTCTGCTATCCCCATTGGTTACTGGGCTCTCACTGGGACTCCTCTTGGATATCCTGTTGTTGTCCTGTGTCATGGAGATCCTGTAGCTTTGGATCTGCAGATCTGGCCCCTTCACATACTCTAGCAGATGAGATGGATATTGAGTAGGGTAAGTCACAGTCCTAGTTGTGGGCCTGGGTGGTACCTGGGTTGGTCAGCTTCCTAGCTTACCCTCATCTTCACCACCAGGGAGCGCTCTCCAGCACTGCCCCAGCTGTCTCACCCAGTGCAGCAGGCAGCAGGGAGCAGGGCGTCTTCTCCTGCTCTCATGCCCTCTGGGGTGGGGGTGGGGGGAGGGGGTGGTGATGGTGGTGGTGGTAGTGGTGGGGGAAGAGGTTTTGGTGTTGGTGTCATGTTTGCCTGCACTCACGCCACCAGGGCCAGCTCTATTGTTTTGCCCAGGCAAGGTGTATGGCCCGCTCTCCCGATTGGTGAGGGACAGGGCCAGCTCCTCAGTTCTTATACTTCCAAGGCCAGCTCTCCTGCCTGCTGCAGTTGGCAAGGAATATGAGCTGCAGGGCATATTTCCCTCATGCGTGCCACCACATGGCCGACAGCGAAGCGGGGGCGGTCAGCTCTCC
This sequence comes from Peromyscus leucopus, assembly GCF_004664715.2. Taxonomy (NCBI): domain Eukaryota; kingdom Metazoa; phylum Chordata; class Mammalia; order Rodentia; family Cricetidae; genus Peromyscus; species Peromyscus leucopus. Next base: position 137,004,219 of record NC_051063.1, on the reverse strand, counting down.
TGCTCTCACGCTGTTCCTTATCCGTACACTTTGAAATGAAGTGAGGATGGCAGATGAAGACTTTCCCTGAGTTCTGGAAATCACCTTAGTAAATGAATTATCAAGCCTGAGGAGGGACTGTAGAGACCCCTGAGCAGAAGTGTGTAGGTGGCCTGGACACGCTCACAGTGGCTGGAATCTAGAGCCGGGCCAGCCATTCAGTTGATGTTTCTGAACTTTGGGCCATTCTCAGTGAGTAACTCTTCACAGTGGGAAGCCTCCAGGTACCCCCATGGAGGGAGCAGGAAAGGTGGGAATCACAGAGATGTCTTTTCCTGCCTAAATCCAGAGGATCACATGTCATCTGTCACCTCATCTTGGTCACAATTAGCCCTCCTGCCTTGCCACATAGCAGCGACTAGAGGAGTCTGAGCACTGTGCGCTGAGGAAGAGACATGTGAACTTATTAGTGAGTCTCGCCGTTGACTTCCTCCTGCCAGGCTATGTTGCCATGGTGACTAGGCTGAACAAGCCCAAGTATGGAGGAAGGCTAAGAAGTAGGGAATGTGAGGTATCCTTGACAGGATCTAACATCAAACAAAGACCTTGGGTATTTCCCTGAGACCCCAAGTTTGTGTGGGTCCCGCCACGTAATAGAATCCTTTAGTTCCAGATCCCACTGATAAACCTCCAACAGTTTTTCCCGGTCAGTTACCGTCCTCTGTCCTCACTAGGCAAGTTTACAATAGACTTGTTCCAGTGATAGAGCTCACAGGGTGGGAATCTGCTAAGCAACGTCACATGGAAAGACAGAGCCCAAAGAGTCAATCTCATCTCCTCTGTGCCCCTCGGAAGCACCAAAGGACGGCCAAGCATGTGGTCTATAGCAATTCCTGGGGAAGTGTCGTCGCTTTTCTTCTTCTAGGAGATGCTAGAAGTCCTGGGAGGCCCTCGCTGCTTATACTGAAGAACTCTCCATCCACTTTCTTATTCACTTTGATTGAGCTTTTGGAAGCCCCCCCCCACCCCCCATCCCAGTCCATTCCCTGAGTTCCACTGCATGGGATACAATCCCAGCCTTCATATGCTCCCACTCTGTCCAGTCCTTAGAGCAGTGGTTCTCAACCTCCCTAATGCTGAGACTCTTTAGTATAGTTCCTCGTGTTGTTCTGACCTCCAATCATAAAATCATTTTTGTTGCTACTTCATAACTGTAATTTTGCTATTGCTATGAATTGTAATGTAAATATTTATGTTTTCCAGTGTTCGTAGGTGACCCCTGTGAAAGGTTCTTTTGGTTCCCCAAAGGGGTTGTGACCTTAGGTGGTCTGATAACTTTGATTTTTTTTAAAAGACAAATCTTTGTGTGTCTGCATGTGTTCCACATATATGTGTGTGTTCACATGTACGTATGCTACATGTGTGGAGGTCAGGAAATAGCTGATAGTTTTCCCTTCTGCCTTGTTTGAGGGAGTCTCTTGTTCATTGCAGGATTTCCCAGGCCAGCTAATGATCTAGTTTGTGACTTGCTCCTCAGTAAAAGGTAGAGGAAGCCAGGCGAGTGGAGGAGAGGGATGCAAAATGCCTTATGGGTAGCAGTTTACCTGAGGTGGTATCCGTGGCATTTCTGGGCCTAGGGTGACTCAATATCACATTTGCTGGTCTACAACCTGTCTCCAACTTGAAGAATTCGCAATTCTGCCAGCTCTCACCTAGACTGTCAACGCAGGCCTTGGCTTGCTCTCCCAAAGATCACCCTCAGAGGCTATAACCACCTTCTCAAGAGGCTGCCACAGTGGAAAAGGAGCCTAGAGAAATGTGCCACAGAGGTGTGGAGGCAGGGGGAGTGTGGCATGGTTAGGTTCATCAGGAGAAGTTTGGGTTAAGTTGAAACTGAATGATCTTTCTGTATCACCCCCTGTGACAGGTAACAGTGGAGAAATGCCAGGAGTTCACGTGGAAAACAATGTTCACCGCTACTGGGAATGAGACCCAGATGTAGGTGTTTGCTTAGTATGTGTGAGACCCTGGAATTAATCTCTCACAGCATACACACACACACACACACACACACACACACACACACACACACACACCCAAAACCCAAAAACAAAAAAAACTGTTTTCAACATTTGCCTGACAGCTTATGGCATTTTTATTGCAGTGTCTAGGAGAATGGTTCTCACTTTGGAAAACGCTGACTTGGTAAATAGTAAGCAGCAACAAAATAATTGTTTAAAAATTACCCAATTCTATTTTAACAAGCTTTAGGAAAAGCTTTTCTCTCTCCTCTTGATTACTTCTCTTGTTGTTGTGTTCAAATACCCAACCAGATGCAAGTTAAGGAGAAAGGGTTTATTTGGCTTGTAATGTGAAGAGATCCAGCCCATCATGGCGGAGAACACATGGTCATGTTGCATCCAGTCAGAAAGCCAGGACCAGAAGGGAAGTGGAACCAGCTCATAAAAGCTCAAGGCCCACCCATAGTGAGCCGCTTCCTGTAGCAAAGCTTACCTCCGAAAGGTTCTACAACTTCCCAAATCAGCACTACTGGCTGGGAACCGAGTCTTCAAGCATATAAACCTCTGATGACTGTTCCCATTCAGACTGCACTGTCCTAAAAGTAGCAGACAGCCTTTGTATCGTGGTTTATACCAAGCTCTTCCACTTTCATTAGCGCGTTAGACGATCAGTTCGTGTTCAATTTTGTGAACTGGTACTACATTTTCCTGGTTGAAAATAAAAAAGGGGTCGGGCAGACGGCTCGGTTGGTAAAATGCTTACCTTGCAAGCAGGAGGGCCTGAGTTTGATCCCCAGAACTCACGCTGAAAAAAAATCTAGGTGTGTTGACACAAGTTGATAACTCCAGCACCGGGAGGCAGAGACAGGGCAACCCTTGGGATTGCGCCTGCCTAATAATCAGCAAGTTCCAGGTAAGATTGAGACATAGTGTCTCAGAAAACAATCTGCACAGAGCCTGGGGGAATGATACCTGAAGCTGATCTCTGCCACATATACCTGCATGCATACCTACACACACACACACACACACACACACACACACACACACACACACACACACATCATACACATATGAACGTGTACACACTTAAAGGGAAAATAAAGAATATGTAGGTATTGAGTAAAATGTTTTTCTCATCTCCTCTTTGTCCTGCGTGTGCTTAGATCCTATTTTCTTCAGATTCCCCTGCAGGGGCTATTATACCACTCAGTTTCCAAAGAGACGTTATTTACATATTTGCAAGACATTCAATGTATCATCTCAGCCTCTAATTTTTTTTAACAGAAAACAAATATCTTGCAGTATTTTTTAATGATTGAGGTATAATTTCCACAAAATAAAACACACCCTGTATACAGTAATGCAACTCTGAGTTTCAACAGGTCATCATGGCCACACCCCCTGAGCAGTTCTTTGCTCACACTGTGGACAGACAAACCTCTCTTCCCACTCTTAGCACCTGGCAAACGCTGGTTGATGTCCCCATTCTGCCTCTTCTGTACTGTCACATACACAGAAAACATAATGAGTTGTCTCTTCAGCCTTGCTTCTTTGACTTTTCGTAATGCTTTTAGGATGTGTGTGCTTTGTATTTTGCTTGTTTGGAGGAACAACCATTTCTTCTATCTACTTCTGTTCATGTGGTCAAGGATATGTGCATTAATTGACAACAGATTAACCGAAGAGAACATTTACTGTGCAGCAAGAGAGAACACTCTAAGAAAAGGCTCTCTCGATAGATGCATGGAAGGCTTAGCATTGGCTTAAATAACATGGGGGAGTAGGACTTTCAAGCTAGGAGATGGAAGGCCCTGATTAGGTTTGTTTACATTATTCTTTAAGATATCCCAACCCAAAAAGCAACCTTCTGCCTCAAAGCTTCTATAGTGACAAAATCTCATGGATGGTGTATCCTATAGACAACAGAAATTTATTTCTCTAAATTCTAGGGCCTGGAGAGCCCAAGATTGAGGCCTTGGCAGATCTGATGGTTGGTTGAGGTCACTTTCAGTTCTCTACCCTCTCCTGGGTTATCATGTGACAAGAGGGGAGAGAAGCTCTCTAGGCTACTTTTTAAAAATAGTACGAGCTGGGGAGGATGCTGAACTGGTAAAGTGCTTGTCTTGGAACACAGAGACCTGAGTTCAATCCTTATTGAAAAGCTAGGCTTGGTGATATTTGCTCATAATTTCAGTTGCTGGAAAGGTAAACATAGGGAGATTCTTGGAGCTCCCTGGCTAGCCTACTTGGTGAAGTCTGGGTCAGAGAGAGACTATTCTGTCAAATAGGCAAGGTGGACAATGTTCCCAAGGAATGACAATGTAGTTTGACATCATGTGGACATTCCCCCTTTCACACACATGCGCTTACATACCTACAAACATACACACATGGACACTCACTCAATTATGAGGAGTCTATACTTGTTATCTAATCACTCTCAAAGACCCTACTATCTGATACTATTGACTATTGAGGTGAGGATTTCAATCTGTGAATTTTTGTGGGGAGGAGACTGATTCTAGCACTCCAGGACCTCAGGATTAACTGTATGTGGAGAGAGGACCTTTCAAGATATAATTTTCATAATATAATGTGGTGGGTCTTATGTGATATGACTGGTATCCTTTCAAGAAAAGAGTACAACACAGATGGCCTGAGCAGCTGGGTGACAGTGTGGGGCTACATGGAGAAGCTGGCCGTTTTGGAGTCAAGGAGAAAGGCAGTGGAAAGACTTAATCTGCTGACACCTTGCTCTTGGACTTTTAGCCTCTATAAACACAGAAATGAATGTCTGTGGGCTAAGCTACCGACTCTCGTGGCACTTACTTATGCTAGAACAGGAAGCTAACACACATAGTGAGCCGTCTCTCACTTTTTTTCATTTTAAGCAATGTGTTTTGAAGACAATTCCAAAATTCATAAAGTCCGTCCCTATATTTTTTGGAGCTACGAAGAATTGAATTTGATTCTCACATCAATTCTATAAGTAATCATAATTACCCCTTGACTAAAACTGAACCACTCACAGGAGGAAGTGATTTTTCTTTCCTATTAAGCAGAAGAAATGATGATCTGTCCCAGGTCTGTTCAATTCTGTATTAGTTGCTGGTTTTGTTGGTGTGACAAAATCAACCCCAGGAAAGGATAATTTATTTTGGTCCACCATTTGAGTGTACAGTCCATCACAGCAGAGAAGGCATGGTGGCAGGAGAGTGAGGTAGCTGATCACATTCTGTCTATAGTCAGGATACAGAGAAGAAATGCTGTCTCAGCTCAATTTCTCTTTTTTGCTCAGTCCAGGACTGCAGCTCATAGAATGGCACTGCCCAATGCTCAGTGTGGGTCTTTCTTCCTCAGACAAACTTTTCTGGAAACACGGTAACAGACTCACCAGGGGTATGTCTCCTAGGTGACTCTAAACCCATCCAGTTGGCATGGAAGATTAGCTATATCACAAACTCCAGTCTTCTGTTATCTACATAGTCAAGTCCAACGTCCTTGTTTGGCTTTTAGCTTTGTCAGAACCTGTCATTTCTCATTTTAGCCCCTTTCCTGTACTAGTCCCCTCAACAAACCAATGGCTCTCTTCCCTTCCCTTTACTTTGCCTTTGTTATGGGACTGAATTATTTGAAGTTGTTTTGTATGGATGTCTACAACCTGCAAACCTTGCTGTGTGAGAACTTTCAAACTTGAAAGCAATGAGTTTTGGTGCCTCCGAGCTGTGGAAAGGTGGTCAATGAATCTTCTAGTGAATGGAATTGGGGAAAGAAAGGAATAGTAGAAACACCAGGCTTTGAACTAAATTTTGTGTTGCCACAGTGGTGTGTGTGTGTGTGTGACCCCAGTGGGGGATGTGTTTCTGTAGGGTTATTCTTAGGAATAGGGCATTTGCTGTACTGTCTGGCCAGACAGGACATTCCTCTTCTTCTCCTGCTTGACCCTATAAAACAAGCTTTCCAGTCTAGTGTAGTTTGAATTTCTTAAACTTCTCTAGATTGGTCATATGCTACAGGTGGATCCTGGTAATTGCCACATGTACCTTGAGGAATCATGGTTTCAGAAAACAATTGCATTGGTGGTACCTATTGTACCTCTTTGGATCCCATTATGGTAAAGGTCCAACAAAGCTGCCTGAGAGAATGCTGAGGCCAGGAACATGTGCAGAATGTGAAAAAGACCCGGAGATTTGGGCAAGTATTGAGGGCACTGCCAGACTTTAGTTCTTGCTCAAAACTCGATAGCAAGTGCATGAAGACTGAGAAGAAAATTAGATCGTGTATGTATGAAGTGAACCACGTTTCCTTTACCTATCTGAGTTTTGTGCATAACAAGCCAACAGGTAAGAAACGAGTCAAAGACTGGGGGTGTAGCTCAGTGGCAGGACACGTGGTTAGTGTGCACCAAAGGCCTTGGTTTAATTCTTAGCGCTCCCCTTCAACAAGAGCAACCAAGCAGAGTCAATGTATCAAAACGTTCACCATTGAACTAGACAATGTTTCTTGCCTTGGTTGAAGGGCCAGTTCAGCTTTCTCCACCGTTGTATAATACTGTGTGAGTTTTTGTTCTATTGATATTCACCAACCTGATGCTTGAGGGTTATCCATTCAGATATTAGTCTGTGTCTAGAAACCTTGCCAAGGCCCTTCCCTTTGGATAACACTAAAGAAGACTCCCCTCCCCACCTCCTGCACCCCCAGTGATTAATTGTTCTTGAAAGTAGCTCTCTGAGGCTGAGATGCCTGTATTACATTTCCCAGTGTCTTGCACCCAGGTATAACCACATCAGAACCAATGGTGAGTGATGTGTGCCTGCCTTCATTTCGGCATCTGCTTTCTCTTTTCTCATCTGAGGAAGAAACCAATGCCTTGGAAGCTGGAACAACTTAGACTTCAAAATCATCACATGAAGGACAGTGTTGTGTTGGGTTATGACCCAACACAGTGAGAAATGGACTTCTGCTATGTAGGGCTTTCTTACTGATAGCAGCTGTCAGCAATCTCTTAATTAATTCCTCCAGCACAGGACTGGAGAAATTGACACTCAGGAGGGTGGAGTTGGTGGTGATAAAATACACTTAGGTCAACTTATGAATCTCTTACAATGCTCACAAGATTGTATTAGATACCAAAAACCAGACACAAAATGAGGTAGCAGACAACCCTTTCCAAGGCTGTCAGCTGCCTTTTATTGTTTGAAAACACTTCCTTACTTAGTATTCTCATCCGACCTTGAACCGAAGTCAGGGAGACCCATGTTGAAAGATGGAGCAATTGGGAGTCATTTAAATCGTTGTAGCAAAATGACATATGACAGGACTTTTAAGATTTGACTTAAATATATGTGCTTGTACCAGATTTTTATATAGCTTTTTATGTGAGTGTGGCCTCTCTGGTCAGAGTTATACTTTGTTTCTATTTGTGTGTGGGCGTGTGTGTGTGTGTGTGTGTGTGTGTGTGTGTGTGTGTATGTGTGTGTGATATTCATATGTGTATGCCTGAAATGTGATGTGTTCATACATGTATGCTTGTGTGTGTACATATGTATAGGGGACAGAAGTTAACATCAAGTATCTTCTTTAATTACTCTCTGCATCATCATCATCATTATTCATTATATATCTTGAGATAGGATCTCTCACTGAAGCTGGAGCTCACTAATTTGGCTAGACTGGCTGGCCATAAACTCTGGGAATCCTCCTGCCTCTTCAGAGCTGAGATTATAACCATATGCCACCATACCCAGATTTTTTTTTTTTACATAAGTGCTGGGAATCCAAATTCAAGTCTTCATGTCTTTGTGGTTAGCATTTTACTGATGGGCAATCTCCCCTACTCCAATTTCTTCCCATCATAAACCTCCTCATCATGAATCACCTATAACTTCTAGGCTTGGTTTCTTTGAAGTGAAATCAGAGCTTAAGCAAAACATTTGGAGTTTAGTCTCCGTATAGGTGGTTTACTTTCCTTCAATTCTTTTTCAGTCTTTAATTGTGTGTATGTGTGTGTGTGTGTGTGTGTGTGTGTGTGTGTGTGTGTGTGTGTGTGTGTGTATGGGGGGGCAGAGCTGGTTCTTTCCTTATACCATGTGGGTCCTTGGGATAGAATCAGGTTGTCAGTCTTGGCTGCAAGCTCCTTTACCGGCTGAGCCATCTCGCCAGCCCTCATCTATGGTGTTTTGCCGTAGGAATTTGGAAAAGCAAAAGCAATCTTTAAGGTTTATTGTCTCTGTGGCGACTTTCCTAGATATTTAACTGAGTTTCCACAGACGTGAAATCTTTTTGCATTCATATTTCATTAGTTCAGATATTACTTAATAAGATTACACAGTTGCAGTAATTGGCAACCCAGATTTGTGAACAAATGAAGCTGATATTAGATGAAAGGAAAAGTGTGGACACCTCCTGTTCAGTGGCATAGTCTTGGTGCTGATACCGCAGATAGAGACTAAATGTTGGATACTCCTTGGCAGCTAGCCTGGAAGACCCCTTTCCCTGGGCAATGCTGTACTCTGGTATGTCTTATCCTTGATGGATGGGTCCTGAACATGATCCCAACCCGCATATTGTCCCTACGTCAAAAGTCCTATGCAGAGCCTGATGCGATGGAAGGACATTCTCAAGCAGCAGCACAACCCCTTTAATAGGTGAAATGTAAATACGGTGTCAAGACAGAAACAAATTGAGGGACCCTCCCAAATTTCCGAGCTGCCAATGGGAAGAAGTGGGGCTGAAACCTTTGCTAGCCAAGCCACAGTTGACTCCCCAGGTATCTAAGACTTGCCATTAACATTGTTCTGCCTTTTGGCAGGATTGAGTGTATAAGACAGGTCTGTGCTTATAATATGACAATAATTTCCCCAGCCTCATTAAGTGCTGGTACACTTGGCCAAGCTGGGCATGGGGGTGCATTGAAGGAGGCCGAGGCAGGAAGATTGCCATGAGTCTTATTCCGTCCACTCCTGGGTTTTTATCAGCTTGGTTTGTTCACCCTAGGTTATTGTCCAGTTCCACAGTGCTTGCCCCTTCTCTAAATCCTGTAGTGGGTAGTTGTTCCAGTGGTGAGTGTCCCCGCCTGTCACAAGGGAGATGGCGAATCGATTCCCAGACTGGGAGCCAATTTATCCAGATCTTGAGTCTTAAGGGCTCCCATCTTGGCCCTGCCCTAGGGGCAGGTCATAGGTAGGCATGGCAGTTACCGGAAGCCTCACTAGGGCCAGTTTTTCCAGGTCAAAGCTGGAACAACTACCCACTTCAAAATCCCTTCTTCTGAATTTTTAAAAAGCCTCTTTTATTTCAGGATTCTCTGTTAATCTGTCCTATTGAATTTTATTTGCTTATTTATTTTTCCTGTCTTCATATGCATGTATGCAGTATGCATATTTATGTGCATGCATATTTGCATGCATGGGGTCCACCAGTGTTGGTGTAGATACAGGTGTATGTGAGTGCATTTGGAGGCCTAAGGTTGATGTCAAGAATTATCTTCCATCACTCTCCTTCAAAGAGGCAGAGTCTCTTAATCAAACCCAGATCTAGTTCATCTGGCTAGCCTTTTAAGCAAGTTTGCTCTTGGGATCCACCTTCCTAGGCTGAAATACAGGCAGGTGGCTACCCTGCATTTATGTGTTTTTTTTCTTTTTCCCCCCGAGATAGGATTTCTCTGTATGTTTTTGGTGCCTGTCCTGGATCTCACTCTGTAGACCAGGCTGGCCTTGAACTCACAGAGATCCGCCTGGCTCTGCCTTCCGAGTGCTGGGATTAAAGGTGTGTGCCACCACCGCCTGGCTTTATGTGGGTCTGAGGAGATCTGAACTCTGATGCTCATGCTTGTGCTGCAAACACTTTGGCTATTGAGACATCTCCCCAGCCTCCTGCTGAATTGTATGCCCGGGTCTTTCCAGGTATCGCTTGCGCATCAGGAATCCCGCCCACCTCTTCCTTGCCCTACTCTACTCAGAAACTCTGTCCGATTATTTCCTCCCACCCAGACACAAATAACTGGCTCATGAGGTTGATGATAACTTATTCTTTTGAGAGAAACAAATTTGGGTCGCTGAAGGAGGTACTCTGGGGGGGGAGTAGGGGAAGAGTGGGAGTGTATTTTGATTCCAGTCATTCTCCAGGTCCCAGTTCCATTATTCATCTGTCTGTCTGTCCATCTGTTTCCATGTGTCAAGTGGAGACTGAGTATTATTTGGGGGGTCTGGTCCAGTTGCAAGCACTGGAGTTAGATCACAGAGAAAACTACCTAAGGGCCTCGGTTTTTATTCTATGACAGGGAGCCATTAAACGGACATGGTCTAGTTTGGGCTTAACAGGGACACAAGTTATTCTGTGGAGGGAAAGGTGCACGGAGCAGCAGCAGGTAGTGAGGCTCTTTATGGTTCTTGCTGCTCTCCAGATAGGAGCCAGTGGCAGTCTGAACAAAGGTGGCGGCAGTGGAGGGGGCAGGGAACAACCGGGCTTTGTGTCTTTTTGATGAAGGAAAATGATTTGTTGGTGGATTTGAACTACTTGTGGGTGTGAGAGAGTGATGAGTCTATCTGAGCAACTGGATGAGCGGCGTTTCCCGAGATGGCGATGACTGTGGGGAGATCCAGTTTCAGGTTGAAAATTCAAAGTCTTAGTTTGTCCCCGGCAGGTGGGAGCTGCCCATCTGACATCTCAGTGGAATGATGAGAGGGCAGTTGGACATGTGGGATTAATGAGAACAGAGCATCCTTAGTTCTGTTCTCTTCTCAGACCCCACATGTGACTCAGAAAGCCTGCCTAAAACCCAGTGGTGACGTCTTTCACACAGCAGGTCAGAATCTTTCCCCGACCTTGAAGACCCAGTGTGAGCGGGTCTCCCTTTGCCTCTTGCCTTGCTTGCAGTGGTCTCTCCTGGCCCCTGGCTGTTCTCAAAGCTAACCTGGTCTACTTCTTTGCAGGGCCAGGTTCCTCTCCCGGCATACTTTTCGCTAAGGCAGTGGCTCTCAACCTTTCTAATGCTGCCACCCTTCATACAGTTCCTCATGTGGTGACCCCCAACCATAACATTAATTGCATTGCTACCTCATAACTATAATTTCGCTACTGTTATGAATCACAATGTAAATATCTGATATGCAGGATATATGATATGCAACTACTGTGAAAGCATCCTTCGACCTTTAAGGGTGGTCACGACCTATAGGTTGAGAATCACTGCCCTAAGACTGAAGACTTACCCTTGCCTCCTTCGGGATTATTGCAGCATTACATTCTGGGCTTTTAAAGATCACAGTGGTGTTCAAAGTCATCTATTCTGCTAATCCTTACTCATCCTTCCAATCCCTTCTCTTTCTTTGGGTCTCATTCTCTTCTCACTGAATGTATCTCTGACTCATGTTGTTTTCTCTCTGTTTCTTTTGGCACAATAGTGACTCTAAGTAGGCAGAGAGTTTTGTCCACATGGCTCATGGCTCCATCCCCAGTGCCGGACAATAAATGTGTCTTGAGCGAGGAAGTACGAGGGACCCTCTTCTTGTAGTTGGTGAGATACTCCAGTGTTTTCATGGCAAATCCCTTTAACTGGAATCAGAAGGAGTAGGTTTCCATGGCTTAATAGGAATGAGGTCTATGCTCCAGATGTCCTCTTTTTCTTTTTGGTACCCGTGATACTTTGTATCTACTAGGGCTCCTGGCATACTTCACAGTGGTGCTCCATTGTCCGGTGCCTGCTTCCCGACAAGACTGGAAACTCACCAGGGCTGAGGAGTAGAATTTATTTACATGCCTACCACAGTGCATAAGTCATTAACATGAACAGCAGTCATTTGCGGAATGAAATGATTTTAAGCTAAATTAATTTCTCTGTCATTATAAAGGTGAGACAAATTGTAAGAGCGAAACTCACTTGTGTCTTAGGAAAGCTTTGCTTTGCAGACGGGAAAGCTAATTTACTCTTAAAGGATTTACACTCAAAGGATGAGTGTTTAGCTATGTGTGGCATATTTAACTAAAACTGGGCCAAAAAAGGGGGAAAAAAAGCATTTGCATGTACACGTTAGGAACCATTCAAAAGACTTTAAGAATATGAATTCACTGAATTTTCATACCAACTTTTGGATGGGGACATTATCACATCCACTCTGCATACAAGGAAAGAAAGTGCCATGAAGGAAATTAAGGTACATGAAGTAATTTAGTTAAGATTATAAACCTTATAATCTATATAGAGGCAAAGCCAGGATAGAGCTCAGGCAGCCTGGCTCCATGACACACACCTTCTAGTTAAACAGAGTGGGGGTAGCATATTGCTAAACAGCCTTCCGAGGAATGGGTGAAAATGGCAAGATGAGCCAGGAGAAAGAATGGGGATACCCTCCGCCCTTTGCATTGTTTCCCTTTGCATAAAGCTATCTTCACAAATAATCAGACTTTTCTAAGCATAGCTTGTCATACAAAGTGCGGTATCAACAGGCAGGTGGGGTTATGCGTCCAAGCTAATCCTTGAGTGAGTTTCAGCAGACACAGCTTCGGAGTCACTTTTTAGCCACTGGGTCTGGGCCTAATCTGTTACTCCATCACCCTCCATGCCTCAGTGCCCGTATGGCGGCTGACTTATTCCTTCTTAGTTCTATGTTTCCACACCCTAAGTGTGGCCTGAGCAGTGTGATATTAGGGTATGCATAGTCTTTGTGGGGCCCCGCCTGGCATCTCCCATGGTCGGATTCTGGAATGGCTAACTTGACTCTTCTTCCAGAAGCCTTACTCTGCTATCCTTCCAAGGCGTGATCGCATTATGATCAAGGTGGGTCCTGCCTGAAACCCACCAGCACATTCGTTTGCAGATATCTTCCAGATACCCTCGGTCTCGTTGTGCTTCTGTGAACTTCCACAGGGAGGAAACAAGCAGCCCTGCCCTTGGTCCCTGCCTTTCAGCGGTTGCATATGTACTAGAGAAACGAGACTGCCTCTGGGAAGCAGTTACGGAAAAGATGACCGTGTGTAATGAACGACCGAATCACACAGCCATGTTGTGAAGCACAGGAGGTCAGAAATTGTACACATTAGAGTGTCCTGAAGAAAATCACAAAATGTCACAGTGAGGGGATACAACTGCCCCCCCTTAGCGTAGAGAACATAAGCCACTCTGGAGATAAGGATAGAGGATAAGGACAATGGGAAGTTACAGGAGAAAAGACATCAAGAGTCATAAGGTATCATCGACCAAGGCAAAGAGAAAACAGAAGCAGCCTCCGCCCAGGAGAAGGACATGAGCCGAACAACCTATTCTGCGTCAAGCTTGGGGGCTGCAAGTGAATTCTGCTCGCTGTTCAAGTACTGCCATTAGCTAAGTGAGTACCTGGTCTTCTCAGAGTGGCTGCTTAGCCACCCCAAACATGCTGACAGAGAGCAGTCCTCAGAAGGTGATGGCGAGATGCCCATGGGCATGAAAGTTACTGAGGTGTGAAGACCTCAGTACATCAGAGCCATCGGATGAATCATTTTGCTGGGAAAGCAATACGAAGTCCTATTACTGGCCTCACTGACTCCTTGTGTCTGTTTGGGTGGGTTTTGGTGGCTCAACAAAACTACCTAGAGAGCTCCTGCTGCCCCCAGGTGTGGACTTATTTCCAGCAATGTGAGGAGCCTGATGGCCTCCTTATTTCCTGGTCCCATGTGCGAACCAGCAGCTGCTCTGGAAGACAGACAGTGGTACTGTTCTTCCAAAACACCTGCATTGCTTCTTAATGAGCTTATTTGATAGGATAATGTCACACTCGGCTACAGCTCTTTGGAGAGGCTGAGGATAATGCCAGAAGTTGGAGGAAATGAGTTCCTGGCTCTACCATACACCAACTAGGTGACCTGAAGCAAATAACGTAACCTCTTTGGGCCTCAAACAGCTAAGGTCCATTTTGATCCAAATATTTTATGAGCCCAAGAAGACAGCTAGTACAAGAAAACATTGTAGATGGGCCAGAGGTTAGAATTTTCAGTTCTCAGCCTTAATAGTTATGCAGCTCTGGGAAAGTTATCCAATGGCTCTAAGCCTCAGTTTTATATATATACATATATATTATAATGAGGGAAATAAAAGTACATACAATAAAATAAAGTAATTGGAAACAGGCCAGATATAATACATTTGCTTTGCTGTACACTGGTTGCTTTCCTATTCCCCTTATCTCTGGTGACCAAGAAAACCAACTAACCATACAAAGTAAGTCTTTTTTCCTTCCTTCCTCTTCTATCTAATGCTTTTTCCTGAGCATCTCTGGAAATCCAGGTCCAGAGTTAGGTTCTGGTGTTGCTTGGGTGAACATGGTTTATCAGGTTGTTTGGTTCCAGAATCTTTTTTTTTTTTTTTGGTTTTTTCGAGACAGGGTTTCTCTGCATAGCTTTGTGCCTTTCCTGGAGCTCACTTGGTAGCCCAGGCTGGCCTCGAACTCACAGAGATCCGCCTGGCTCTGCCTCCCGAGTGCTGGGATTAAAGGCGTGTGCCACCACTGCCCGGCCCGGTTCCAGAATCTTCTAGGATGCTTTGTGAAGGAGTTATCATTTTGGCTAAGGCACTACTGTGTATATGTGTGTGTGTGTGTGTGTGTGTGTGTGTGTGTGTGTGTGTGTGTGTGATGGATGCATGGATGAATGAATGGATGGATAGATGGATAGGGCAGTCTTGGGCGTCATCCTTAGAAACATGGTTTGCTTCTTTTGAGACAAGGTCTCTCACTAGCCTAGAGCTCACCAATGAGGCTTGGGTGACTTGCCCACAGGTCCCAGGGATGCCCTTGCCTCTGCCTCTGCCTCCTCAGGGCTAGGATATAAGCATATGCCACACACCTGGCTTTTGCACATGGATGCTAGGGATCAAACCTAGGTCCTTGTACTTGCACAGAAAGTGGTTTAGTCACTGACTCATCCCCTTAGCTCCAAGATACAATGATCTTAATTATAACTAATGTATGTCTTCCCCCAAAGACTCTAGGCTACAGTATCAGGACTATATTCAGCCTGGTGAATCTGGGACCTACAGACCTTTAGGTCCCTAAAGTAGACAGTGGCATCCATGGAACTTCTGTTTTATTTGGAAAATACCCCGTTGTTCTCAGAAGGGCAATTCAGGGGTTCACAGAATTCCCTTCTTGGCTTCACAGCTCTGTCTCTGTCTGACCCTGCCAACCAGGCATAGCCTTGAACTCTTGGAAAGGCAAACTAGTGGATGTTTGTCCCTACCAGAAGTTGACAGGGATCACAAGAAACTTGTAACCCTACCCCAGCTGAGCCACAGAACCCGAGCCACGGGCTGAGCCAGCCATTTCGCTTGGCTCTGACATCTGAGCCACTGGCAGCCACTAGCTCACCTCTGAGGAGCAGTGACCTATGGAGCCACCTGGACCAAGCCTGGGAGTGTTTGTGTTCCTTTGGAGGAAACCTGGACCATCTGCCCTTCCACAGTTGAGTGCTGGGAACTGTTCTTTTATGGGGGGCAGGCAGGTCTTCTTTTCAGAGAGGCGCATTAAGCATAAGGGTTATACGTTTTTCTTTTCTTTTCTTTTTTCCTGTTTCTATTAAAAGAATACATTGCTCCCTTCTTTGATACAAAGGAGTTGAATGAGGAGGTCAAGCAATCTCAGTCATGCTGAATGAAACCACGGATCTGCCTTCATTTGTTTATTCCTTTATTGCATGCACGTGTGTGCCTGCAAGTATGCACCCTCAGACGCATGGGAATCTCTGCATGCACGTTTGTTGAGGCCAGAGGTCTCTGTCAAGTGTCTTCCTTTATTGCTTTCCAACTTATAGTTTGAGACAGGGTCTCTTGATGAAACTGGAGTGCACTGGTTTTGCTAACCTGACAGGTCAGCAAGTTCTAAGCATCTCCCTGTCTCTTCCTTCCCAGCTCCAGGATTAAGGGTGCATGCCATTGGGTCTGGCTTTTATGTGGGTGCTGGGAATCGAACTTGGCTCGTCAAGCTTTTGTGTGAGCACTTTAATGACTGAGCCATCTCTTTAGCTCTATTTATTAAACTGGAAAATGATTTTATTTAGGATATAAGAGCTCTTTTACTACGACGACGATGACGACGACTACTACTACTACTACCTTCTCATATATTACAGTTTGACCACAGTTTCCCCTCCTTCCCCTGTCCCCAGTTTCTCCCTTTCATCTCTCCTTTCCCCCAGATCCATGACTCTTCCATGTCACCTCATAAGAAAGGAAGCCTCCCAGGGGCGGCCACTGAACACAGCATAATATGCTACAATAAGACTAGGCACATACCGTCATACCAAGGCTGGATGAGGCAACCTAGTAGGAGAGAAAGGGTCTCGTAAGTAGGCAAAAGAGTCAGCAAACCTCCCTTCCCACTGTTAGGAATCCACAAGAACACCAAGCTACGCAGCCATAACATATATGCAGGGGACCCAGGTCAGACCCCCACAGGCTCCCTGATCTCAGTGAGCCCCTGTGAGTCCCAGTCAATTGATTCTGTGGACCTTGTTCTCTTGGTGTCCCTGACCCCTCTGGTTCTTCCAATCCCCCCTCCTCCTGCTTTGCAGGACTTTTGGAGCTCTGCCTCGTGTTAGGCTGTGGGTCTCTGCATCTGCTCCCATCAGTTGCTGGATGAAGTCTCTCTGATCTCCTTGATGAGGATTCTGCTAGGCTCTGGTCCCAGAACACTCTGCAGGCAGGACAAGCTGTAGGTTGAAGGTTTTGTGCCTGGGTTGGGGTTCCAAACCTTCCGCTTGGGGCCTTGCCTGGTCACAGAAGATGGCTGATTTGGGGGCTTTCTTCCCCCCCTCTTTCTGACCTTCCTTCTCTTTTTTCTCATCCTTTTGCCCCTTTCTTCTTCCTTGTGATCCTCTAGGATAGTGTGCATGTACCTTGCTTGAGTTTGGATGTGAAGGTGCTTTATTACAGAGCAGGGGGAGACAGGGAGGCAAAGAAGAGGCCCAGCCCAGCAGACAATGCTCCAGAGCTGGAAACCACCCCACCAGCAGCCAAACCCCAGTTTTGTCATGGAAGTCACTGGCTGCAAGGGCCTCATTTGGGCATGGGGATTTGCACTCTGAGGACAGTTGCTCTCTCCCAGGGCAATGGTTCTTGTTTTCCCGTGAAAATTCAGGCTGCCAAAATTGATAGTTTTTCACAGCTTGCCTGACAGGTACAATTGTCGCCTGGAACAGAATAAAGAGACAATGCAAAGTAGCTCCTCTAAGCTGCCTTTAATTGGCTCTTCAAGTCACTTTCCCGAGATGGATTAATCACACTGAGACACAGTATGTCAGCTCAGCTCATAAAACCTGCTTCCTCCCGATCATTTTCCAGGGCCAAGAGAGAGATATGTAGTATGGCTTTTGGTCCTTATGTAAAGTCTTGTTACGAGATTTTACAGAGACTGGCTGATGGGCCACACCCAGCCAGGTTTTGGCACAGTAAGTCCAGTGGACAGGTGTGAGTGAATCCCAGAGGTAGGTTTAAGTGCATATGAAATTCTTTCCACTTTCGAAAAGACGACGGGTCCCCTCCCTCTCCCTAAACCACTATTCTGCTGGCAGGAGGTTGTATTATGCAAACTCTTGCCTGGAGCTCTGTAGAGATTCCCATTAAAATTCTATTTCCTATTTAAGGACACTTCTGTGTGAGTATTGATCACTGGACCAGGGCCATTTCAGCGCTAAAAAGCCTTCCAAGTGCACCCGACTGTCCTTCCCCAAAGCAAATACGCACGTCTGAAGAAAGTCATTGGTTGTGGCAGTTTTAATTTTTGGTGTAAAGCTCGGTTACTTGGAAGGAGAAAACCACGGAGGCACAGCATCCATGAAGAATTTAAGGCCAAAATCAAATCAAATCAAATCAAATGTGCACCAGTTAATCTTAAACACTCGATGGTATGCAAATTCACACTCCTGTTCATGTAAATCACTCTAATGAGAACTGGTTTCAAACAGCCAGACGAGAGTGGCTTTTCTCCGTTTACTTCCTAGTTTGAGAGTGCGAGAGATGGACAGGTACTTGGATGACTTTGCCAGGACTTCTTTGGGATGCCAGGATGGCTGGGGGGTGGGGTGAGAGGAGGGAAAGGGTGAAGGATGGAAGGGAGGGGCATCTGGGCTTGATGGTCTGCTTGGTGGCTGTGACTTCTACAAGGCTTCAGTTTAATCCCTCTATGGCTGAGACATCATGACAAGTGCCTGTGGTCTAGAAGCAGACCATGGCTGCATGTTGGAGGGTGGCGGTTCCTTGCTGGCTCTCCTTTACTGATCACCTGTAGCTTTGTGATGAATGGATCCTTTCAACTCGGCTGCTTCCTTTTGAGAGCGAGGACGACAGTCTCTTTAGCGATGCTGACAACAGGGCTGAGTCTAATACAATGCAATGTAGTCACTCATTGACATGTTTTGTTAGCTAGAACAGATCCTCCCCACACTCAAGAAATCATGCATAGTCATTCAGAGGCGTGAACACTGAGAAGTGAAGAATTGGAGTGGGAAGCTATCATACCATTTCCTTATGTGTGGCGTGGTGTGTGTGTATGTGTGTGTGTGTGTGTGTGTGTGTGTGTGTGTGTGTGTGTGTGTGTGTATGTGTGCGTGCATATGGAAACCAGAGGTCAAACTTGGGTGGTGTTCTCTAGGTGCTATCTAATTCCTTGTGGTAACAAAGTCTATGATGGTGGCTCACTGAGTAGGTTTAGACGGCTGCTCAGTGAACTCTATGGATCTGCCTGTCTTTGCCTCCCCAGTGCTGGAATTGCATGCATGTGCTACCATGCTCAGCTTTTTTTTTTTTTAAAAGAATTTCCTTTTACATGTGTGTCCAAGGGTCAAACTCGGGTCTTCCTGCTTGTACAGCAAGAACCTCATCACCTTAGCTATTTCCCCAGCCTTATCATCCCATGTCATTTCCAAGTGTCCCCAAAGGGCTAAGCAATGCCAACTCCCATGTCACTTTGGTAGCATATCCTGAGGTCACTGAGCACTGGTCTTTTTACCTTTCAAGCATCCCCACCTGTTTTCAGCTATTTTGTACCCTTCTAAATGAAGTGATGCCTTTTTGTTAAGCCATGTTGATAGATGACAGAGGATTTTAATTTCAAACACTCCTCTGATGTTATTCTTAACCAAATTTAGTTGTACGGATGGGTCATCATCGTTCAGGGCTCACACTGGGTCATCTTGTGTTTGAGAGAGGACACAGGGGTTAGAGAACAGAAGAAATCAATCTTGAACTAGGTGTGTGACACAGGCTAAGAAGGAGGATGAAGGACTCTGTTTCTTGGATCTTGGCTTTGGATAGCAGTCAGGTTGTGAGCTAGTATGGGGGTTTTGACTCTGAACGACTGTAAAGACGGACAACTCAGTGAGAGCATTAGCTGCCATATTGTAGAAGGGAAATCTGGAATATCGGATATGGTCCCCAAGTCATGGGCTTCCCAAGAGAGTGCTATCAGAAGTTTCAATCAGTTGTTTGATTAATACAGCATCAGAATCACTGAGCATGGGAACTGAATTTCACCTTAGCCATTAGATACCAGTCTAATGCTTGAAAATGGTACCTACTAGTGTTCATTCATCACTTGTTTGTGCCTGACTTGGGGATACACATTTTTTTTTTTTTTTTTTTCGAGACAGGGTTTCTCTGTGTAGCTTTGCGCCTTTCCTGGATCTCACTTGGTAGCCCAGGCTGGCCTCGAACTCACAAAGATCCACCTGCCTCTGCCTCCCGAGTGCTGGGATTAAAGGCGTGCGCCACCACCGCCCGGCTTGGGGATACACATTTTTAATACATTGCCAATTTATACCCTTACAACCTTTTCTTAAAAAAAAAGAACAAAAACTATTTTTGCTTCAGCACTGAGAAACTGAGGCACATAGAATTTAAAAAACTTGTTAAGTTACACAACTAAAATTGGAAGCACCTGGAAGTGAACTGAGGTTGTGACCTTAGAGATATTATTCTTGGGCTATGCTACAGAGCTACTCACACTTCCTGCTCTACAACAGTGATTGATACGTATACGTGAAGCAAATGACTGAATGGACTTGTCACAAGCCAGAGTGTGGCCTTTGCCTCACGGCTCTTTCCCAGTGCATCCATGCCCCTGGCCAGGCTGGTGTTGGGTTCCTGTAACCCTGGCCAGCGATCTCTCAGCCTTTGCTGAGGAAGGAGGAGGCATCTGGACGAATGACCCTGATGGCTGATATCTCTATTCCTCCTCCATTTCACTCTGGGCAGCCTGGCCCGAGAAGCCCTTGTTTCCAACTTGTTTGTGATCTGATACTTCATCTTGGGGGCTCAGAAGCTGTGAGCCCCTGAGCTGGCTAAGCTTCAAGGTCTGATGGACATTCCATACCTGTCAGCACTGTAGGCCTGGCTCCTGATGAGACTGGCTTGGAGGGCGGGTTTTCTTGGCTTTCCCTGAAGAAGTCTGTCAGGTGTCCATGACAGTGAAGTCCTGAGTAGATGCTGAGTAGAGCTGGCCTTCTGCCTCATAGGGCCAAGGGTATGATGACCTTTGAGCTGCCTCTTGCTGACAGGGCTGTGAACATCAGTCTATATTCTACCTAGCCCATAGGTGGGACTTTCTACTTTCGCTGGCAGCCAATGGAACCCCATATGTATCTACTGCTATGCTGGGCATTATGAACATAGAAGGCTCCAATGGCCTTTGGAAGACTCAGGTCTAGTGATGGAGTATCCACACTGACCAAGTATTATAGCATAGAACTACCACTTCGTTATCTGTATGTGTTCTCTGGAGACATATGAAAAAGAGCATTTAATTCTTCCACTTGATACAGTGGTATTAGGTTAGTAAGGTGGCAAAGAGAGAAGGAACAGTTTAGTGAGGGATAAAGTCAGTTCAGTTCCTGCTTGGTAGCATCATAAATTAGTCTAAAGGTACCAGTGAGCATGTGGTAGGTGTTCAGGGATCTGGTGGTGGTGGAGATGCCTGTCCTGTCTTTGCTCCTTTACTGTTAAATTCTGAGTTTGTTTTCTTCCCAAAGGGAAAAGCGCTGTTCTTCCCATAACCTCTGAAGGTGGCCTTCCCTTCAGTTTCTCATGCTGGCCTCCAGCTCTTTAAGACCCCCCACCCCAAGTAAGGCTGAGCATGTTTGCTCTGTTTGGAATCTGCAAACCCTGTGGTCATAGGAGGTCATCCCAGAGATGTCCAAAAGTGACCAGAGTACCAAATGATTCTCTTTGTTGGGTAGAAATTGTGATAATGTGTTACTCCCTCCACACAGCACACAGTGATGAGGAACCCCAGACCACACTGCTCAGAAATTTCCCAACCACTCATCACCTTACATGAATCCCCTCCTGGTATGGTATTGACTCTGTATCTCAGTGTTCTGCATTTATACATTCAACCAAACACAGACTGAAAGATTTCAAAAAATTATATCTATATTAAACATGTATAGACTCTCCATGTCATCACGATTTAAATAACATTCAATAACACCGATTTCTCTATTGTTTGTTGGTTCAAGTAATCTAGAGATGACTTAAAGTCTGTGTGAAGATGTGCACAGTATACCAGGTCAGTTATGAAGTTCTTGAGCATCATTGGCTTGGGACCCACAGGATGCCCTGGGAAAAAAATCCTCTGGATACCACTCTTAATACTCTAGTCATTAATTAAGGTAGATTTTACTGGATCCATAGCAGTATCGATAACATTAGTAACACCTACATTTATCAAGCACTGTACTGAGAACACTGTGACTGTTACTCCTGTTAGTACTCTCAGCTCCTTGTGAGCTAGACACTATCACCTTCACACTTAACAAATAAGAAAGTTGGGCCATAGAGAACATGATTCATTTCTTAAAGTTATACAGCTAGCAGACAAGGTAACAAGAGTTTGAACACAGACATTCTGTATTTAGAGAGGAGAGACCAGTCCAGAAAGAACTTACATTTCACTGTCCTCTTCCACAAAAGGGACCTGTATTGATGAGCATCAAAGTCTCTGCCTACTCTGAGAAGACTTCACATCTGGCTTCACTGTGGACATGTTCTCCTGTGACTTATGCTGTCCTCTTGTCCCAGCAAAGCAATCCCATTTTGCCATTTGAGAGTTTAAATTCACTGAGAATTTTTCTGCCAGAGGCTTTTCCATATTCAGCCTTTCCACTCAGTGAAAATCTGGAAAGGACCTTGGGAGGATGTCCACTTCAGGGGACTTGTGCGAAGACTGATTTAGAGAACATGTACAAATAACACTCTTGCAAACAGATTTCCTTTGAAATGTCTCTTCCACTGGTATGATTAGGATCTTGACTGCCCTCTCAAGCTCATGTGTTATAGGCTTGATCCCCAAATTAGCCATTTTCATAGGCAAGGTCTTTGAGAGGTGATCATATCTTGAGGATTCTGACATCCAGCATTTATTAATCCAACCTTGGAGTCAGCTTTCAGAGCTATTGGGAGGTGGTAGAAATAAATATTAGGAGGGGGAGCCTAGTTACAACTAGGTCACTGATGATGTGTTTATGTTTTCATTTTCATTAAATTTTTTGGGGGGTTTAGAATTTTCAGGATGAACTGGTTAATATTAAGTTTTTTAAAATTTTTTTATTTATTTTTTATTTTTTAAATTACACTCATCACTCATGATATTCATTACTTACACTCATGATATTAATCACATTTGTGGTATTCATAGATTACATTCGCAGTATTCATTCAATTATATATATATATATATATATATATATATATATATATATATAAATTTTAAATGTCGAATGTCATTTTTTGAAGGGGGTAGGAGGTTAAATACAGGCTCACAGCACAATGGGAGGACCCTGGAGGACAGAAGTTTGCTACTGAAGTTTTACAATCTTGCATCTAAACTGTTAATGCCCATTATTCAGGATACACAGACAAGGAACTTCCCTTAAACATCCAGGAGGGTGGAATCTGGCAGGGAATTAGCACTGGGAGGATATCAAGGTCAAGGTCTGCAAGCAAGGCAACATTACCCAAAATGGGGGCCAGGGCCCTGCAGGTCCCCCTTTTATTAAAAAATGAGCTTCTGACTTGGGTTGTGTGGGATGTCAGCAGGTCACCTTACCCGTCATGGAGATGCCTGCCCAGGCCACACAGGTGCTCTGTCTTAGGTTGGTGAGTGCCCCCCAGGCATTACCCGTCTCTGAATACTCACTATTATACCAGTTCAATCATGTGTGAGCTGCATGGTTAATTGCTGCCAAAGATCTCAAAGTGGCACTGGGCTTGCAATCTGTGTGTTCAATACAGAAAAGACCAACAGAGGTCCTATCTCACCCATAGCCAGTAGGCTAAAGGCAACTGAGCCATTCCCTTCCTTAATGAGCTATACTGTACGTTGGAGTCCTTGTAAGATAGTATCCCAAAAGCAACTGGAACTTGAATTTATAAGTTTATAATTTTCAAAGCCAATCGAGATGTATATAACTACTGAATTAAATTTATCATGCCCAATAGAATGAAAGATTAACTAATTGTGGTAGCTACTTTTGTTGCCAGGGTCTCTACTGTGCTAGCTGTAATAAGCAATTATGAAATGGTAATCCCAGAAACAGTAGCAGCAGTGTGTGCCATTGTTATAACAGCAACAGTGGCAGCAGCAATGTCAGATTCTCTTCTGGATTGTGTGGACATCCACCGGCATGGATACAACTCCAGGAAAATGAACTGCCAAGGCCCGTTTTTCTTGATGTGTTTATGTTTTCTTTTCATTAAATTAAAAAAAAATTCTTTGTGTATGGATGTTTTGTCTGAATGTATGTTTGTCTGAATACATGTCTATATGCTACATGCATGCAGTGCCTGAGAAAGACAAAAGAGGGCACCAGATCCCATGTGACTGGAGTTTCAGATAGTTGTGAGCCTCCACATGGGTGCTAAGAATCAAACCCTGGTCCTATGAAAGAGCAACTAGTGCCCTTAAACATTGAGCCATGTCTCCAGGTCTGATGACACCCCCTTGAAGGACGTATTTTATCCCTAGCCTCCTTCTTTTCCCTACCTCCTCTTTGTCTTCCACGATGAGTATGGCTTTGTTTAACTACCCATTCTCTGCCACAAAGTGATGCTCTGCTTTGTCACAGGCTCATAGTGGTGGGGTCAGGAGACTGTGCCAAAACAAACCTTTCTTCTTTATAAGTTGATTACCTTAGGGAATTCGTTACCGTGATGCAAAGCTGAATAACACCTCTGCCACACAACCAGGAAAGAAAAGGTGGAAGAAGGATTTTGAAGGGCAAGAGGAACAATTAGTCAACTCTGATACACATTGCAAGGTGCCTTCATAATGACCAGTGGAAAGTCATGGACCATGTCTATATCAGTACACACACATCTCTGAGCAAGAGAGATGCTGGATATTATTTGAGTGAGATTTAGTCTTACTGTTCAGCTAGGAAGAAAATTGTGTGTTTCGAGTACTGGGAAACTCAAAGTAATGTGAGCCTTTCATAAATTCATCTGTTAACTGTTTTTCCTGGGGGATTTTACTATGAATGGGTGCCACGTATTACTGTTCACTTAATGTTTTCTTATCATTGACTCCTTTCTAATCCTTCATTTTTTTGTTACATTGTGTGTGTGTATGTGTGTACATGTGCAAGCAGGCAAACATGCACTCTGTGTGTGTGTGTGTGTGTGTGTGTGTGTGTGTGTATTTGGTCAGAGGACAATTTGCAGGGCTCAATTCTCTCCTTTACCATAGGCATCTTAAGTATGAAATTCAGGTTGTAAGGCTTGGTGGCAAGTGCCTTTACTCATTGAGCCATTGGACCAGCTCTTGTTTTTTTAATCTTTAACATTCAACATGGGATTAATATCTCAGAAAGCAGATTTTTTTTTTAAATAAAAAAAATCAAAGACTTTATTGGATAACGTTACACAACATTCTTTAACATTTAACTCTGAGCAGATGGAAGGTGAGAAACAATGTATCGTTCAAGTCTACAAATGAAAGAGGCCTGTGAAGATTTGAAATACAGACAAAAGGTAGCATGAAGCAGAGCTTAAATATTAAGCAACTAAAGCAGTAGAAATGAAGTTGTAACATGGTAGGTCTAGATTTTAAATACCACCAAGTGTCTTTTTTTTTTATTTATTTTTTATTTTTTTAGAAAGCAGATTTTTGAGGAATTACACACACACACACACACACACACACACACACACACACATAGACTAGGGATAAAATAAAGTATACCTTTCAAAGGGGTGTCATCAGGCCTGGAGAGATGGCTTTCTCTCCATCTCTATCTCAATATCTCTATCCCTCTCTATATGTATATGTATACACATGCACATTTCTAAGATAGGTTGAAATTAAAACCTATCCAAATTGCAAGAACTCACTGAAGTTACACTGAAACTTCCTCCATGGAGAGGGTGCTTTGAGAGAACAGAAAAGGACAGAGACCTCATTTTCCACTGTCGTGTCTTGGCTGTGTGGCCTGGGGTGAGTGCACACCACTCTTTCTCCTCACCTCACTAAACGTCTGAACTTGGAGTCTGTCTCTGGCCACTCAGTCCTGCATTTCCCCTGCTACCCTTTGCACAGATGTCTTCCGGGCCACACTGGGCATTACTGTTGTTGAGAATCAGCCTTGTAGTGTCTGCCTGGAGAAGGTCAGTGCTGCTCTTCCCTTGTGTTTTTGGCTTTACCCACTGGCCTTGCTTCTAGTCTTTGGGATCCACCCCTCCTCCACACGCCTTTGCTGTGTTTCTGTGGGTACCCATGTGCCTCTAGAAACTGGGCCTGTTTGAGCAGCCTGGGAATCGTCTCGGTCAGCATTAGGACAGTCCTTTTGCTGCAGGATGCTAACACCCAGTTTTGATGACACAGACCTCCTCAATGCTGGGCACCACACTGATCCTCTTCTCAGATGAGTGCTTCATCCAGCTTCACTTCCTCTTGGTAACAGAGACAACATTCATTCCCCCTCTAATGTGATGATTTTGGATTGGAATAACACTTTGGGAGCATAGGGCCATGCTGACAACCTGGTCTCACGGCTGGCTAACTCCCAAGCCTTTCCCACATCCAGTACCAGTTCACCGAGCTGTCCAGCTTTAGTTTTGCACCGTTTGTGTTGAGGACCCAGGGGAGGAGCTTCCCTCTGGCTTCCCTTCTATTCTCTTTCATCCTGTAGGACCTGGTTCATCACTCAAGGCTGCTGACATTTCTTTGGAGCCCAACTATGTCATCTGATGTATTTCTACCTTTCTCAACTGGTGTCATCAGAAAACTGATAAGCATGTAACATTTATTTTCATCCAAGTCATTGATAAAAATGATGAATAGAAAACCCCATGGGTTTCCTGACACTGTTTTCTAACATACTCCACTCGAGTGAAATTTATTAGTTACTATATTTGAGCATTAGCATGCTGCCAGCTATGGAATTATACAGGCCTATACGTATTACTCCATTTTTTTTTTCTTAGCAATATACAAGAATCTCATGCCTGATGTTATGTAAGCATTTGTTCAATAAAGAATTGATTTTGTCCAAAGTTTTGACCCTTGTTTCCAGCTCCTACGAGATAAGTTCAGAGCTCTTGGAATGTTCTGGCTATAAGAGAGTCTGTTTACCTGGGACCCTGGACCAGGCCAGACTGTTTATGCAAATAGTGGGATTTATGCTAGGGTCTTGGGCCCTGGACTATCACCTTGATTTCTGGAGGTGCTGGAGGGTAAGATGAGCTCTATCTATATGATCAATGCCAAGGAAAGCCCTGGACTCTAAGATGTGGGCAAACTTCCTCTGTTAGCTTGGTGTGTGTGTGTGTGTGTGTGTGTGTGTGTGTGTGTGTGTGTGTGTGTGCTGCACATATGGCTGTGGGGAGAAGTGTTGACTGAATGCCTCCATGGATAGACACTGCCAGCTCAAGCCCACTCTCAGCTTTCTTTTCTGACTCTTAACCCTTTACTGTGATCAACCAGCCCTGTGAATCCTTCCCTCCAGTCACTGAATCAACCGGTGGTCTTAGGGACTGCAGATTCTCTGGACAGCATTGCGTCTTTCTTTGAATCCAGAGGGCATTTCTTTTGGGGCTTCTTCTAGGATCTTCTGTCGTCTCCCCTAACCTCCAAGAGAATGCAGACAAGCAGACAGCTTCCTCAGAGGTCTACCCAAGAGAGGGGGGCCCTCTTCATGGCTGCCCAGTATGTTGTAATGGTACTTATTTCAGTCTACTTCTGGATAAGATCCTGTACCCAGGAGGATTCCAGGCTTGAGTTTAGCTCCAGCCTTTAGGAAAATCCTTGCTCAGAGATAAACAGCTGAAGAGCATGCTATCTCACTACTAGCAATTTAGCCTAAATGAATGGGAGGCTTTCACAATTAAATCCACTAAAATTACCTCTTTCCCTCCCCTCCTTTCCCTTCTCTTCCCTTCCCTCACCTCACCCCACAAATAAGACTGACCTTGATCTCATAATGTGGCTTAGGTTGGCCTTGAACTTAGGATCCTCTTCTTCCTTAGCTGAGAGTATTGCCGTGCAACAGGATACTTGGCAATTGTCATGGAAATTTCTTAAGGGCAAGAACTACAAGAATTCACCCTTGAATTTAGACTCTGGCCACACCTGACCCCTGACTCAGAACTCACACTCAGGCCAAGTAGGACCTGCAAACACACACTCTCCTCCCACATTTGGGCCGCAGAGCACTTGGGCAGCCACAGGCTAGATGCCTGGGATGCTCTTGAGAGCTCCCAGCTCTGCAGGAAGTGTCATCTGCGAGGTGGCGTGGTGTGTGTGTGTGTGTGTGTGTGTGTGTGTGTGTGTGTGTGTGTGTGTCCCACCGTGGTACAGCCTTTTTGGTCTCTTGCTTTGAAGAGTGCTTGCTGCAGGAGACCAAACTGTCTTAGCGTTTCCACTTTCCTGCAAGCTTGGCTGTTTGTGGCCGGGCATAAGCTCCCCAACTCTGTGCTCCCGACACTTAGTGTTTCTTTCCCTTGGTTTCCTCTACTGCAAAATAAAGGTAGCAAGAGTAAAACTCACCTCGCCACAGTTCCGGTGAAAATGAAAGGACTATATAAAGGACTTGGTCCATAAAAATGTCCAGGGTAGTTATTTTCCTTCTCGTCTTGAGCTTCTATCCCTAAGCCGGGGACCTCAGGGGGCCCTGGGCTTCTGTGGCCTGAACTGCCACAGTTGTGCAAGCACTCTTGGGTCTCCTGTTACAACCAGGAGCCGGCAACAGACCAAAATAAGTGTGTGCCTGGGGTAGGGTGAGGAGGAGGGGGGGCGGTCTGGGCGGGTGAACCTCTGCAGGGAGTCTGACCAGGTCAGCTGGGAATGCTTGTCAACCATCCAGGGTGGCTTTTCCTCTAGGCTCCTGCATGGGTCTGGAGGTGGGTGAGTGACTCACGAGGGTGCCCTCCCCACTCCTACATCCAAATGCTCAGCCCTTCCCAGAGCCAGGGCTCACCTAATCCCCACAGTGGGAGTCAGGGGGCATCCACGCCTGTGCTGAAGGCTAAGGTTGCACAGTGGTAACTTCACACTCTGCAGCATGTGTAGCTGAGGCCTCTACACAGCAGTCTCCTCCTGCAAGGCGGGCAGCGAGGTCGGCTTGGCAGGTATCGCCTCTCTAGCCAGGATCCAGCCTCAGGCCACTGGTGCCCCAGGACCTGAGGAGAGATGGCTGAACAAGAAGGCAGTGGCCTGCAGATGCTGCTGCACACGCTTCAGGTAGGACGTGCACAACCCAGCGGGCTTTGCCTTTGCCCTGCTGGCCGGTGTTGGTGCGTGAACATTCAATCCCTCTGACAGCCAGTGACCTGGTTTGCTAAGGCACCAGCTCTCACCTTGAAGCTGCCCTAAGTGATGCTATGGTGTTTAAATATTAAACACGACAATGCTGTTGATTGTTCTGCTTAAATTATTGAACTTGGTGGGATCAAAGGCTCCGGGTAAAAGATACAGATTTGCTAGATATGGGAAACGTGGGGGTGGGGGTGGGGAGACTGTCTGGCAAATGAAGGATGTGTAGTAAAGCTATCGAACGAGGTAAAAACCTTGAGAATTGTGTGGGAGGAATGGGTAGCTAGAGAGAGGGCTTCTCTGGGCTTCTCCTGCTAAATGAGTCCTTCAATAAGCTTCCAAATTGCGTTCTACATCAGACTGGCCCAGGATGCTAGCTGTGTCTATTCTCAGGCTAGATGTGGCCAGAAGGCATTGGAACCAATCAGGGGCTGGAGCCTCGGAATTGGCTTTCTCCATGGTGATGCTATTCACTGGTAATTTTGAGAAGCATTTTATCTAGGGCAGTGTTTTGCAAAAGTGTTTGCACTGTGGAGTTACCTAGAGAATGCTGAAAATACTGATGTTTGGGATGCCAACCCCAAACCAAGATGTGGATTCATTATTCTGGGGAGAAATCCTCGTTGAAAGTTTAGAAATGCCCGGGTCTTAACACACAGCTGAGGTTGAGAAGAACTACTTGGGAAGATGCTTGCGTTTCGTGGGATTCAGAGGTTATTGGTGTTCAAGAAGCCTTGAAGGGTTTCTTCTACCCTTCAAGGGAGGCTTGAACCCGATTGTTATGAACAGACACAACCTTCCAGGGCAGGGGGCATAGACTTTGTAAGTGTTCTGCATGTGCTCCTGTCTGCCTGCTGTGAAAAATGTTTGCTCCTTTCTCCTGCAACTGGAAGGAGACAGGTGTTCCTAAAATGTTAAGGGACCCTATACAGAGGAGAGTAAGTCCTAGAAGTGAATGGAGTGAGTTTGCAAAATCACAACAATGACTATTGAAATGGAGAACCTGGGCCAGCCTTCAAGAACTTAACATTGATTTGTGTGTATACTTTTGTGTATATTTGCATGTGCATAGGTCCATGTGCACATGCATATGTGGACATCAGAGGCCAAACGTGGGTACCTATCATTCATCACCTTGCTTTTTGAGGCAGGGTCTCTCGCTGAACCTGGAGCTTGCTGATTTGACAAGGTTGCCTGGCCACAAATCCCAACAACCTGCCTGTCTCCATCTCCCCAGTGTTGGGATTATAAGTCCATGCCACTATGCCTGGCTTGTGTATGTGGATTCGGGAGATCACACTCAGGTCCTTCTGTTTGTATGGCAAGCACCTTACTGACTGAGTCATCTCCCCAGACCCAAAGTCCAGTTATTTAGCATCCTTTGTCTCATTGTACGTGATGCATCCAAGGCAAGGACACATCTGGGTCAGGGGGGCGGAAGGTGGGAGTGGAGCTCAAAGCAAACTGGTGAAGTACATCTTAAAAGCGGTTTTGTGGCTGGGTGCTTTGACAGTCAGGTACCACGAGTTCATGTTCTCCGTTTTGTTGTTATTTCTGAAGTTATACAGAATTCTTGATTAACTGTTGCTCACGGGAGCCAAAGCCTTGGCTGTTTAGAATTTTCCTTGTTCCAGCTGTCTGGGAAAAGAAGGTTGCCCACAGATGGGCATCAAGAGCTCAGTGAAAATGGATGTCCTGCAGCTGGCTCCAAGTCACCGCGGGTTCGGCTTTGTCTTCTGTCTTCCTACCAGAGGGGATTTATAATTGATATTTAGAATGAACACTCTAGGGCACTGCAAGATTCTCAATTATCAGAGAAAGATTTAATTATTTTCACTAGGCCCTACTTAGTTTCCAATTAACTAGAACATTAAAATAACACCAGTGTGTCTCCTGCCGGTTAGTTTGGTTGTGGCACACTTGACGTGAGCCGACTTGAGCCAGCTTGACCCCTGCTAAGTGCTTCTAAGAGCCCTGTGTCTAGCTCCATTGCAGAAGTCAGAACTATAAGATACTTAAAAAAAAATAAACCCAAAGAAAGCCTGGAGTCATCTTGGGTGATGGATTTGATGCCTGGTCTCAATGCCTATTCCCCATTGGCTTAAGATTCTAGAGGCTATGAAAGGCTTCTGAAAGGGCGTAAGCAGAAATACTCCTACTTAGGAATTTCCAAGAACTTTCCAATTCAAACCTTCTCTTTCTCCTCATGCACAAAAGTGACAGACAGAAGACATCCTGTGGCTTTCCAAACCTCTGGAGAAGATCAACAGACATGAACTTAGGTTCTGAGTTTCCTTGTTTTTGAAGTGTCCCAGAAGAGGGAAGGACCAATGAGAACAAGACTAGAAAGAACACACTCAATGTGACAGATGGCCCTATAATGTCCCCCCCACAATCTTAAAAGCCTCCCACCTTGAGAATGTCACCTCTTTGGAATCACAGCATAAACCTGACCACCATGAAATATTCTTTTGGCCTGCTACCTTCCTCTGCGCAAACGAGATGGGACAATTGTTTTTCTTACTTCAGTTTTAACACAGCCTCATTTCTACCTGGAGTAAGAGAATCAATTTTCTACTGAGAAATTTTCCAAGTTCCTTGTCTTGACAGCTCTGATTTTAGGTAGAAAAGTAGACCAAGGGGCATCTTCAGGGTGAAGGGGAGACACAGGTGTAAGAGGCATACGGGACTGTGGTCCAGTCCCAACTTTAGCACTTACCAGCTGTTTATCCGTATGCAAGCCCCTCGACCTCCCTAGCCCTCCCTCTATGGATCTATAGGTATGCATGGGGGCAGGGAGCAATAAAACAAATTGCTAAGCCCTCAGTGTGAGGGTTAAAAGAGCATATTTGAAAAAGCACCTGTAAACTACACATGGCTGTCCAAATGACTGTGGTTGGGGTGATTTCCCTGGAGGAAGACACAATCCTGAGATGCTGGGAACACTTCTCCACATCCTTCATAAACCTGTCCTGTCCTGGGTGGATTCCAATATACTTGGAAAAAAGGAAGGTGTCTCATTTTTGCCCTGGTCTTGTCTCTTTGTGTGGTTTGAGCTAATGGGGAAGATGGGGAGCTGCCAGGGTCGCAGGATGTGGACCGTGTGCCAGCCCTGATGTCACAAGTGCTCATCCAGCAGTGTCCCATGAAATGCCAGTTAAGAACCTTATTGAATCATGAAAAATGTATAATGATTAGGTCAGCTTTGGCACACTCTGAGCTGCAGTGTGGGCACATGTTTGCTGTTTGCGTTCGTACTTTATTATTTTATGTTATAGCAGTTCAAACTGAATCCCAGGTCTGCAGCCTTGCCAAAATGTGTATAGCTGATTGCCTCTCTCTAATGAGGTTCCAAGAGCATCATTTATTATGGATTGTGAATAAATGAGGTTTCAGGATGTGGGGTTTCCTGTTTTGAGTAAACATTGACCTTTGCTAATAGGAAAGCTGGACTGGGACATCTCATCTACTTTTTTCTTTGGACTTGGTCCTCCAAGAATTATTTTCAAGATAACAGGTGACTCAGTGCCTGGATTGTAAGGAGGGAATGTGTGGGAAAACGATGACCGATGTGTCTCATTCAGAGCTCTTAGGAGTTCTTGCTTTCACATGTGCTTGGTAATTTCCCTTGTAGCCCTCTCCACAGAGGATGAGGAACTACCCATCTACTCTATCTGTGGAACTAGGTGGGACAGAAACAGAACCTTTCCCCTTGGACAGAAACAAAAAGGCTTGGACAAATGCAGCTAAGCATTTCCCACTTAGAGAATACTGAGAACTGAGTTACAGGAACTCATTAAGATCATTCTCTTGGGATGTTGGAGGCTTTCTGAGTTTGTCGTAGACCTTTACCTCAGTCATGACGTAAACATGGATGCAGAATGAACTGTCTTAATTTTGATCACCAATGGAAAAAGTGAAAAATCACCCTAGTGTCATACAAAATAGAATGAATGTAAAAATGTCGAGGAGTGACACCTGTCAGTCTCTAAGGGACAAGCATGCCAGTCCAATTGAATCAAGAAGGGAATGGTGGCTGCATGCAGGTGTGCAGAGGGTTGGAAGTAGAACAAAACCTCCACTTGGTGTTTTTCCTCAAGACCACTGCAGCTTTCACAGATTCCTAAAGGCTTTTGAGATCAGAGAAAATGGACAAGCTGTTACCTTCATCACTTCATATCACCCTGCCACTAGTGAAGGAGGTGTGGCTATCCTGCCTTTGAGGTGAGACCATCACTGTCCAAAGGAAGGTGAAGCCACCCAAGGCTCAGTCACAGAAATGTAGTAACTACTCAGAAAGGGGATGTGAAAGAGATCTTGCCACTACAAAGTTTGCCTGAGTCTTTCCTAAGTGATGTTTGCGTGGAGGGAATTATGTTGGCCTGACTGAGTTGAAGGTTGACGGAATGTTAGGTTTCCAAAACAGAGGGAGGCTTGCTTATTCTACCACTTAACTCAGGGCAGAGGAAAATAGCTCCTCATAAGGAAGGTAATACTTTCGATATGGACCTGTTGGATCTTCTCAATACTGTCCACCAGCTACCCATCCCTCATCTACCCATCTATCTGTCTATCATTTTCTCTGTGATGCAAGAGATTCAAAAGGCCATTGGGTGGGTGGTACATGAGAAACAGCCCTCTGTTTAAAACTTGTGTGCCTCTGGCCATACAACCGAGTCTTCCTTGTTTGAAATTTCTTCATCTTCAAAATGAGGTTTATAATACCTACAAATAAGCTGCCCATAAATTAACAAAAAATGCACACCAAAGCATAAACCCAGTGGCCTGTGTCCAGTAGTGGCAATTATCATAGTTAAATGCAGTTCCTGTCCTCATGAAAACCTGGTGCAGAGTAAAAAGATAGAAAGACAAATATTTGAAAAATAAATTCACATGTGATGAAAGCTGTGGTAAAAGTGAACATCAAAAAAATTTTTTTTTTTTTGTAATTTGGACTAGAAACTATTCCTAGATAGAGGTTCATGAAAGGTCTTAGAAAGAAACCCCAGTTTTAGTGGGGGGTCAGCCTGGGCTGACCAAAGTGAGCAGAGGACATGAGATCATCCCTATCTAGGGAAAATGTACAGGGTATTTGGGATTTGCTATGATATCCAATTTGATTAAAATAAAATATTTAAGAGAAAGGGGAGATGGAGACAGAGGTTTGTTCAGATTATGAAGGGCCTTGAGTGGTGAGCTTCAGGCTTGATATTCTCATGGAAATACGTGTTAATTCCTGAATGTGGCCTCCACCAAGGTAACATCTATAGAACTGTTTAAACTGAGTGATACTTGATTTGATGCAACACTGTTTCATGATGTTTTCAAATAATGCATCCTTGACCCTTTTTTCTTCTCCTTTAAAACTTTATTATTATTTTAATGTGTCTTTATGTGGAATATGTAAGTATTCATGTAGGTGTGTGCCTGTGTACTATGGGTATTCTGGATGTCTTCATGTATGGATGTGTTTACATGCGGAGGCCAGAGAATGATGTCCACTGTATCACAGTGTGTGTGTGTGTGTGTGTGTGTGTGTGTGTGTGAGAGAGAGAGAGAGAGAGAGAGAGAGAGAGAGAGAGAGAGAGAGAGACAGACACAGACACAAACAGACACAGACACACAGAGAGACACAGAGAGAGACACATACAGAGAGAGACAGAGAGACAGAGAGGGAGGGAGAGGGAGGGAGGAGGGAGAGGGAGGGAGGGAGAGGGGGAAGGGAAGAGGCGGGGGGAGGATTGCTTAAATGAGCGTATATGGAAGGCTAGTCACTGGATTTGGGCAGCTTGCTAGTGACTACACCACTTATGATCACCCTCTCTTCTCGACCCAACTGTGGTCCTGCCCATTCCTTTCCTATCTCCCTTTGATTGGCCATAGCCTGGAGCTCTTCACTTTCCCTCATCCCTGTATCTCACCTACATTTGATCATCTTCCCAACTCTAATCCCACCCCACAGAAAAGGGCTAGGTTAAGTCTAGTCTTAGACTGAGGGAGGAGGATGTTTTAAAACACTTTTCTGGGGGGTTGTCACTTTAATTGGGAAGAAACATAGTTATTTTAGGGGTAGTATTCAAATATTCTGGCATCAGTGCTGTTCTGACCTTGCACCTCCAGAGCCCTGGTTCTGGTTCTGGCTGTGTCCCTGTCCCTGAATATCCACCTCCACACAGCAAAGGGTGGAACAGGGAGGTCAGCATGGCTTTGAGGTATAATTGGATATTAGTGAGAGGCTGAGGCAAATGTCCAACAGACACACCCAGGCCCCAACAGAAACTACAAATTGGCAACATTTGCTCTGCAGTTTCTCCAGTTTCTAAAACTGGAGTGGGTCTTATAAGAGCCAAGCACAGCTTCAGTCTGGACCCTGGGTAAGGGGTGGGGGTGGGGCGGTGTGCTCATTAGAGGAGATGTTGGTTCCTTGTCACCGTATCTATAATCATTGGACAGGCAGCAATGAATCAAATAGACTGGATGCCTCTTCATGTTTCAGAAATGGCTAAATGGAAATGCATCCTCTTGGGTGTGACCTTCGTATCCCTTTGCCAGACCCGGAGTGAAGGAAGTAGAGGCTTTGCTGGACCTGTGCCTTTTTTGCTGCATGGTTTCCTCAAAAGACGTCTGTAAACCGGTTCCTCATTGGTGCACAGCAGGTGTAAGACAGGAGAGGTCAAGAGCAGTGATTCTGGGATGAAGACATGGTATAAGAGATGATGCGGAAGAACAGCCCAGGGTCCATCCTGAGCACACGTCCTTTCTCCTCCTGTCTTTCTCCTTCCCCCCTTTAGGTTTTCTTGGCATGTGCTTTTATTTAAAAATTTTAACTGTAGACAAGACATGTTGGCACACACCTGTAATCCTAGCACTCAAGAGCCTGAGGCAGGAGGATTATGAATAAGGTCTGACTGGGCTGTATTTATTTATTTATTTATTTATTTATTTATTTATTTATTTATTTATTTATTTATTTATTTATTTATTTATTTTTGGCTGTGTGTTGAGATCAGTCAGCTAGACTATGCAATGCGATTTTGTCTTATTTTAGAAAATTGGAATCAAATACACATAACACACTGTTTGTCACTTTAACCAGTTTTCAGTACTTGGTTCATTAGTGTGAGTCCATCCTCACCGTTGTTAGTCACTCCATTTTACAACAGCTTCTCAGGCTTTCCTACTGGCCCCCGACAACCACGATTCTGTTCTGGGGACCTTGTGTAAGCAGAGCCATACATTTGCTATTTTGAGTCTGGTTTATTTTTATTAATGTAATGTACTTAAGTCTCATTCTTTTTTGTTTAAGTGAATAAACATATTTTATTATTTTATTGAGAATCCATACATGCATGTAATATATTTTGATCAAATCCATCATCACCATTCCCTCCCTTCCATTTCCTCCATCACACTCCCCACCACCGTCCCCCATCACTGAATCCACTTAGTGTTGCCTGGACCACAGGCACTTGTGGAGAACCTAATGCTATTACTCTGCTGAATGGACACAGTAATAAACTACCTCCCAAGTTCCTACTTTATACCCATAGATTAGCACACCTCTCATTCCTCGTTGGAGAAGCTTCTTTTTGCAGTAGATAACGATTTATATGGAAACCAACACTGATCAATGAATAGAGAGAGTAAGAGACTGTGAAATACTCAAGTCTCATTCTCCTTGTTGCATGTGTCAGAATTTCTTTTCTTTTCTTTTTTAAATTGAATAAATATCCCAGAATATTTAAGAGCTACATATCTGCCTCCATTCATCAGCGTTTGCTTTTACCCGTTGAGTAATGTGAACAGTAGTGCTGTGGACATGGGTGTGCAAACATGTTTAGCTTTCAATTCTTTTAAGTAGATCCTTGTTTATATGCTTGCACATTGATTCTTTAAGTATCCCTGTATTAAAAACCACCAATTACAAACAGAGCAGCAGTGAACATGGATGAGCACATGACTCTGTAGTAGGAAGAGGAGTTCTTCAGGTACATTCCCAGGCATGGTATCAATCACGTGCACTGTCACACTGATTTCCATAGTGGCACCACCAGTTTGCAGCTCCACCCACAGTGCATGAAGACCCCCCATATTATTGCCAACGTTTGTCACCTCTTGTTTTACTTCCTTTAAAAAGTTCTTTATTTTTTTTGAGATTAATTGCATCACTTCCTCTTCCCTTTCCTCTCTCCAAACCCTCTCATAACTTCCCTCCCCTTGCTCACTTTCAAATCCACAGCCTCTTCTTTTCAATAACTGTATGCATATGTATCCCTAAATACATAAATACAACTTGCTTTGTCTGTATAATGTTACCCGTATGTACGTTTTTCAGGGCTGACCATTTAGTACTGGATAACCCATTAGTGTGCATTTAATCTTAGCTATCCTGACTGGTGTCAGATGACATGGAGACTAGTTTTTGTTCATGTTTCTCTAACAGCTAAGGATAGTGAACACTTTTAAGAATGTTCCTTAGTCATTCGTGTTTCTTCTGGGAACTCTGTTCAGTCCCACAGCCCACATTTTAATTGGCTTGTTTGTTTTCTTGTTCTGTGTTTTTGAGTTTGTGTATACTCTAGGCACTAATACTCAGTCACGTATAGAGATATCATTTTTCTCCATTCTGTAGGCTGCCTCTTCAGTCAGTTACAGTTTTCTTTGCAGTACAGAAATGTCTTAATTTCCTTTGCGGTACAGATGGTTGGTCTTGGGCAACTAGAGTCCTATTCAAAAAAGTCTTTACCTGTGCCTACAAAAAGAATTAATAAAAATTTAATCTTTGAAAACAACTAAAAAATCAATTTTAAAAGAAAAACAAACCCTAAAATTGAAATCAAAGCTGAGTTGAATACAAACAAGCTGACTAAACTATTATAACCATACAGAGAATAGCATGCATTCCTGTCACCAGCACCCAGATGAGGCAATAGTGAACTCCCTGTGCCTCAGAGGGACCCTGTCATACCTACTGCTCCCCAGATTCACCTCTGCTCTGATTCCCATCACCACAGATTGTTTCTGAAGATTTTACATTTCATATAAATAGGATTTTACAGCAAGTCTTCTCTTGTGTCTGCCTCTTTTTA
The DNA here is from genome assembly GCF_004664715.2 of Peromyscus leucopus. Classification (NCBI taxonomy): domain Eukaryota; kingdom Metazoa; phylum Chordata; class Mammalia; order Rodentia; family Cricetidae; genus Peromyscus; species Peromyscus leucopus. Next base: position 136,966,359 of record NC_051063.1, on the reverse strand, counting down.
TTTAACTCTGTGCAATTGTTCCAAGTTTTGCATATAGTTGAAGATGCTGATTCTCATGGCCAATAGAATACCATTGTGTGATTATGCTATGATTTCTTTCTACCTTCTGGGGTTGGTGGTAATTGTGATACTTTCCAGTTTGGAGCCAGAACTAAATAGTGCTGTTATGAACATTCTAGTAAAGTCTTTGTGAACATATGTATACATGTCTGTTGGATATATAGCTACTACTGAAATAGTGGTTCAGGGTACCCATATGTTCAGCTTTCATAGATAAGAGCAATTAATTTTTGAAAACGGTTTACTCCAGGAAAAGTACTTATTATCCATCTAGATACCATTAGTTTGAGAAAACTTTGGCTACTACACACTCTTGCCTGAAGTTGCTTCGTATATATTCGTCAGCTGAAGGTGGTTTGAGGCCCTTGCTCTTGGACTCTGTAGGAGTCTTTAATAGATGTTACATATGATGTCCTTCTTTTCTTCTTTCATGTGTGTGTATATGCATATCTGTCTTTTTGCCTGGGTGTTGAGGATCTGAACTCAGGTTTCATGCTTCTGGGGCAAACACTTCACTGACTAAACCAAACCCTGAGCCCTTTCATCCTTCCATAATAATCATTAAAGAACAACTCACATTCATTAAACCATTTCTATATGTCGGAAGCTTTGCAAAGTTCTTTGTGTGTGTCGTCTCCTTTAGTCTTTGGAGCAATCCTCTGAGGAAGGTAGTCTTATTTTCCTCTATTCAAAAGCCTAAAATGGAAGAGTGGGGAAGCTAATAAATGTCCTACCATCTCAAGGATAGCCCATGTCATTTCTGAAATTTCAGTGGAGGGACGTTATTCCAGGAGAGGCCCCTTTTCCATGTGTACTACGTCTCTTAAGCGAAAGGTGAGCCTTTACAAATAGAGGCTTATTTAGGTAGATTGCTTCCTGGGGGAGATGATTCTCATGCTTGCAAATCTGGGAAGGGTGTCAGCTGTCCCTATGACTAGAATCACTGGTATAGAAGGAAGAGAACAGGTGCTCAGTGCTGGACTCTTCAAACTATGTCATAGGATAGATATAAAATGTCTCCCACAGTGTTTGATGTCCAGCTGGTGGCCCTATTTTAGAAGGTTCAGGAAATTTATGGAAGTAAGGTCTTATTGAAGGAAGTAGGTCACTGGGTTGGAAGAGTGATCTTTGAAAGTTATGCCTGGTCCCTGGTGTCTTCTTTACTCTCTGCTTCTTGTCTGTCATGAGGTAATTGAGGTTTTTTTTACCCTACACTTCTGCCTCTACAATGTTCTACCCAACTGTATGGGGCCAAGCACCCATAGACCAAACCTTCTGAAACTGTAAACCCAAGCAAATACTTTCATACTTAACTTATTTACATCAGACATTCTGTCACAACAATGAGAACTCTGACTAGCGTTGTCTGTAAGGGATGATAGTACAGTTCGGTAGCATCAATGTCATCCCTACTAAGTCTTGTCACTATTTGCTGTAGATGATCCCCGAGCAAAAATGAGACTGTATGACAGAACCACACACTGAGGTTGGAGTTGGCCCATGGTCTGTAGTTTGCCGATCCTGGAGCAAGGGTGGCAGCTGAGGTCAGCAGATAGTAATTGATGAAGCTGTGTGTAGCCATTTGCTCCTGCAAACTGCCAAATGGAACCTGTATGGGGTACATAACCTCCTCAATCTTAGGCTGTCCTTCTCACAAAGGAGCAGACAACACCACATCCCTTCAGGTGTTGGTAGTCCTGGGAGAATCTTGCAGACCCTGAATGCACAGCTCCAGAGTCTCCTGTTATCCATCTGTTCTCGGTATTGGGAGAAGCTACACGTGGAATTCTCAGTCCTCTCAAGACTGAGCATAGGTGAGTGTGGTGGGTGCTGTAGTGTAGACAGTGTCTACATTCCCCATCATGACCTACATGAGGTCTACATTCAACTATCACTTCTCAAATAGTGGTCTAATGCCACTGTCAACTTCATAAAAGAATGGAGGGATGTATGGATTTGAAATGTTAATACAGGCATATTTCTTAGATATCTTTACCAAAGAATCTTTAAAAACTATTTTCAGTTTAAAAAATTTTTTTTTTCACTAAGTAATCTTTTCTGAGAGCATTGTTGTCTACTCTGTCACTGTATGTCCTATTTCTCATTCTCTGCATATTCCCCAATATTTTCTTTGGTGTTCTCTTGCTTCTTCCACCAGGATTAGAATCTCCTCCATCCTGTTCAATCTTAATATTGCTATTACCGAAAGCACTGGTAGTGCAGCAGATGTTCAGTGAATGTGTGTTGATGGACTCATAAAATATGCATGGTTGATAGATTGAAGATACGATTTATGGTATTTCTAGGTCATCTTGGAATTGGGTTAACTTTGAGGGTCAAAACCTTACAGTTTTTAAAAGGAATACAGGGACACATTTGGAAAACAATGGTTTTTAGACTAATGCCTTGTTTCATCTCTGCTGGTTTGTGGGGTTGACTTTCTTTTGGTGTGGGAACTGATCTCAGAATATTGAAAAGCTTCTAATGGGAGTGGATTGTAAGTCACTTCTACTGGAAGCCTGGTGTCAGTCATCTGCTTGGTGAGTTTCACCGGCAGAAAGACCATAAGCTTCAGAGCCGGAGCTGATGAAGGCTCTTCTTGGAGGCTCAGAAGTGACACTCTGATATGATCAGGAAGCCATATAGATTCCATGGCCTCAGCCTAGGATTTCAGATCAAAGGCAGAGTCATGTTTCAGAGTCAAGCTATCTGATGAAGCTCTTCCCAGGGGACTTGGAGAAAAGCAGCCTTGTCAATAAAGGGTCAGTAATGAATTCCCTCTCACCATCCCCTACCCTCACCACAAGTGTGTCCACATCTCGGCTCTCCTAGTCCCTTCAAACTGTGTAAGACCACTATCCCACACTCCCTACGCTGGGGCATCTTTATCCCACTCCTTTAAAGACACAGCCAATCCAAGCAGCTCCTAGGAAGGACAATGTAGATATCATCTACTTTTCATAATGGCTAGATAGAAACTATAAGCAAATTTCATTTTCTCTTTGATATTCATTATTGAACAATAAAATATATGTGATATGTCCTAAAGGTAAAAAAAATGTTCCAAATGCCTCCTAAATTTTGGAGAGAAGAGGCTAAGATGATCATATTTGAAGGAAAATAGCTATTAAAATTCTGGGAGTATTTTCATTGTGAGCTCCTTATATTTGCTAAGTACTTACAATGTGCTAAGAATATTCTAAGCATCTTCCATGTTCTTGTCTCATCTCTGCTTTGTTTTACACATGAGAAGCATAATTCTTGATTAATGTTACAGGGCTCATTAAGTGGCAGAGGGGAAATCTGAACCCCCTGGACTCTAACTCCAAACTTTGCTGCATTCTACCCATTGGGCTATAGTGTCTCTTTCCCAGTTACCCCTTTCTTCTCTAGCACAAATATAGAAGCAATATGAGTGCACTATTCTAAAAATTTCATCAATGCATAGTTAAAACTGAAGGAAGTAGATATCCCGCATATCAAATCCTATTCCCTAAGACAATTGTGTAAATGTCTACTGAATATTTTTAGATGTTTGCACATATATTTATCTGATTATGTAACTCAATTTCTAACATGTTTACACATCATTTTTCTACATATCAACATAAATGAACGCTTTTCAATCTAGACCTATAGACCCAGTCCATTCTTTATGGTACACTGTATATTTTAAAATATATGACACACAATAATTTAAAGGAATACAACTTTTTTTAGTGCTTCACTTAAATCTGACTTTATGTTTATTGATTTTGATGATATATGCTATATATTAATAGTTAGGTTTATTAAACATTTCTTTCATGTCTGTAAGACTTTCCCCCTATATTTGAACTCTTGTACTTAATGATACTTAAATTTTATCCCATGTTCCTCTGTTTTCTTGCCTTGTTGCTCTCATAGAGCTTTATGCCATATTATACTTCATTTGTGCCAACAGTGATGAATTTTTGCACTTGGCATTTCTTTCACTGAAAGATTTTCTCCTGCATCACTAGAGTGCCACTTGTTAGCATATGGAAGGTCTACATTTCATCTACATTTTATTTAAAATGAGCATATGCAGGTTTCTCGGCTGAGTTTCAGGATGGTTTTGGACACTGTCATTGTCTTTCTGTTTGATCTGAATTTCTGGGTCAGTATCCTCCTCATACTGGTAGCTTCCAGACTTCAGCGCTATGAGATTTCTCCAGCGATGATAGTAAGTGACACTCATTTCCTCAATAGTTTCTCTCTCATTTTTATTCTTTCATATATTGAGTGGTTAGCTGGACCAGATACTAGTAGACCAGACAGTAGATAGTGAGTGGTTAACTGGGCCATATGCTAGTAGACCAGATAATAGATTCTCAGATGAAGGTTCTCAGAATGTTATCAGCTGTACACTTCGACGTCTTCTAAATGCTACTGTCTCATGTCAGGAAGAGAGAGCTCGAGAATATGGCAATCACTCTTGATGCCTTTGCTCCATGGGGACTGTACTCAATGGGAGCTGGTTGAAAACATGGGGACACTGTTATTCCCAGTTCAGGGGAAGAGCTGAGATGCCAGCAGCTGAGTGTTCTGTTACACCCATATCCTATGCCAGTTAATATAGGTTTATTAATCTTCTTTCCCCTGAGGTGGAATGTTATAGATATTCTTTGAAAGGTAATAACACTTTACACACACACACACACACACGCACACGCACACGCACACGCACACGCACACGCACACGCACACGCACACGTGCGCTGTGAAAAATTTGATTGCTTTCTCCAAGTCTTCATATAGGTTTTTCTAATGGAGACTCTTGAAGTCCCAAAATAGTAGAGCTGGTTCTAATCAAATAAAAGATAGCTTAACTTTTGATCCAATCATGATAAATCCCTCATGCTTCTAGACTTGATGCAATATTCTTTTTTTAAAGATATTTGTCTCCATTCTTGAGAATTGTATTTATGTGAATGATGAAATATGATCATGTTCACAACCCTCCAACTACCCCCACCTGCCCCCAAAATGTCTTCTTCCAGACTTCTTGTCTTCTCTTCTATTTTTGACAACCCATCTAGGCCAGCTAGTCATATCCATAAATGCATGGCTATGGGGTCATCCATTGAGCATGGGAAACCCACCAGTGGTCACACTCTCAAAAAAGAATGCTCCTCTCTTCCCCAGAAACTTTTAGCTACCAATAGCTGCTTGGTAAGGGGTGAGACAGACATGGGGTCATCTCCAATCTATGCTGGAGTTTTGGCTGGCCTAGTCTGGTGCAGGTAACCCAGATGCTGTGAGTTCACGTTTGTGACAACTATGACATGCCAAGAAGTCAGCCTTTCACAGATCCTCCATCCTCTGTTTCTTATATTCTAACATTTTTATCTCTGCCTCCTAATTTAGACTTGAACATCTTTCATGCTCCACCTGTCCTTATGAAAATCAAAAGTACCCTTGATTCTTTAATTTGTAAATCCAAGATTTTATATAGATACCTAAATTCATGTATGTATATAACATAAAAATAGAGGTGAAAACCATATAAGAGAATGTAGGGGCCTAACAGTAATGGGCGGGAGGAGAAGTGGGGGAAGGGGAGGAATGGAGGAATATGCTCAATGTATATTATTTATGTGTATGAAAATGTCCTTATGAAACCAAGTGCTATACACAGTGAGCATAAACTAATAAAAATAAGAAAGTAAACATAAAAACAAACTTAATTCTTTTGTTGTGCCAATTGAAATATTACTTTTCAAGGAAAAAAAAAACCCCACAAACCAAATAACCTCTTCTAATAGCCCAGCTATACAGTGTTCCCTGCTCTTCAAGCAGCACCCAAGTATTTGCACTTCTGAACTCACATCTGCTTTGCTTGGTTACAAATATAGCTGTCCTTGATTTATTCAAACCTCCTTCCATGAGAACCTCGAAATAAAAATGACACTGTCTTTGCGTTTTCAGAGATGCAGAACCAGATAATACTTTTGGCAATGTAAAAAAGCTCAGATCTCCTTACCTAAGCGCATATGTTCACTCACAGCATTTAGAACTCAAAAGACTTACCTGTAGTTTGATGAAGAACCTCTGCCTTGGGATTGCTTCTGATGACACATAGTGACTAGGTATAATTATAAATGCAGAGAGAATGGCAAGCTCAGGTTCCTTTTGGATGGAGAGGACCTTAATCAACCTTCAACCTCATGTGAACCTCTGCTTCTGAGTAATGGTAGATTAGGTAATTCAGTCCAACTTTTACACTGGAGATAATTTTAAAATATGGATAAAATGTAAGTACCTTTTCTGAAAAGCATCAATGTTCTAATGAGATAATGATCATACAGTGGATTGAGGTCAGGAGATGGGAGGGACCCCGAGGAAAGAGTGAAACTCTGGTACTTTTCAGAAATAGATGGACTCACAGTACTGGAAAGTAGACAGAATAAGACTGAGGGGGCCAGTATCTGGCATGTTTTGGTTTGTTTGCTTTGTCATAACATGGCAGCAGGGATCATTTGGCATACAGGTAAGGATAGAAGGTAAAAAGGAACAGGAGAAGAGGGGAAGAGAGGAAGGGAAGGGAAAGTAGAGAGAAAAGAAGGGAAGAACACACACACACACACACACATACACAGAGAGAGAGAGAGAGAGAGAGAGAGAGAGAGAGAGAGAGAGAGAGAGAGAGAGAGAGAGAGAGAGACTCATTTCTGTGATGAGGGAATTCACCCCTGGTGACCTAATCAGTCAATCTTGGGGAGTGCATCTTTAAACACTTTTCAATGGAGGGATATACTTCCAACACATGCCTTTTGGGGAACACATCCAGACTATAGCTGTGGAGGAATTTACAGCTGGGGGAGGTGGGCTGGAAAGGGTGACCATGCACTTGACAGCCTTGTAAATCTATGAGAACAAAGGTTAGAACACAGGCTTGCTAAGAGTGGGTGCCCCCGTCACCACAGCAGGCCATGAGGCTGAAGTTGACACCCTGTTCTAGATGTTAACGTAAACTGTCCCCAAGCCAGTCTTCACAGGCAGTCATTTTTCACTCATCTGAGTGGTCTAGAAATCTTTAAGAGTAGAAAAATTGGTCTCAACTTCCCATATCCTTGGGAGTAGCAACTTTAAATCCTTGTAGAATGTAAAGGTATCCACCTACTTGGAGGCTCTCTGCACACTCTCACTGGGGATTTTTGTGGAGGTTGCATAATGTAGGCATGGCTATTGGTGATGAACCTAGTCCCTGATCCCTTCCTCTTGCCAGAAATTAGAAGATAGGGCTGAAAATGGCAGCCCTTTAATTCCACCTCAGCCTTTTTGGCAACAAGTTCTCATCTGGAAGCTATTTGTGAAATTCTACTCACCAGTTATCCTGTAGACATACGTTGAAACACTCACTCTGAATATCCCAAGGGTTTAAGAAGCACTCTAAGGAAGCAAATCAAACATAACAGAAGATACTCCTGTTGCTCTGATCTCTCAGGAAGGTCTTAGGCACTGTGTGCCAAGATCTTGGAAGATAAGTAAATATACCTATTTAATTATAACATACTCTCACATGATGTTGGAGACAAGATAACGAGAGGGGCATTATTGAGAGCCATCAGTCATTGTCTTTCCTCTGGCTGGAAGACCTTTGAAGGCCACTAAAGCATAGACTACTTGGTGACTGGTAAATGGGGTCATAGTGTAACCTCAGTTCAAATCCTGGATTTGCTAATTGACTTTGCATAAGCCCCATAACCCCTTTGTCGTGATTTATCTACAAAATAAAGCATGGGGATTAAAAAAAATCAGCATTTCCTAAACATTGGTCATTTGCATGCTATGCCCAGAGTTTTTCATATGTTAGCTCTACTATGCTGTTTATTTACCATTTTTTCAGTTAGTTTATAATTGTAACTTAAGGTGAAACTTAATATACAGCCATAAGCACCACAGTAGCACTTTACACAAATGGGAAGTAGTCACAAAAATAAATGTAATACAAGCAACATAATGTTATTAAAGTCCAACTAGATATTGTTTCTGTGGAGTTTATGAGCCTTGGGCCTGCTATTTGTTTTCTAAAAAGATCAACCAATATTAGCAAGGTATTGGAAATGTACTAATAACCAGGACTTGAATGATATTTCCCCAAAGAAGAATAAATACTTTACTGAGAATAAACATTTTTCTCCATGCAATTCCATGATATTTAATACTATGTCTCCAGTGGCATCTAAATCCAAGTCATATACTCTCTGTAAGAGGTTTGTGACCTTTCAAGAACATACTGGATTCGGGAGTCTTTAGATTAAAATTATATCATATTATTCTATGATTCTCTCCTTGTGAGAGAGGAGTGTTGGGGAAAAGGTATGAGTCATATTGTTTTTGAGTTCATACATCTATCAGATTGAGTACTTATTGGCCAGCAGCTTAAAGAGTTAAATTGATTGGATGGGGCTCCATATCTGAAATGTAGCCATGACAACCAGCCGAGAGAAGTCAGCACTTCAGTTCTCCCAGTATTCCTGGAAGAAGGAGTCTTTCACAGCAGACACACTTGGTCTTCAAGATTAGTGCTATGGCTCTGTTATTTGCCTGGCTTCTCTCCGCCGAGTAGCTAATATGAACTAGCATGTTCTGATTTTCCTCATGGCAAGACTACCAGTTTTTATCAGTTAAACTCACTTTCCATGTTGATGAGAGGCTAGCCAATGAATCCTGGGGCATCTAGGATATTAGAAAAGTCTTCTTTTCTATTATCTTTCTGGAAGATATAGGGCCCTGAAATGAGCTACTCAAACCTGCTAGCTGGTTTCCAGAATTCTGTGGGTCACAATCAGGAGCAGAGAATTTTTTGCTTGCCGTTACATTTTTTTTTAATGGTTAAAAAAATTAGGGCTAGTGTTTAACATGATGCTTTGAAACATGAGAATACTGTGGAATGTTTAAATCTAGCTCATTAATAGATGCAGCACCTCATCTAGTCATTTTTTTTTTGTGTGTGTGTGTGTGTGTGTGTGTGTGTGTGTGTGTGTGTGTGTGAAAGAACACAGAAGATCCTCTCTCCACATTTTTCAAGAATATAATGTTATTATTATAAATGGACACCTTGCCGTGCAGTAGATCTTTTGGAATGCATTGCTTTTAATTCTAATTATGTATTCTCTGGGCAGTTTCTCCTCTTCTTCCACTTAAGCCAGTCTTTGATAGTCATCATCATACTCTATGTTTCTATGAGATCTACTCTTCAAAAATTTTATTTATTATTTCTTTATTCTCTGTGTGTGCCATGACACCTACCCCATACAGAGTCAGAGGACAACTTGGTCCTCCTCTTTTACCACGTGGGTCCTGGGGATTGAACTCAGGTCCTCAGGCTTGGCAGCAGGTGCTTTTACCTGCTGAGCCATCTCGACAGCACTGATGACTTCTTTTGAGAAGTGACTATTTAGATTTTTTTCCCCATTAAAAAAATAGGTTATCCTTTGCTTTACATCTAGTATCCAGATATGAGTGAGTACATACCATGTTTGTCCTTGCCAAGGCAGTGGGATTGGGATCCATCCCTGGTGCATGAGTCGGCTTTTTCGAGCCCAGTGCCTATGGTGAGACACCTTGCACAGCCTTGGTGCAGGCTCTGCTGACTCCCCATGGGAGACCTTGCCTTGGAGGAGGTGGGAATGGGGAGTGGGTTGCGGTGAAGGCTGGGGGGGCAGGAGGAGGGAGGAGAGTGGGATCTGTGGTTGGTATGTAAAATGAATAGAAAATTTCTTAATAAAAATAGGTTATTTGGCTCTTCTTATTGACTTTTTAAAGATAATATTTTTAGTTATTCTTTGAAACATATCCATGTGTGCAATGCATCTTGATCTACCCACTCCCCACTCTTGAGTACTCTGGGCATTTTGAATATTAGTGCCTTCCTCAGTGTATATCGTGTGGAGTTCTGAGCTTAGAATTTCACCTCCATTTACTAGAGTTATTGTTCCCCATATTTGCTTTTGTTTGTCGTCTTTCAAGACAGGCAGTCTAGGCTGGCCTCCATTCCCTATGCATCCTAGGCTGCCCTTGAACTTGCAGTTTTACTGCTGTACTCTCCCTAGTCCTGGGATTACAGATTTGCACCAATAATCTGTTGTAGATTTTTTACTCAGTAGTACCAACAGCTGCTCTTCTCAGAGTTAGCATCTTTTAATCTCCCACTGTTAGGACTCTTGGCATCTCTTGCTGAACTCACTGAAGCTCAACTCAGTTCAGCTAGTCTAGATAGCTGGAAGCTGTCAGCCCCAATTTGTTCTCATAGGTAAATTGAGTGCACTTCCACCTGGGACAGAAAAGGCACTTATCCATGTGTGTGAAGTGACTACCCCTAACACAGATTTGTAACTTCAATATTTCCAAAGAATTAGAGATTATGGGACATGAAACCAATTTATCAATACATAAATAGAGTGTTAACCATAGTTCTCAGCCTACTAGCAGAGAAGGGAGACTCTGTGGAGAAAGAAGACGAGGGAGAAAAGGAAGGCAATAGGAAAAGGGGACGTTAATGGGCACTGACTGCATTCTAGGTCACTGTGCTGCTTTGAATGAGGACAGGGTCAACAGTCTTTAAATCCATCCTTTGTGTGATATCGCCATTCTCCAGTTTTAAAGCTCCCTGTAGGCTGAATCAGCTTCTTGTGTTTTCTTTCAGAACTGTCCAGTTTCGGTTCTTTTTAAGGTACTTTGCATCTTTTCCATGTGGGTGAGTTTTGAGACTGATTCAATAAGGTCTGGGGAAAGTGAGTCAGTGTTATATGTTTAGTTTTATTTGGTGTGCCTTACAGGCACAGGGGTATCTGAAGTTACACTAGTATTTATAGACTGGCCTGCTATCTCATCACACTCAATCTGGGAATCATGTTTGTTCTGGTATCCAAATGTCTTACTCCCCATGTTGTGATTCAGTTCTCCATGGCACAGGGACAAATATTATGTGAACAACAATGCGCAAATAAATGTGTTAGGCCTGATATATGGTTAGCTTTTCTGGTTCCTTATAACCTAGTGTTCTATTGTGTTTGTCAACAGCTTAGAAATACAGAGACTAGGGCAGTTCAACAACTAGTGAATATGTTGCTTCTAAGTGCTGGGTCTTTGTAAGAATTGACTCACAAAATTGGTTAAGAAAAGCTAAATCCCCAGTTATTCAGAGCAGAGACATATTTGTATGTCCTCGGTTACCTGCAGTCAATGCAGTTTTCATGGATGATTTGCTGAGGGTCCACGGAGAGGGACCAACAGTGCAGAAGATCTTCAAATCTAGCTTAAGTCATAATCCAAGGCTGGGAATCTCCATCTAGTCTTGAGACAACACATGCTATTATCAGTTGATTGTCAGCCAGGGGCAATACTTCTTTGTCGGGGGTGGGGAGCATCTGGCAATGTCTAGAGATAATTCAGGTTATCATAGTTGTGGGAGCTACTGTCTAAGCATTCCATTGCTTATCACTGTAGTTGTCATAAAAGGGCTATAAAGCACAGTCTTCTCCCTGGTAATGAGTGCTTTTTTCCAAAATATTGAAAATGCCAAGACCGAGAACTCTGGTGCTCTTTTTCAGGTATCATTTGTCCCCCAAAATTCATGTGCTAGAAGTTTGTTCCCCAAAATGATGATAATGAAAGGTGGAAGGACCTTTAAGAAGTGGGGTCTGGTGGAAGGCGGATGGATCTTGACTACCCTCTTACACTGGTGCCATGCTTTTGTACTTGTAGAACTGTGAGCTAAAGAAGCATTCTTTCTTATATAGCCTCAGGTATTTGGTTATGGTAACACAAGACAGATTAAGACACTCTATTCATTCAACCTTTTACTTATTTTTATTAAACTAAGCTGGAAATTCAGTGGTAGAATATGTGATAGCAGAGTGTACTTTGTTCAAATAATGCTTAGAGAGAGGGAGGGAGGGAGGGAGGGAGGGACAGAGGGAGGCAGGGAGGGAGGGAGGCAGGAAAGGAGGGAGGGAGGGAGGCAGGAAAGGAGGGAGGGAGGGAGGGAGGAAGGGAGGGAGAGAGAGAGAGAGAGAGAGAGAGAGAGAGAGAGAGAGAGAGAGAGAGAGAGAGAGAGACTATAATTGCTGATTCGTGTTGTTGCTCATGGAAGGATCAGACTAGTGGCTCTCAGGAAGGCGTTTTCTCACCAGAGCCACCACCTCCTCCTCACTTGCCTCTGGTGGTGTGCTGTGGAGTCCAGAGAGCCAATTGGCAGTGATCTATGTGATTTGTTTTGATGCGTTCCTGAGGCTAGAGGAATTTTGAACTATGTGAATGACACATGCCTAGAGGCAAGGAATATTATAATTCACAAAGGGGAGGTGGAAACCAATTAGAGTTGATTAAAAACCAAACACACGGTGGGATGCATTTTGGCTCCAAATCATTCTGCAAGCTGGTGTAGGCACACCAAGACCCAGGCATGCTAAAAATAAAGATGGATATGACTCCCTGTGGTTTACAAGCACACAGGAGAACACAGGGCAAGGTGAAATAGGAGATTTTTACCGGCAACTCTGCGCCTCCATGATTTTTATCCTGCTCTTGCTTTTTCCCCCTGCAACATAGCTGAAGACCGCGGAGCTTAATTTTGATCTGTAGTGGCTAGACAATGCTTTGGCCCCAGAGAGAACTCAATTCTAATTCTAGCTGTACCACACAAAAGCTATGTGCTCTTACCTAAGCTCTCTAGCTTCTTTCAATTCCAGGATCTTCATATATAAAAGGGGGGAACGATACCTACCTACTGTGGAGACAGGAGGCATGATTCTGAATATGTTAGTATAGTCACAGCATGCACCAGATGCTTGGTGAATATTCATTTACCCTGTTATTCTCTGCAGCTGAGGCATCTCCCCATCAGACTTAGTGACTTCTATTGCTGTGAAGGGGCACCATGACCGAGGCAATGGATCAAAGAAAGCATTTGATTTGGGAATCATGGTTTCAGATGGTTAGAGTCCATGGCAATCATGGAGGGAAACAGGGCAGCAGGCTGGCAGGCATGGCACTGGAGCAGTAGCTAAGGGGTTATAGCTGATCTACATGCATTAGGCAGAGCAAGAGAGGGAGGGGAGGGGAGGGGAGGGAGGGAGGGAGAGAGAGAGAGAGAGAGAGAGAGAGAGAGAGAGAGAGAGAGAGAGAGAGAGAGAGAGAAGACTTTAGAGTGGTGTGGGCTTTTGAAACCTCAAAGCCCACCCCCAGTGGCATACCTCCTCCAAGAGGAAAACGCCTCCTAATCTTTCTCAAACAGTTCTGCCAACTGGAAACCAAACATTCAAACATATGAGCCTATGAGGATTGTTCTTATTCACAACACCCTCCTAATCCTACCAAAACAGCGAGACTCTCAGAAAAGCTCTCTTGCAAGCATTTAGGGCTGTGGTTCTCAACTTTCCCAATGCTGTGACCCCTTAATACAGTTCCTCATGCTGTGGTGACCCCCCAACCATAAAATTATTTTAATTACTACTTCATAGCTGTAATCTTGCTACTGTTATGAATTGTAATGTGTAAGATGAATTGCTAAACAGTCCTATTAATAAAAAAAAAACCTGGATCCAGATATTGGGGTAAAAACTGAGAGATCAGAGAAGCAGAAAGAAGCCAGCCACATTCTTACAGCTAGGAAATCCTCAGCTAAAAGAGAGGTACTTCCTGTATACGCATGCCTATAAAGCTTTCTGTGTTCTACCATCTTACTTCCCTTTTCCACCCAGCTACATCACTTCCTCTGTCTGTCCTCCCAGCTCTATCACTTCCTGTCTATCTGTATAGACCTCCAGACCTCTATGGTTAGTGCTGGGATTAAAGGCGTGTGCCACCATGCCTGGTTCTGTTCCCAGTGTGGCCTTGAACTCACAGAGACCTGGATGGATCTCTGCCTCCCGAATACTAGGATTAAAGGCATGTGCTACCACTGCCTAACCCCTGTGTTTAATATAGTGGCTAACTCTGTCCTCTGATCTCCAGATAACTTTATAGGGGTGTACAAATAGAATATCACCACAGTAATATAAATATCTGATATGCAGGATATCTGTTATGTGATGCTGGTGACAGGGTTGTTTGACTCCCCACAAAAAGGTTGTGACCTACAGGCTGGGAAATGCTGATTTAGGGTGACCTCCAGAGAATTCTGCAGCAAGAACAAGAGAACAAACCATTCTTGACTTCACTACCCACATTCAACAGTATTGCCCTCTTCCTTCGTTGATGGGCAGAGATAGAGGGGAAGGAGGGAGGATGGCAAACACTGGACCCAAGTCTTTTTGAGAAGCAGGAATCTCTAGGATCAGGTTGCTGCTCTTTTGTGCTTTCTAACTCTTTGCTCTTTCTCTGCCTTTCAAAGCCTTCTTTGCCCATATGGGTTCTGATTCCAGTTTCATGTAGAATAGTACCTCACTTTTTATAACTCAGTTCTCCAGGAGCATCCGCTCTCTTGATGTAGAATGAAGAACCTAGAAAATGACCGAGTGATGATGGAACTGATGGTGTGGTAAGAATCTTCCCCAGCATGAGGACAGCCCCATGCTATGACCCCGTAACCAACAGTGCAGTTAAATGAGCCCTTGCATCTAATTTGCAAGTCAGCCATCTCACAGAAACCAGCAGAGTAAAGCAGAAGACAATAAGGGTAACTCCTTTAGTGTAAGCAGAGTGGCTGAATAGAGACTGAGGTTTATACATGCAACAATAATTCATTGACCTCAATATTAATTTTTCTTTGCAACACTAAACATTCATGCTTACCAAGAGAGGTGAGATACTTTTGAGCTTCTGTTAAAGGAGTGAAGAATTTTTAATACACACACACACACACACACACACACACACACACACACACACACATATCATGTGATTGCTAAAAGTCATCAAATATCCTCATCTTTGAGGAATGGCTTTTTGCCCTAGGGTATAGAAGACTAGACCAGATCTCAGAAATCCTTCCTGCCATCCTAGGATGTGGGTATATCTTTAATATAGGAAACTGGGGTTCTGAAGCTCACTATTAATTTGCTTTATGAGGAGCCATCCATGTATTTCATTTTATCTTCTGGTATGGAAATACATGAAAGTTTAAACAGTGGTTAGAAACTGGTTTGAGATCCTTCACTAGCAAGGAGCAGGGCATATTGAAGTCAGAATACCATAGATGGGATTCTCCTTTTGTATACATATTTGTGCATTATGTGTGCATGTGTGCGTGCATGTTCACATATGTGTGTATATGTGCCTGAGGAGGCCAGAGGTTGACAATGGATGTCTTCCTTGATCACTCTTCACCTTCTATATTTAGATAAGAGCTCTCATTCGAATCCTCAGTTAGCTAGCCAGTTTGCTCTGGGGTGCTCTGTGTGCTCTAGAATTCCCTAGCAGGAATTGGGGTGGGCTTTGGGGCTTCCACGGGGATGCCTGCTGAGTGCTGAGATTATAGTGGGATGCTATGCCCATCCAGTATTTATGTGGGGGCTTGGAACCCAAACTCAAGTCCTCACACTTGCATGGCCTGAACTTTACCCATGCAGACACCTTCCAAGCCCTCTTATATTTCTTTGGAATGAAGACCTTTTAGCTGTAAAATGGGAGTTTGTTTCCCGAGAGAGGAAAATTAAATGAGAAGGGAGAGTTTACACATTGCAGCCTCTGGATGTATTTAGTATGTACACAGAAAATATTATAAAAATGATTATCAGATTTTGTGGAGATTGAAGGTTATACAACATCAGATCCTGCTTTAAGGAAAAGGATACAAAACAAATATAAAATTAGGCATGAATGAAGATGTTTATCTAGACTAAGAAGTCTTTAGAAAGGAATGATTTCTTTAAAGCTGACAAATACCACAAGCTTCACAAAATCAGAAAAATAACATTTTTAAATTGACTTCTTGGCATTTCTTTATAATGCCTTTTTTATATCTTTTTTATGCTGAATATCCTTTGATTGCCTTATTCATATGACATTTTATAATACCATTTTCTATAGAGAATATAATGATAATTTAAACCTCTTCCCCAGCATGCTTGATCAAAATTTATTTTGTACTGTTGATAATTAAAGACGAATTTCTTTTGGGTTCACAACTTGTTTTCAGGCAGTATCAGGCAAACATCTAGGGTTATTGTCAAATTTGAGAAAAAAAAAAACCCTCAGATTTCTTTCAACAGAACTTTGAAGAACATTACTGTAGTACTTTTTATATTGCTGTGATCAGCCATGTGATAATGGGCAACTTAAAGGAAGAAAGAGTTATGTTGGCTTGCCCTCTGAGAAGGATACAGCCCACCATGGAGGAGCAAGTCTGGCAATGGGGACATGAGGCAGCCAGTCACCCTGTGTATTCAGGAAGCAGAAAACAGACAGGAAGTGTCTATAGTCAAGCTGTAAAACCTCAAGTCCTCCCATTGTGACCCTCTTCCTCCAGCATGGCTCCACAGCTTTCAAAACTGAGCCCCCTGCTGGGGATCCGTGAGCCTATTGGGAACTGCATTTCATATTCAAACCACAATTACTTCTAGTAGCTTCTGCCTCTGTTGGTTGCATGCCTCATTTCTTCTACTAGCATTCTGTGCCGGGCATTGGAGACAAATTGTTCATCAGATAGGGTATTCATACTGAATCCTGTGGTTCTGCGCAAGCAGATATGCTCTTGGAAGCCACTATTACAATTGACTTAATTGTGTCAAAAGCTGCTGCAAATCAGAGAGATAAATCCAGTTATACCCAGGGTTTGAGTAGATCCTCAACTCTAGGTGAATGTCACTTAAAGATGGATTTTACTTGTGCTTAGAATACTTCTTCTTGTAAGTTGTATAAAAAACAGACAAACAAACCACGACCATAACAAACCTAGATACCTATGCAAACCCATGGCCAGAACCTTTCTCAGGTTTTAGAAAAAAAAAAAAAAAAAAAAAAAAAAAAAAAAAAAAAAAAAACACAAAAAAACAAAAAAACAACCCTCCCCCCCACCAAAACATGGAAGTTTGGGAGGCTGAACTGATACTGTGTAAGATTCATGGTAAATCTGCCTCTGATGATGACAAAGGATCCCAAGATGAGAACGTGGAAATGTTGGCCACATTTGCCTTGGTAACCTAAGGTTAGTCATTTCATTTTTTATGGAGCTAGATTTCTCATCTTCTTCAAAGAGAAGTTTGTGCTTAGGGGTGTGTCAGGGTTCCTGGTACCTACAGCAGTGTGGGGTTCTGAGAATTGCTTCTGAGCCAGCCCAGGAGGGTCAGTGTGGATGGGGAAGGGTGAGAAGACATGATTACTGGATTTTGGACTACCCTCCTGTCTTTCTTGGCCAGCAGAGATTCCCTTAGTAAACCCATTCCAGGGTTTCCCAACAGAACATGGCCACGTAACTACATCACTGCATAGAGCTACAGTTACCTGTTGTCCCAGCATCCCCCCGCCCCCCTCCCCACCCCAAGAAGTTGGGATTGACTTGTTCAGGCATTTCTCCTTTGAAAGCTGTCAGTTCAGATGTAGAATTGCCTTAAAGGCGTCAGAGTTCAGGCAAATTCTGAATTGGTGCTGTGTTGCTCTTGCTTTCTGAGGATTTAGGAGTCAAATGAACTTGCATGTTTAGGGGAGGGGATTCTATTGCCTTCTCCACTCATCTCTTGGTTTTGACTTCTCTTCTTGGGATGGGTAGACTGACAAGGAGAAAGGTGCATAGTGCCAAGTCCCAATATGCGCTTGAACACTGTGTGCTGTAGGCACATGCATACAGTTGTACCATCCTGTGTAACCAAGAGCAAACTCATGTTCTGGGGACAGGGTCCAGAGAAGACTTTCTTTTTAAAAATATTTGTATCTATTTTAGAACTTGGGTGTCAAGATAGTAATGTGGAATCTATCATCTATCTATCTATCTATCTATCTATCTATCTATCTATCTATCTATCTATCTACCTGTCTATCTATCATCTATCTATTTATTTGCCTTTCCAAGCTTAGGGGTGTAGCTAGAGTTTTTCTGGTCCTGCCTGGCCCACAGTCAGGACAAACCTCTCTCACCCGCCAGTCCCTGCAGCCATTCAGACCCAACCATGCAGAGACTTATATTGCTTACAAACTGTATGGCCGCAGCAGGCTTCTTGTTATCTAGTTCTCTCTTATATTAACACATTTTTATAAATCTATACCTTGCCACATGGCTCGTGGCTTACCGGTACCTTACATCTTGTTTGTCATGGCGGTGGCTGGCAGTGTCTCTCTGCCTCAGCCTTCCACTTCCCAGAATTCTCCTCTCTCCTTGTCCTGCCTATACTTCCTGCCTGGCTACTGGCCAATCAGTGTTTTATTTATTGACCAATCAGAGCAACACATTTAACATACAGAACATCCCACAGCATAGGAGTTGACTATGAAGATTTATGGCTGCCTTTGATCTGATAGTATGTGGGAGAGTTAGAGATACTCAGGGCAGAAGTGATATCTGAGTTACATTTTGAAGTTCTAGTAGAGGTTTGCTATGAGATCAGGTACGGAGAGATACATGCAAAAGAGCAAAATCACATAATACATTGTCTCCATGAAACTGCAGACAGACAATGTCCACTGATAGAAAGTCTGACAGGGATGATGGGCATCCATAATGCTCAGGTTCTGTTCTTTATGCTTTATGCTTATTCATATATATATGTATATATATATATGTATATATATATATATATATGAATATATAGAGAGAGACATTTAAACACACACACATATATACACACATAAACATTTAAACAAACACACACAAATACCAGGACACATTATAAATATCTTTTATACAACTAATAACACAAAATGAATATTCACATTAATAAAAATGTCTTACAACAACATCATCTTCAATGATTGAGTATCATCCCATTGTGCTCTAGCAATTTATTTAATGTTAGTCATTGAGAGTGTTTTCAATTTCTTGGGATCAGCAACAGGGATGAAGTGATGAAGATCCTTGCAAATAGATATTTATCTCCATCTCTTGGAAATAATTGCAGTGGAACATTTGGGTCAGAGGGTCTGTACATTTTAAAGGCTTTTGATTAAGTATTTCTTAATTGCCCATGCAAAAAAGTTGCAGCAATTTATGCTGTTTTCAGTATTGTAGGAGAGTGCCTGGTTCTTCTCACCCTCACCAGGGCTGAATTTTATCATGCTTTTAAATCTTTGCCCATTTGAGAGGGGAAAAGATGGTAATTCATTTTAATTTGCATTTCTTTGATTACTAATGTGATTGAACATTTTTATAAGCTTGTTATCACTTGTGTTCTGTCTTTGTAAATTGCCTGTTTTATTTCTTTTGGGCAAGGGAATCTTTTGACTTAGGAAATTCTCTCTGAAGGCACCAGGATCAGATTTTTTAAAAAAATGTCCTCAAAATTTAAAAACATGGAAAAATGAAAGCTATGGTCTGAAAGAAGGAGATATGGTTCCTGTTAGCAAGGGCTAAATCTGCAGCACTGGGGTCAGGGGCAGATTTGGGGACTCTTGCCTCTATTCCTAAATCAGACCCCAGACAGCCTTTTGGGCATTTCAAATTCTGTTAATGGCTCTCAGGACCTTACTGCCACTATTTTGGAGGGCTTGCCAAAGGGTGCCTCATTGTCCAGAACATTTGCAGATAGATGATAGATAGGCCTGCATTCTGTGTCTTATTCTAGGTTTTAAGTTACTGAGAGGCAAAGGCAGTTTCTTCTTTTAATGCTCCCCATAATGGATGCTCACTAATGTGAGCGACAAAGAGGTAATGCCACTTCTCAGGTTGTGATATTCTGTTAGTCACATTTTTTTTTCTTTTTCTTTTCTTCAGACTTGCTGGATAGTTTTAGATAAATGACCTGACCCCTGACTTTCCTTTCTTCTCATTCTCCAAGCCCCAAAGGAAAAATCAGATAGTTGTTTATAAGGTATGCAATGTTAACTAGTTCTTTGAAGACATTCAAAGAATAATTATTACAAACAAACAAATAACAGCAATAACAACAAAAGGAAAACCATTAAGAACATTCTACCCACAACTCATTAACTACATTTGAAATAAAACATGAGTTACCATTGACATTTCAAGGGCTATGTTTCCTAATATTCCAGCCTTAACAAACTGTAATTATTTACATACTTGGCTGCAATGGAAATCCAATAACTATTTCTAGCCTTGTTCAACAATCCAATTAAGGAACTCTATACATAACATGTACACCATGTTTTCATTTGAAATATTAAGATGATGTTGTGTTTTGAACCTACAACTGGTTATTGGGTTGTAATTCTGTGTCTTTAGCCTTGAACTCTCTGAGGAAGTACCTGCATGTTCTGTTTGGCCAAAGTTCCAGAAGAAAGAGTCAGAAGGCCTCATTTCCCATGAAATTTGTGGAACCTGGTCTAAATTCATTCAATTTTCTTTCTGTGTACCTGCCTGCTGCAGGAGATGCTTTCTATGGAGCCTCACATTTGTGAAAAGCAGGAAGAACTCAGCTTACCATGACCCAAATATTGACCCATCCCCAAAATGATCAGGCATCTTACTTCATGTGGATATTCAAAGAGCTTCATCTCTAAAACTAAGAGAGGTGTGGGAGAATCTAGGGAAGATCTTCTTACTGATGCTTCATGCATCTAAAGCTTGCTGGAGCTCTAGACCAGGCTTTGTTGGCTTAGGGATTCTGTCTACTCCAGTGTGGCCAGGGAAGCAACTGTGTGCTTGCTGAGCTTGGTGATCATGGCAGCTCACACTGTGTAGTCACTTCAGAATATTTCCAGTGTATGGTGACTGGTATTCAGTCACCTGTGCATAACCACGCTGAAGGTCCTTGAGCAAGTCTGTTCAAGTGAATTCTCTTCGTACCTAGTTCTGCTGGGTACCAAATTCAGAGTGAACTAATAAGCTTTGGTCTTTTCCGGAATGTCTGTGTTGGATTTGGGTCTTTTCTGGAATGTCATCTTCATTGAGCTTCATGTTATACTTTAAGGTAAAAGGGTGGGGAAATTGTGACTGTTTCAGAGCAACTGTTTATCCCTGAGCAATAGATAAGCACCTGCCTGGCATATCAGATGAGGAAGACTCCAGGCCATATCTTAACTGAAAGAAAAAAAAAAAAAGCTACTGCTAGTGCAAAATGACACAGTATGACAATGAAAATCCTAAAAATATCCTTCTTGGGGAATGTGTATGCCATTCTCTAGGTGGTGTTGTTACAGTCATCATGCTGCTAATCCCATGATCCAGGTGAGCACTGTGATGTCACAGTGGTGGATTGAAACTTCAAAGAGATGATTTTAACAGTGGCATTTTTCTCCATCCTTGCCTAGGCCTGTCTGTTAAGCACAGGACCACTAGGTTGTGCTAGAGTATAAACACAGTACACATGCCTTCCTGCTAAATCTTCTCGTTATTGACTGTTATTTTCATTCTTTCCTATTTAAAAACAAAACAAACAACAACAAGAAAAACACACTAATTTCTTCTGTTCTCTGTGGCTTTGATGAATATGCCAGAAACATGCCCATGGTTAGTTTGGTGTGGTTTCCTACTCTCCTGTCTTCTCTTCACCTGATCTTCTTTCTTCTCCACCCGTCTCCCTTCCCAGAGCATCATTCTCTATCACATTCGGTCTACATGTCACAGGGAAATAGTACCTGGAATGAATGTACTTTGTCCCCACCTTTTCTGTAAAACTCCAGAATCAAGAATCCACAATGACCAC
Source organism: Peromyscus leucopus (assembly GCF_004664715.2). Classification (NCBI taxonomy): domain Eukaryota; kingdom Metazoa; phylum Chordata; class Mammalia; order Rodentia; family Cricetidae; genus Peromyscus; species Peromyscus leucopus. Next base: position 136,944,574 of record NC_051063.1, on the reverse strand, counting down.
ACAGTCCATCTTTCTGGGGAAGTTCTGATTTACAGCTATTGTCCTATTAGTGAGTGACACTCCATTTCTCTCTCCTAAGGTTCCAGCTTTGCTACTGTCTGCATATGCCTCTGACAGTTTGTCACCTTCATTTGAATATTTTATAGGCACCACAATTACTATGTTGAAAACTAAGCATTTCCCAAGTTTTTATTGAAAATATTTTTTTTCATGAAATGTATTCTGAGCACAGTTTCCCCCTCTCGTCTCCTCCCAGATCTTCTCGCTCCTCACTCATCCAATTTCATGCCTTCCTTTCCTCTCTTTTAAAAAACAAACAGACAACTACAAAGCACATACTAGAATTTAAAAAAAGAAGAAGAAAAAGCACAAGAGCCCTCCACCCCATAAAACACAAAATTGGAAATAATATACAAGCAGAAGACCAGAAAGGTATATATATATTGTCCAAATAGAGACAAAAGAGCTCCCAAAATACAACTGAGTTCTTTTTGTGTTGGCCATCTACTGCTGGCATGAGACCTGCCCTTCAGTACACCCATTGAGACTCCATTGGAGGAAACTAATTTGCCTTTGCAAGTGGTTGTCTTTTGAAGATAGCTTATTGATTGGGAGTAGGGATTTGTGTCTACTTCCTCCTCTCAGACTGGGACCCCAACTGGCTTGGATATGTGCAGACCTTGTGCATGTTGCCACAGTCTCTCTGAGTTCATATGTACATCACTTATCTTGGATTCCTTGGTGTCATATATCCCTTCTGGCTCTTAAATCTTTCCTAAGACCCCACTTTTATACCCAGTACTCCTATTTCTTCCCAATTTGTAGAATCAGCGTTTACTAGTTGCACACACCAGCTCTCTAAGAGAGCTTTTTCTGATCATTTCATTTCTTAACCATTCAATCAGTATGTCCTGTGGACCTTGCATTCAAATATCCCAGATGTACCCACTTTCATCTCTCCTGCTACAACTCTAGTTCAAGCCTGTCATCTCTTACTTACATAGGCCTTGAAATGCAATGCATCCTGACATGGATATCAAGTCAACATTTAAATCAGATCATGCTTCTTTTTTACCTAAAGCCCTAATAGTGTTGGGGCTGGGTTGAAGGTTAGTTCTCTTTGGTGCCAAAATCCAAGTTCATCTTTTCTTTTCTTTTTTTCCCCTCTGTGTAGCTTTGTGCCTTTCCTGGAACTCACTCTGTAGCCCAGGTTGGCCTTGAACTCACAAAGATCCACCTGCCTCTGACTCCCGAGTGCTTGGATTAAAGGCATGCGCCACCACTGCCCGGCTTCCAAGTTCATCTTTTCCAGTCACTTGTTGGTGTGATGGTTAATGAGTGTCAGCTTCACTAGTTTAAAGGATGTCCAGTTAGTTGGGCAAGCATGATTTCTGAATGTAGCTGTTGGAGTGGGTCTGTACAATACTGCGGCAGGGTCCTGTGCTGTTTGTTCCCTTTCAAGGAGGGGCGAGTAGGCACAAAGTCAATGACACAGACTCTGGGAGCATGTTGAAACAACAAGCTCAGTTCATTCAGGAAGAGGCAAGCCTTAAATACCCTCCACCCAGCCCCTGGGGAAGTTCTCTGGAAGTTCTTGGAGTATGACCGGGGCACTGAGCTCTGTTCTTTGGCCTACAGATTCTGGGGTTTGCATTTGAGTAGCAACTCCATATTCCAAGTTCTCAGGCCTTCAGATGCAACTGGGAGTCTGACCATCCATTGCCCTTCTTCTTGGGTCTTTATACTTGGATGGAATTAGGCTACTGATGTTATTAGCTATCCAGCTCAAACAAGCTATGAGATCTCCCAGATTCTATATCCTCATAGCAAATTCCTATAGTAAATCTATTCATCCCTCTTTCTCCTCTTCCCTCTGCTTTTCCTTTGGCCTCTTCCTATCTTTCTATCTCATTGGTTCCTTGCTTCTCATTCTCTGGAATATAGTTGCAACTAGTCATTTTTCTTCAGTTGGCCTCAAGAATACTTTCTTATAGGTTTCTGTGTTACTTGGAACATTTGCTTAATGATTTATCAATTGTCATCATCAAAGTCTTGCTAAAGATTTCCTCTTGTGGCTGAGTTGATTAGAATTTGTGGTGACTATGGATAATGGAGAATGAAATGTCAGGTTTTTTTTTTCTCTCACATATGGAAATATGGAGGTAAGCCATCTCAGGGTCTTGTGCTCATGGTTCTAGCTCTTCCTCCATACTACTCTTGTGACATATGGTAGCCTATTTTAAATGCATTCTACATTACAATGTGGCTGTTAGGAATCCCTATTAAAGTTGACCTTTCACCAGGAAAAGAGAGAAATAATCCCTTGCTGCCATAGTAGCTGGTTTTGTCCCATCTTGCTCTCCCCCATTAAGTTAGAACTTATTATAGGAAGGAGTCTGGGTATGGAAAGAATAAAATAGAATGAGATTGTTTGCCACCAAACTTACCTGGTTCTAATTTTCTTTTACTTCTGTGAGAAATCTTTGTTTTCCTTAGCAATGTGCTGGATTCTTTATGCAGTCCTTATTTAATTCTCTTTAAAGTTCATGATGTGAGCATTTCTATTTTTTATAAAGGAGCTAACCAAAGCTCAGAATGTTTTAGTGCCTAACAAATAATGTAAAATATGTATGATCAACACTTCCCATGCCACATAAGAGGTCTTCCAAACTTACTTACCTAGTTTAAATGAAACTGTCCTTTCTGACCATCACCTGGGATACATTTTTTTCCTCTATCAAGGTTGTGACAGAAAAGACAGACTCAATGAGATTGGAGATGGTAGGAGAATGTCACAGGGCTCTAAAGAGCCAAACACTAAATTCAAATCTCTCCTACATTCCAGGAGTAGAAGGATTGGAAGGATTTGATCTAGAAAGCTGATGTGCGTCTCCATGGGTGAGCTTCTGGCACAAGAAGCCCAGTTTTCCAGAAACACTCAGTGGGTCATAATTTGGTATCGTCTTCTTGGATTGAAAAGCCTATGTTTATTCCAATGTTTATGCTTGCCTGACTCTCTGAATCTGTTGTCTCACTGACATCATTATCACCCTCCCCATGGAGTGTCAACACAGTCCTTCTTCTCAAGACATCTCCTGAATGCACTCTCTCATGGGTGGATCTCACCTCTTCATGAGTGAGCTTAGTTGCATGGTTGAGGTTGTCTCTTGGGGTCTGTTGAAGTTTTGTCCTTGGAGGTGCTGGACCTGCTCATCTTCCTCTTTCTTCTCTGTAGGCCTGAGACTGGCAGGGGACACAAGTAGAAAAGTATAAAGAGTCCAAACCAGCAGGTTGGATTTCAAAACAGAAAAATAATATTTGAGGCATAGCTCCCCTGTTTATGCTCACAAAAGGCAGTCTCTGTAAGAACACTGCAGTTCCCGCACACTGTTGGCCCTCTGTGAATCAGCACCAATGACAACATTATAATTATGCTTCAAAAACAAAGGCAGCCAGAAGTTGCATCTTAAGTATTCCTTATTTGGTTCTTCTAGGAGCATGTGTGTATACTCAGCAGAAATAGCTTAAAAATACACTCCTTAAAAACTAGAACTTTCAGTCTAGCTTTCTGTCATATCCATCATGGGTAAGACTTTTCCTGGAGGCTCAAGCATTAAGGGGGGTGGACATGGGGCAGAAAACACCAATTCTCTGCTTGCTTTCTGTTCCCAATACAGCTAGGTAAATTTAGGGAGATTCACCAAAAGCTTTTGGGATGGGGTATCAGTTAGGTAATGTGGGGTCTCTAGGGTTTAATTTTACATTAGTTACTGTGAACATCTCAATTTCTCACATATTCAGTATTGATCAACTATGTTATAACAGAATCTCTTAGTATAGGCATGATAACGACTACCATTATTCAAGGAGGGTGCCAGGAACTTTGTGGTCATGATAGCTAGTTTCTACAGAGAGATTTGAGAGTGTGGGATGAGGTTGTATGACACTCTCTGTCTGAGGAGGTACGTAAGAGGGCAGCTGAGTGGTGCCAGTGAGATCCATACCTACATGTTCTGGAGTCCTTGCACTTTCCCCCATTTGTCATGTTATCTTTAGCTTGATTGCAAATCAAGGAATGCCAGTTCTGTAATCCAGAAAGACTAATTTAAACTACATAGTTGGAATAGAAAAAAAGTCATTTAACACAACTCTAGTCTGCATGGGAAAGAGAATTAATTGTAGAGATATGAATGTTTCTGACCATCACAGTCTGAAGTGGCCCTGTATCTCCTACTTCAAGCCAGCACTTAAATCTAGGTAGGACTCAAGTAATATTTTTTTAAAGTTTTATTTTAAAATTAGCATAAAAGGACCAAATTTCCTTATGACATTTGTATACATACTTATTTTTGGTTGCTTCCTTCCTCCTACTCCCCCTCCCCCATCTCCTAGCTCTCCATCCATGTTTAAACCCTCCCACCCTTGGTACCCCCACTTCCACTTTCATGTCACGTGTGCAGCTCTGTAAACCCCTCCACTAAAGCCTGCCCCTCGTCATGGGCCTCTTTCCAGGTTTTGGCCTCTACCCACACGCAGCTTCTGTCCTTGCTTTTTCTTTACAGCAGTTCACTTCCTTCTTGTCATAGTCGAGTTCCTTCTGGCTTTTTTTCTATCAACCCTCACTATATCATTCATCAAGCCAGCAAGTTCGTGAGTTTCCCGGTTATATTGAATTCACTCAGAGAGAAATACCACCCTTCACAGTCCAGAGAAGCAGAGTCCCAGCTCAAATGAGCTGCTCAGCCCTCCATTCATTCATTGGGGATAGTGGGTGTAGTTGCAACTGTAAATGTGGTTGTATACACAGTGGCCAAAATATGGAAAGAGACGTGCATATTTAAGAAAAGCTGTGTGTGTGTGTGCGCGCGCACTTGTGTTTGTCAGTATATGGCCACTGTGCTTCTGTGCATACTGCGGGTGTCTCCTTACTGTGGATTGGGGGCTCCTGGAGGGTGTACAGTTGGCAACACGTCACTGTTGTCTCTGAATGGCCCCTCATAGAGACAGAAGTGCAAAGGTTTTGGTGATGGATAAATGAATCCAGAGAAGAGAAGTGTTTGTCTATAATCTCTTCTTAGCATTCAATTTCAAACATTCATAAATTATTAATAAGCCTGCTTGATTTTCCTTCACTGTTTCTGTTCACATTCATTCAGTCATTCATCTTTCTGTTCATTCAAAACCAATTATCTTTCAACTGACACACTGAGCACAGGACATCAGGTCATAAGCACAGGGGCTTCCCCTTGCTTACAGGGTAATATATACATATATTTTTTAAAAAAATATAAGCTTCCCATCCACTCCTCTCCTCTCAGGCTGTCTTTTGCCTTCCTTTGCATGTGCTTGAGGCTACTGGACAACTCACAAAGGCCTTTCACTTTCCTTACTTGATGAACGAACATCTCTTGGTTGTAAGGCAAATGTCCAGCATTCTCTCCCAAGCTTATTCTCTGTAATACCCGCCTTGACTCCAGACCAAAACTAAACAAATCCTCCCCAATATACACAGAGTACTCAGTGAGCCCATCTTCAAGATGGCTGTTAAGCTTCTGGGTACCTTTGTGACAGTAAGAAAAAGGTGTCCTTTTCTGGAAACACTTTGTTAAATGCTGAGAATTGATGTAAATATGTAAATCCTTGCTGATGATGGACATGTCCTCTTGGGTCTGGTACCACTGAATAGAGAAAAAGCTTACTAACTGGTTTCAGTGTCCAGGAACTACCTCAACTCTTGCTCAGTCTACTTATATGTCTTATTGTGCTTTGCACTCAAATTCTGTCCCACCAATGGTGTATTACTAATGCCTAGAAGAATTCTCAGTACATTGTTTTTGGTTGTCAATAAATGTGTGTTGAATTGATGCAAAAATGTTTAAATATATTGTAAGAATATTCATTGCTACAGATTTCTCTTTAATAAGTATATCACTAGATCGAGAACTGTTAGAAACTTTTGGCTTCTTGTATCCCCTACTACGCACTTCCCTCTCCCCCTTTGTTCTCATCGGCTTCTCTCATTTTCTTTTAAAGATCTAGTCATTTATTTTTATGTGTTCTTATGTGAGTTTGTGTGTACATTTATGTGCAGGAGTCCTTGAAGGCCAGAGAGCATCAGATCCCCCGGAACTGGAGTTATAGGTGGTTGTAAGCCACCTGATGTGGGTCCTCTCAAAGATCAGTTCGGTGTTCTTAGCCTCTGAGCTATTTCACCTGCCCACTTTTCTCAGTTTCTATTATAAGAGAGGCTCATGGTCATCTTAGAAAATCCTACATTTGAATAAGCAAAAATTATTTGTAATTCTACTACTCAGAACTTTAAAATCTGTTTCCCTGGGTATTTTTTTTCCATGAAAAAACACATAGATGTGAACTAGTTTTTAACATAACTTTTATTGATGCTTTGGGAATTTCACATCATGTACCCCAATCCCACTCATTTCCCAGTCTCTCTGTATCTGCCCTTCACCCATGTAGTGTCCCCCCAACAAAGTAAAACTAAAAAAGAAATAATAAAAATAAAATAAAAATAAAAAATACGAACAAGAATATTAATTAAAACAACAACAACAACACAAAAGAACCCCCCAACACAAAACCAAATACAAATAAACAAACTAAAAAAACCCTGACTTTGCTCCTCCATCTTTCCTGCCTCTCTGTTGCCTCTTCGTTGATCTTAGTGGCACTGACAGCTGCTATGTATCATGCAGTACATGCAGTATACCCTTTTGTCCAAACTGCTTTACTTACAAATGTTCGTTGTATAAATATGTTGTTGGTCAGATTCAAGGCCTCTGGCTTCTGGTACACCATCAGTACTGGAACCTCATCAAGACTCCTCTTGGGTATCCCACCCTTTCCCAGAGCCATGGAGGCCCTGTGACTATGGTTCCACAGGACCAGTCTCTTCATGTGCTCCAGCAAGTCATAGATTGGGTAGCTGTTAGAGAGTATCAACTCAAAGCCCTGGATGTGTGCCTGGGTCGTAGCTGAGTTGGCCAGTCCAAGCCACTGGGACTACCCCGCCCCCTCAGGTGAGGGGCAGAGCCAACTCTTCCATACCTGTGGTAAGGGGTGGAGCCAATTTTCTCAAGCGTGGGGATAGCTCTCCTATGAGGGGCGGGCCCATCTCTCTCTTGCTGGGTCATTGGTGTCTGCTATCCCAGCACCTGCTAGGGGTGTGATCAGCTCTCTGGTGAGGGGAGGCCAGCTTTCTCTGGGCCAGTGAGGAGGGGTGGGCCAGCTCAGTAAGGCCCTTATACTTCAACACGTGGTTCAACACATAGTTTGCATGGCTCCCTTTGGTAACATGGGCAAGGGACATCAACATAGACCCCATCCGCATCAGGACCTTGGACCCAGACATAGGCATAAGCAGTAGCTTGGGCCTAGATGTCACCATGGCCCCTGGCAGACATAGGCATAAGCAGTAGCTTGGACCCAGATGTCACCATGGCGGCCAGTCAGATCAGCATAGCCCCAGCAGCAGCATGGCCCTCAGGCACCAACATGGCCTCAGGTGCTGGCCCAGATCTCAGGCATCCAAAAGGCCTTTGATGGTAACAGGAGCCATGGATATTAACACAGACCCTGGCTATGGGAGGGCCATAGACCCAGACATGGCCCTTGGCTGCAGCTTGGGCTCAGAGGTCTCCATTGCTCTGGGTGGCAGTGTAGGCCACTCATATTAGAATGGCTCCTGCCTTGGCATGACCATTGGGCACCACTGTGGCATCTTCACCACCAGACCCTGGGCATTCTCATTGGCCTTCTGTGGTAACAGGAGCCACAGACATCAACACAGACCATGGTTGCAGCAAGGTCATGGATGGAGACATGGCCCCAGGTGGCAAGCAGGCCACCCACATCAGCCTGTTTCTCACCACCTTCACCACTTCAGATATGCCTCTCTCTACAGGACATGAACCATTCTATCTCACTCACATACCTCTCCATATATTTGCTAACCATAATGGACCATGGTTTCTTCTATGCACCCAGGGCAAGCAGCCCCAGGTGTGCATGTGGGATGTGGATTGTTTTTAAAGCAAATTTATCATTATTCTCTCACAGAGAGTAGGCAGATGTATAAATCTATAAACCACAAAGAAATAGCCAGGTATCAGGAGGACCCTCTTTAAAATTTGAATCCAAAACAGAGTGCAAGCTACTTTAGAAGATGCCCAATTTTTCTACCCCTGAATGCATTTTAAAATAAAAATAAAAGAAGCCAGGTATGGTGGGTGGTGCATGCTTGTAATCCTAACCCTTGAGAGATTGAGGCAGGAGGATCATGGGTTCCAGGCCAGTTTAGATTATATCCTGAATAGACAAAGAAACCAATGAAGCCCTATACATTATCCAAGCAAATAACTCCCCTATACTGACTGGTTTATGTCACCTTGACACAAGCTAGAATCATTAGAGAGGAAGAAGCCCTAATTAAGAAAATGCCACCATAAGATCCAGCTGTAAGGCATTTTTATAATTACTGACCAATGGGGGAGGACCCAGCCTCCCACATTGATCAATGGTGGGTGGTGCCATCCCTTTCCTGGTGGTCCTGGGTTCTATCAGAAAGTAGGCTGAGCAAGTCATGGGAAGCAAACCAGTAAGCAGCACTCCACCATGGCCTCTGCATCAGTTCCTGCCTCCAGGTTTCTGCCCTGTTTGAGTTCCTGTCCTGACTTCCTTTGGTGATGAACAACAATGTGGAAATGTAAGCTGAATAAACCCTGTCCTCCCTAACTTGCTTTTTGGTCCTGGTGTTTCACTGTAGCAATTGAAACCCTAACTAAGACATCCCCAAAATTAAAAAAACAAAACAAAACAAAAAAAAAAACCCCTTTATTTGTATAGGGTTATCTGTGCAGACTAGGCAACTAATGTCCGAGATTCTTATCTCTTTGGTGAGTTTGGAAGGATTCTGAGGAGAACGGATGTTTCTAGAAGTGTCAGCTGTGTTGAGAGCCGGGGACACACCCCGCTCTGCAGCCCTGTCTCAACCAGCATCAAGCTCAAGGGCAGCTCTCTGAGATTAGTGTTCGAAAGTCTCTTAGCTTACTTACATTTTTCAGGTTGACAGATGAGTGTTCCTACCACAATGTGCTACAGTCCAACAATGCCTAATGTAGTCATTGTGCAATTAGCATTAAATTAGTTATAGGATAAAATGAAACAAATTTGCCTTTTGAAAATGGGGACTTTCATACAAGGCCAAACTTGAGTGAAAGAAAGCCAGAGAACATTTCAACTCAAAAAGCAATTTGCTTTGCAAAAGGAAGTCAGAAAATTACAGCCCATCATACCTAATTAGTGCACACATTTGCGTTTAAATGTATGCTCTTCCTTCAAGGAACCTTCTCCAAGTTCCTTCCCCCTTCACCTCTCAGCAGCCAGCATTCGCTGTTGATGCTGATGGTGAAGCAGTTATCAGAGCAACATGATATTGTCCATTTCCTGTCAGGGTTGCAGGAGGTACTGACAGATTGAGTGTTGCAGAGCATCATGTTCAAGCAGAGTTAATGGCCATGTGATTATGAAGAACTGTTTTGGAAATTCCCATGAAAACTCAATGCACTGAGTATATACTGAGTATATATTTCTCCCTCATACTTCAAGAGTTTATTAAAGACTTTATCTAGATGTCTGTGTAATGGGACTGAATTCTACACTATCTCTCCTATAGTGGCCTAGCTTTAGTGATTCAATGCAAGAAAAAGTGTCATAGAAAGGGAAAAACAGCAATCTCATAGCGTGAAAACATGACTAACAATCACTTTACTCAATGGTTTACTGAGTGATGGCATCATCAATGATGTCATGTGGTTCTCACATACCCTTGCTGTGGGATGGGTAGAACTTTCACCACCAAAGTGCAGTATCCCAGTGTGGTAATAGGAAAAGTCAGAAAAACCCAGATCGAGGACCATTCTATAGGGTCTCCTCAGCATCTCTCAATATTGCCAAGGTTATGAAAAGAAAGGAATGGCTGAGAAACAGTTTCAGATCAGGAAAGCCTGGGGAAATTTTGCTCTTAAATGAAATGCGGCCGCCTGGATGGGACGGTGGAGAAGAGCAAGAACTAGGGTGGAAAAACATGCAAATTCAGGGAAGTCTGGAGTTCACTTAACAATAAGGTATGAATAGTAGCTTCTCTTTTCTCCCTCTCTTTCTTTCTCCCTCTTCACCTTCTCTGGTGCTGAGAATGGAACACAGGACCTCACATGCACACTAGGCCAATGCTCTACTGCCAAGCTACCAACTCTGCTCTCTCTCTCTCTCTCTCTCTCTCTCTCTCTCTCTCTCTCTCTCTCTCTTTCAGTTTTGACAAATGTAACACACTATATATATATATATATATATATATATATATATATATATATAAAATGCTTAACAAGGAGGAAACAGGGGCCTTCTGTACTGTCTTTGAAGCTTTTCTGTCAACCTAAGTTATTAAAAATTTATAAAATTCGGCCATTTTGTTTTCTGCACACAAGTAGCTCTCTACCTATGTCTTTCTAGTTCTACCTCTTTCTCTTGCTCTCTTATCTTTAGTTCAGGTTGACTTTGAACTCGCTATATAGCTAAGGATGACCTTGAACTGCTGACTTCTTGCCTTTACCTCCTGAGTGTTGTGATTATAGGCATGCACCACCATAATGGTATAAATGCTGCTGGGGCTCAAACCCAGGGCCTTGTACATCCCAGGCAAGCACTCTACAAACTGAAGCACATCTCTAGCTTACTCCCAGTTTCTTCACACACCTGGCCATGCCTCTCATACTGACCTTCATTGTCGTTCTAAATATTATGGCTTAGACACAAAGCTTTAGAATGTTACTTCCTATGAGGAAATCGTTTTAGTGATAGTTCATCATCAAATTCTTGACAATTGACCATGGAGACTGAAAATTAGAAGAGGGTCAAAATGTTTAACCTAATTATAGACAGAGTAACTCATAAACATCTGTAATGGCAAGCCACCATTATAATTGCAGATGGGCACAAAACTGATGGGTGCTAACACAGTAGACTTGATTTTGGGGAGGAATGAATGAAAGGGTCTTTAGAAGTAGTTTTACTAAACATCTCTCAAAGTGAGGCAGTGTCTTTATAGTACCCCTGATGGACTGAAAGCTGTTTGCTCTGGCTTAGTCAGCTGACTCCCTCTGTCTGCTGAGAGGGAGGAACTCAACCTGGCCAATCTGTGCTTGTTTTTACATGGTTGACTTCCCTAAAAAGTTAACAGAAGAAATTTGCAGCTTTGACTTTCTAGGCCTGGATTTCCTTACTTGGTATAGTACAGTGGTTCTCGATCTTCCTAATGCCGTGACCCTTTAATACAGTTCCTCATGTTGTGGTGACCCCCAATCATAAAATCATTTTCGTTGCTACTTCATACATTTTTTTTTTGTTTACTGGTGAGCTGTAATAATATGAGTCTGATATGCAGGATATCTGATATACAACCCTGTGAAAGGGTTGTTTGATCCCTCCCAAGGGGTTCTAACCCACAGGTTGAGAACCACTAGAATAACATTTTCTAGCTCCACCCACTTACCTCAAATTTCATAGTTTAATTTTTCTTTACAGATGAATAAAATTCCATTGTTTATATGTACCATATTTTCACTATCTATTGAAGTTGATATCTATTGATAGTGAAGTTGATATCTATTGAAGTTTACTATCCTATCAGTTGAAGGATGTTTAGGTTGTTTCTATTTCTTAGCTATTATGTATAGAGTAGGAATGAACATGGCTGAGCAAGCATCTGTGGGTAGGGATGTTGAGTCCTCTGGGCATAGGTGTAGGAATAGAATAGTTGGGTCACACGGTAATTCTACTTTTTGCATTTTGAGAGTTCTCCACACTCATTGGCTGTGCCAATTTTCAATCCCACCATCAGTGAATGAGGGTTCCCCTGTCCTTACGTACTGTCTAACGTTTGTAGTTAGTTGTTTTCTTGATCTTAACCACTCTGACTGGAGCCCTGAGTCTTTAGATGTGAGTACATAACCTGGTAGCCTCAGAAACCAGGAAAGCAAAAAAGGGAGGAGGAGCTCTAGAGAGGGGGATAGTAAGAAACAGGTACTATAAAGGGGGGATGGGAAAAGCAAAGGGGGGACTTTAAGTGGGGAGGATAGTAGAGAGGGGAAGGGAGGGAGCAGGGACACAAAGCACATTTGAAAAAGCCACAGGGAAATATTATGTTTACTTAAAATACATATATAATATATAAGTGTATATATGTAGACATATGTTTTAAATGGAGTTATGCCACATGGGGTGATAACGCCTCCCCCAAGAACCATAGACTAGCTAACAATATCTCCTGTGCTAGATGTGGAAAACTTCCCTTTGAGTTGCTAATCAGAGGGGGACCAAGAGACTCCCCATACAATATAGGCTATTGCCATGGCCCTTGGTTACCTCCCAGAACTTCAAGATAAGACCCTATTTCTGAAGACACCACATACTCTGGACACAGGACTTAGAAGATATGAGCTGGAATTGACCTTGAAGCTTCCTACATGAGACCTAGCTCTCATAGTGTTAGAAGGTGCTATGCAAGCTCCCAAGGGAGAAAAGCAATTAATAGTCCTATTCAGCTATAAATTTTGCAAACCACAAGAACATGGTATAGTCGTGGCTCACCAAAGAAGTAGCTGCTCCTAGTTGGAAAGAATTCCCTACTTCCTCACTGTCTACTGTACTCATTGTGATGGGGCTCTTCACAGAGTTTCCACCCTTTCACTCTTGCTCCACATGCCTTAGCCCCTCTCATACACTGAATTCAGTGTAGACATGAGTGGGATAACTTGGGTCTTTGGGGGGCTTGTTTTGTATCTGTGTTGAGAATTCTCACACCGATCATGTCCTCAAGTCACACCTTCCACTCTGGCTCAATGTATTAAAGGCTATCAAATAGTTTTGAGTATATAATTGATTGGATGGGTGGATAGAAAGACAGGTAAATGGGCATTCTGCCATAAAGTCACAACTCAATGATGAATTGAGTGACAATCTCATCCCATCCTTCTGGTTGGGCAAAGAGATGTTGCTGGATTTCTGATGGCTCCCATCCCAGCCGTATTTTCAGACTCCATGAAAGGATACACAAAAGCAATTTCTGTTCACGACACTTACTCAATAATTCAACACAAAAGAGAACTGCAGGAAGGAGAAACGAAACAAATTTGTCCTCCATAAGTGAGACTATTGAACTAGGAGCCTATTGAGTGTTTCCTTAGTTCTTGGAGTTCAGCTCTAACAACTAGATGAAAGAGTTGCCTGATGTCTTCTATCCATTTTATGATCCTACATACCTGCACGCACTTTCATAGATTATTGGAATCGTGACTTTATTGACTGATTGCCATATATAGAGTATTTTTTTCTCACTGTCTTGTGACAATCTTTGATCTGGAAGCCTTGATTCATAGTGGAAGTATAGTACTGCCTCCACTTTTTGATGTTCTTTTTTCTATCATAATTCTTATTTATTATAGCCATGAATTTTTATTAGTTTTATAGCCCTTTCTGTGAACACTGATTTTGCAATATCCTCTGGTTTTCTTGGGTGTGCTTTATAAAGAAGGCAAAAATATCACACCTTTTGGGAAACTATAAGTGGGATATGTTTTCAGCATTATCATATAAAAAGCATTTGTTGTGACTTGAGCCCTCATGAAATACTGCCTGAATGCTTGAGGCCTTGTATGAGATTATCCACAATCGAGAGTCCAAGCAGTGTTCTGGTGGAGTTCTGATGTGGCATCTGTGGGTTCTTATAGTTCTGGGATGGGATGTTTACATGTTCAAAGAGATATCTAGCATATTTATAAATCGATAGCAAGATCAATGTGAACTTTTCTGTGAAAAATGAGGCTTCTCTGGAAGAATTGTTTACAAAGCACACCCAGACATTCACATAGTCATGATTAACTCTGGACATCTTATTCAGTAAAGGAGTCCACAGGACACACAATAGATAAAAAGATGAAAAATATGGTAACTAATTAGTCTTGGTATAATATGGAAATGAAGTGTTTAGGCATTTGAAAAGAAAGATTAATATGTTGTTTATTTCCTAAACTGCTTTCTGTTTAGCTGATTTACCGTAGCTACACTTACCATAACAGATCTTGCAATAAACTTTTGTTTTCACTGACCACATAGCCATCCTGGATATATTAGTTAAGAAAGGTTTTGCTTTGAAAATGAACATTGTTTGGATGGAAATCACAGTTGAGGTTCTTCAAAGGCACTTGGAATGAGCTAGTTTCTTCTAGAAGCTCATCACACAGTTTAAAATATTTCCAAGATGAGCCTCACGAAATGAGGAGGTTATGCTCCCCAGGCAGGCTGTGTAATCTCTTTCCCTTGGAAACTCATGAAGGCAAGTACTGACAAGTATTTTTCTTCCCGAGATACTCCCCAGCAATCTGGCTATCCTAGAAGAAACAGCTCTAGGAATTTTTAATGTCTGGCTTTTCCATATTTGACCTTGACTACTGTGACTGTGCTTATAAAGGCACTTATTTATTCAGAATTATGTGTTTTTTTGTTTTCAACCTTGGCTATTGTTGGTGTCATTGGTAACTCCTTATTATTACTGTTAGAAGCTCTATCACACACAATTTTTTTTTTCTTACCACCGATGTTGAGAATTTTTCCTTTCCTGAAAGCTGTGATCAATACCAGAGTTAATCTTTGATGAATGAGCTGCTTCTTCGTATAGGAAATAACTTGGGAAATTACCTTACATGGTAGGATGGGAAACCCAGTGTCTCCTGATCTTGCTTATGTTGATCTATAGTTTTGTGGTATAGACATGGAAGGTGAGCCAGGGTGAAAAGAGATCAATGGAATCCTCTAGAGGGAGTCTAGTCAAGAGTGAGTGGGAAACCATAAGTGGAAACTTGATTATGGCAGAGCCAAGCTCACAGTCTACAAAAACTATTTGTACCTCTTTCAACAGAGCACCTGGAATGCCTATTCTGTCTTCCTTGACAGATATGTATGAACATACGACAATATTAGTCAAAGAAATGAGGCTAGAAAGATTGACCACTTCTAGGCCCAATGCACAAAGCCTCCTGAAAAGATCCTTGCATTTTCCTTCTGTTTATTTGATGAAAATGAATATATTGACCTCTTATAGCACATAGGTAAAGAAGAGCTATAGGAAGATGGAAACAGGGTTCCTGCACCACCCCATGTGGAATGTAAACCAGTTAGTCATCAATCAGTCAAAAATGATCTCTTTTTGGACTTTGTGTGAATGGAAAAGAAACCCTTCTTTTTGCAATTGGGCCATTTATACATTTGGGGTTATTTATTGCAGTGGTCAGATGGTTTTAAATAGCTCGTATAACAAATAGACTTGCTCCTCTGCTTACTAAGTAATTTCTTGCAATGTAAAAAGGGTGAAATCTGTAGCTGTTAGTAGCACCATTGTTCTGATTCTGTAGGTTACTAACTAAGAGGCTTGGGAAATGATACCATTTGAACAGTAAGTTTCTAAACACTTGCTGCCTCTCTCTATGTGATGTATCTCATCCCTCCATCCCAACTCAGTCTTAGTGTTCTGCCGTTATCAATAGAGACACAAAGGACTGACGTAAGTTATGCTGATTCACATGAGTCTTCATCTTCTCTTTCCCTTGCTGAAAGATCTCATTTGCTAGATCCAAAGAAACAACTTATGCTTAATACAAGGAAACTTAAAAAATTTATATCACTTGACAGCAGTACCAGATTTTTGTTACTGATGGAGAATTTCATACATTGGTAGTATCATGTGTTTTGATCAAATCTACCCCCATTCTTTCCCCTCCAATTCTTTCCCATATTCCCCCATAATTTATCACTCCCAACTTCATGTTTTATGTTTTTAAATCCATGGAGCCCACCTAGTGCTGCCAGGATGTACATGGGGGTAGGGTTACCTCCTGAGCATGGGTAACTTCTCAGGGGTGAGGTTCTCCTTTTCTCCACACCCACATTAGCCTCTGTTGTCTTGTTTTCTTTTCTAAAGTCTTAGTCATTCTTACTGGAGTCAGGTGAAATCTCAAGTTAGTTTTAATTTGCATTTCCTTGATGGCTAAGGATATTTCTTATTTGTATTTCTCCCCGCCTCTCATTTTTCTTCTTCTTTTTTTAAAGAAAATAAGATTTATTTTGTTTTTATGGGTGTTTTGCTTATGCGTATATCTATGCACCAGAAGAAGGCCAGAGGAAGAGATCCTGTCCCTTGAAACTGCTGTAAGTCATCACGTGGGTGCTGGGAATTGAACCGAGTTCCCTGGAAGAACAGCCAATGCTCTTAACCACTGAGACATTTCTCCAGATCCTGTGTCAGTTTTGTTTTTTTTTTTTTTAAAAAAAACTCTATCCTTGGTTCTATGCCCCAATTTTTTTTTTAACAGAAGTAGCTTTTATTTATTTCCACGTTTCTCAAATTAAGCTGGCTGAATTGGTTGTTTTGAGGGCCTTAGACCAAATCCCATATCCTCATCTGATTCCTCCGACTCTTCCTTGGCTTCAGCCTTGGCTGGGGCTGCAGCAGCAGCAGGAGCAGCAGTGGTGGCGGCCACAAATGCAGATGGATCAGCCAAGAAGGCCTTGACCTTTGCAGCAAGTGGGAAGGTGTACTCAGTCTCCACAGACAAAGCCAGAACCCGCTTGTACCCATTGATGATAGAGTGCGGCACTGAGGCAACAGTCGGGTAACCAATCTGCAGACAAACACTGGCAACATTTCGGACACCCTCCAGGAAGCAGGAGTGCAGAGTCCGCTCTGGGATGTCGAGCACTTCCGGGTTGTAAATGCTGCGGTTGTTGAACACCTGCTGGATGATCAGCCCAAAGGAGAAGGGCGAGATGTTCAGCATGTTCAGCAGTGTGGCTTCACTGGCACCTACTTTGTCTCCAGTTTTTATCAGCTGCACATCACTTGGAATTTCAATGGTGCCTCTGGAGATTTTAATGATGATACCTAAAACCTGGAAGAAGGAGGTCTTCTCTGGCCCCAGACCAGTGTTCTGGGCTGGCACAGTGCCCTCACACGGGGCGATGGCACCAGCATGGGCAGCAGCCGGCACCTTATTGGCCAGCAGCATGTCCCTAATCTCAGTGAGGTCCTCCTTGGTGAACACAAAGCCCACATTACCCCGGATATGAGGTAACAGTTTCTCCAGAGCTGGGTTGTTCTCCAGGTGCCCCCGATGGCCTTGCGCATAATGGTGTTCTTGCCCATCAGCACCATAGCCTTCCCTCGCAGGGACATGCAGATCTGCCGCATCTGCTTGGAGCCCACATTGTCTGATCCCACAATGAAGCATTTTGGGTAATCATCCAAAAGTTGGATGATCTTAAGGAAGTAGTTGGACTTCCAGGTCGCCCTGTCTTCCCTGGGCATCACGGCGGTGCGTCAGGGATTGCCACGCAGGGTTTAAAGATGATGTCACTCCAAGGAGGACTCCTGGCGAGAGCTCTATGCCCCAATTTTAAATTAGGTTGATTGTTTTGTTGATGTTTAGTTTTGAGTGGCTTCTTATATTCTATACACTAGCCCTCAGACGTATAGCAATTACGTATTTTTCCCCCCATTCTGTAGGTTGCCTCTTCACTTGAATGATGTTGTCTTTTGCTGTACAGAAGTTTTTTAGTGGTACCATTTGTCACTCTTCATCTTCATGCCTGGCTAACAGGACCCTTCTCAGAAAGTCTTTTCCTATGTCTGTATGCTCAAGCATCTTCCTTATTCCCCCCACATCATATTCAAGGTATCAAGTCTTATGTTGTATCCTTGATCCATTTAGAGTTGAGTTTTGTGAAGACTGAGAAATGAAGATCAAGTTTCATTCTTCTGTATGTAATTATCCAGTTTGATCAGCAGCCTTCATTGAAGATGCTGTCATTTCCTCAATATGTGTTGTTCTCTTCACACACATGCACAAAAATCAGTTGGTTATAAGAGTGTTGTTTTTTATGGGAGTCCCCAGTTCTATTTCATTGATCAGTGAGTCTGCTTTTATGCCAGTACCATGCTGTTTTTATTACTATAGTTCTGCAGTATAACTTAAAATCTGGAATGATGGTACTCCCAACAGTGTTTTTATTATCCAGGATTGTTTTTGGTTATCCTGGGTCTTTTGTGTAAACATGGAGACATTTATTCCTTTGATTTGTATCATCTTCATTAGCTACCTTGGGAGGGGCATCATAATACACAGGTTTTCGTCAAAGCATTATCAAAGTCTTTTCCAACTGGAGCCAAGTTGCAGTTTGCAGTACTAGATGTACTTGACTGTCACAGATGAGGCTGGGAGTGGTAGGTGGTTTTGCCCTTGCGTATGAAGGGCATTGCTACATACCTTATCTCCTAGTCCTCCTCTTCAACATATTCTCATTTGCTTCAAATATAGACATTAGGTTGAGAAACCACTGCACTAGTGTAAGTTAATTCATTGGAACATATTTTAAAGGATAATCAGCAGAGTAGACATTTTTGAGGGAATGTGTGCAGGTTGGAAAGAAAGACATAAATAAAAAATTATGGAGGTTGAAGTTGACTGCTAGGATATTTTCATGGACCAGAGGCTGCAGTCCAACAAATGTAACCGAAGAAAAAGAATTATCCCTTCCTGGAAATATGCCAATTGTCTAGTTGTTCTTTTGGAATGGCACAATACTGTCTTGAATTAATAAAGGGCCGCAGACATTGTGGCAGGAAGAGGACTATTATACTAAAGTTGGAATGGTCCCTTTCACCCGAGGCTTCTGTCTGTTCTAGAAGCAGGGGTGGGGGGTGTTATTAACAATGCTTCCTGCTCTGCCTGAGCAGGTACCTGTCCTATGAGGTCCCTGGCATGCTTCCAGCAGATGGACACATTACCACTTTCTCTCCAACTTCACATTTTCAGAGTTGGACACTGAAAAGTGACTGCTGGCCCCCAATACCAAAACAGTGGAAAGCGTGCCTCTTAGCATGAAGACTAATTGACACAGTCTGACATCGTACCAGCTTGTCAGCAGGTCGTGAAAGGGAAGGGGCCTGAGGAGTTCTCTTTAATTATTGCCATAACCAATGGGGGAGGAGAGCCACGTGGGGTCCAGAGAAGGTGCATGATTAATCTGAAGCCATAAAGGAAAAATAAGGGTGAGGACTAGGCTTGCCTTCTCCGAGTCTGATGTGTTTTGTATTCCATCATGGTAGCACTTTAAAAAAAATCAATAATTCAGAGAAAAGCTCAGTAAAATATTTGTTGGATTTTCAGTTTAAATACCGGTCTAGCTAGCTCCCCCCCCCCCGAATTGGTTGCTTTCCAAACTCAGGGATACTAAGTCAGATTTTCCAATGCTCTTTTATTGACCGGCTGCTGTGATAGGTTTATGTTCTAATCACTATTGTTCTGCATGAAGATCTTTATTTTTTTTTTAGGTAGATTACATTTTTTCCCTCACAATTTGATGAATCGGGCATTTGGGAAATACTCTCCAGGGGGGTTTCACTGGGCATGTTTTTGAGGTTGCTCTCAGAAGCCGTCATCTAGAGCTGCGACTGCTCTGGGTGTCTGAGGCTACTTCCTCTCACGGCTAACAGCTGACGGCAGCTGTTCCCAGGTCAGTAGGTTTCTTCACTGGCTGACCACCTGAACACCATCTGGATCTTCCTATGTAGCCCAAGATTCCTTACAGTCTGGCTACGTCAGACTATTCTATACTCTTACATGGAAATTCTGGGTTATTAATGTCAATGTCCTTTCTTCTGTCAAGATAATTTTTCCTTAGCTTTCAAGTTACATTGCTTTTTTATGATATAGCTTCCAAAGGCACCCACTTTTACTTCTCTTTCATTCTATCTGGTAAGTTAGATAGTTCCCAAGTTTTGTTCTACCTGGTAATAAGAATGTTCCCAAGATTGAAGGGTAGGAGACACAGCTTTTACATGTTGGTGATTGGTCTGCCAACGTGTTTGTGGACATCTTAAAATTCTCACAGTTTATATCCTACATTTTAAATGCTTTCATAGAAGACATTAATTTGGCTATTATTGAGTGTCTGATTTTCTTTTTCAGAATTTCTAGGCTTCAAAACTCAATTTACAAGATATGGAGAAAGTTGTTCTTATTAATGAGTAAATTATTCAGTTTCCATTGTCCTCAGTTCTCTCAGTTTTCATTACAAGAGGAATAGATACAGGTAAATGAAAGATGAGGATTTTGTTTTGAGGGCTAAAAAGTAAATGATCCCTGAAATAGCAGATACACAAATGACACTACTGTGATAGAGTAGACTGTATGGCATGCCAGTTCATACCTGATGCCCATCTTTCTCTCTCTCTCTCTCTCTCTCTCTCTCTCTCTCTCTCTCTCTCTCTCTCTCTGTGTGTGTGTGTGTGTGTGTGTGTGTGTGTCTGCACATGTGAGTATGGCCTGTGTGCATGTGTGTGCTTGTACCTCTGTGTACATTTCCAGAGGCCAGAGGAGGATTTGGAGTCCTTTTCTATCAGTCTCTACCTTATTCTTCACTGAATTCAGGGTCTCTCACTGATCCTGGAGCTGAACTGGTGGCTACCAAATCTAGCAATTCTCTTATCTCTGTGTCCTGAAGCACAGGTTACAGGCATGTGTGAGCTCACACCTGGCCTTTTACATGGGTGCTGGGATCTGAACTCAGGTCCTCTTGCTTGCATGAGAGCACTTAACTTCTGAACCATCTCCCCAGTGCTGGATGCCTGTTTTGTAATTCTCGAATTGTGTACAATGTCTCTGAAAATAGCTCTTAAGATTGGATTAAGGATGGCTATTCCCTGTAAATTTAGAGAGTCCTCATGTTGGCCAATTTTTCATGCAATAACAGGCATCCCTGCAATGCATACCACTAAGAAGTCAAATCAATGCTTGTATTAGATAGTTTCTTGTTGCTGGGATGAAATACCTGACAGAAGAAGAAAAAATGTGTTTGGACTTCCAATTCCAGGGCACATAGTCCACAGTGGTGAAGACATCATGGAGGCAGGAGTGTAAAACACTTCATCACATGGCATCTGCAGTCAGGAAACAGGGAGATAGAGATAGATAGATGATAGATAGATTGACAGATATATGGTAGATGTTAAATAGAAAATATATATATATATATATATATGATAGATGGTAGATAGAAGGTAAATAGAAAGAAAGATCGATAGATGGTAGATAGTAAATATATATATATATAATAGATAGATGGTAGATGGTAAATAGAAAGATATATATGTGTATATGTGTATATATATATGCTAGATGGTAGATAGATGGTAAATAGAAAGATAGATAGAGAGATAGATGATAGATAGATGGTAGATAAGTAGATGGTAGACAGATAGTAAATAGAAAGAAAAAAGAAAGATAGGTAGGTAGATAGATAGATAGATAGATAGATAGATAGATAGATAGATAGATAGGTAGATGGTAGATGAATTCTGGCCCTTAGCAACCTAACTCCTCTTTAACTTCAGGACCCAATCCTATGGGATGATGTTGTCCATGTCCACTGGCACCCAATGGGTTGGCAAGAGTTTCCACCTAAAACCTGAGGAAGAAGATTCTAAAACAGAGCTAAGCAGCTTCCTAGTTGTCTCTCTCAAGTTAGCTGTAGCCTGCATGCTTGAGCTACTATATGGCAGGTTCCTGGCGTGCGTGTTTGACCTGCAGTATGGCGGTAATGAGGTGTCTCCAAGATGCACATTATGCTGCTGTGTGGTGGATTTAGCCTTTGCTGATTAAAAAAAAAAAAAAAAAAAAAAAAAAAAAAAGAGGTTTCTGGGCTACATACTGCTTGGATAGAAGCATAGATCCACTAACTCAGAGGCTTCCAGTCTGAGGAAATAGGATCACCTGAGGAACTGGTGAGGTGAGGTGGCTGTGGCTTGTTCTGCTTCTCTGATCTTCCAGCATTCACCCCAATACCTGGCCTCAGGTTTGATTTTATTAATAAGACCTTCTAAGATTCCTGCTACAAACCACTGCCATGCTTCCTTTGGATCTTTATCAAGCCTGGTAATTGACTTTTTATCATAGCTCCTAATGTTGCACTTTCCTGAGTGACAACTCAGCTTTGGATCCTCTCTCTCTCTCTCTCTCTCTCTCTCTCTCTCTCTCTCTCTCTCTCTCTCTCTCTCTCTCTCTCTTCCCCCCTCCCCCTTTTGGTGGTGTTTTTTTTTTAGAGATAGAGTTTCTTTGTGTAGTCCTGGCTGTCCTGCAACTTACTCTGTAGACCAGGCTGGCCTTGAACTCAGAGATCTGCCTGCCTCTGTCTCCTGAGTTCTGGGATAAAAGTTGTGAGCCATCACTGCCTGGCTTTTAGAACATCTTTTAAGAAGTACCTGGTTAAGCCAGGCAGTGGTAGCACACACCTTTAATCCCAGCACTCAGGAGGCAGAGGCAGGCAGATCTTTGTGAGTTCGAGGCCAGCCTGGTCTACAGAGCGAGATCCAGGAAAGGCACAAAGCTACACAGAGAAACCCTGTCTCAGACGCCACCCCCCCCAAAAAAAAAGTACCTGGGTATAGGACTTGGAAAGTGGGTGTCTTCTCAGTAACTTGGCGATGAAGTTTCTTGAAAAGTACTTGATTCAGTGGCTTCTCAGGTGTATAGCTGAGTTTCCTGTCTTGGGTTCCTTTAATATATATTTTAAAGGTACTGGGTCCAGTGAGCATCAAAGTAAGAAATGGTGGCTTCTGGCTGAAACAAGAAAGTGATGACTCCCTTCCTCAGGGCTGGGGTTGAGGCCTGGGCTGTAGGCACCAGGAGGTGTTATTTACTGGCTGTGTTTAGAATCCATCTGAAAGAGCTGAAAATTGTTTGACACTGCTTTTCTGTCATCTTGAATTCTAACCTGCCCATTCCGTGCTGTAATTTGTCAACTGTGTCTTGGAGAGACATCAGAGCCTGCCTAGAATAGAGCCAGGGCTGGCTCTCCCATGAATGCCATTTAAAGGAAATCAGAGAACCTTTCAGGGATATGATGCTGTTGATTACTGTCATGATTAGCATTAGGACCGGGAGACTTCACCATCTACCGACAAGTGTGCTGGGCACTGTTGACAAAGCACAGGACTCCAGATTGTTTTTGCCAGGGGAAGCAACCTCACTCTCTTTGGACACACATTTATTTCCCCTCTGCTCTCCTTATGAGTATTTTGCTAAGTCTGGAACATCATGACCCAGATGGAAAACTGACTCAGGAGGCTGTATCTCTGATGACCTTCCAACCTATTTTTAGGTTATTCACCTTTTCTCCAGCATGTGTGCCCACACATGTGTTTATTTACTCATGTTTTAGTGAGTGTTTATTGTAATCAAGCCTTTTTACATCGGATATGCTGTATCTAACTCAATAACACCTATGAGTTAGGAGTAATTATTAGGGAATACTGTGAATATGGAAACTGAATTTTATGGAGGTAATGGAAGCTGGCCTAAAGTGAACCTGCATTAGAAGTACATCTTTGGACTAGGGGGTATAACTTAGTGGTAGAACACTTGTCAAGCATATTCAAGCTGTGTATTTGGGATACTTCTGCAACAATGCTCACACTGCAACATACCTTAAGGAAAATTTCAGGATTGAGGAGAACAGAGCAGCAAAGCCATGGCAGATTGCCTAGTGTTTATCTAATTTGTACTGCCCAGTCCCATTGCATCCATTTCATTCTACCTCACTCTAACCCATCCTGTTATACCCCATCCATGCCATTCATTTTATATCTCCTCATTTCATTTCATCCCACCCCTCTATCTCATCCCATCCCATGGCTACTGCAGTGCTTCTCTGTGCAAGACCCTGTAGTAGATACTTTGGATGCCAAAAGGAGTAATTCCTAATTCTCAGTCTAGAGGATTCCACAGCCCAGGTGGAGTGTGAACAACCAAGAAATGTTCGACTCCTCTGCTTGAGGATGGTCTAGGGCCATCCACTTGAGTATGGGACAACATCATAGCCCAATTAACTGATAGAATGTAGTGGGTGTGACACATTTGGGGTTTGAGACAATGTCAAAAGAAACCCGGAGACTTTGAGCTAATTCTCCTTGAATGCTATCCCTGGGGGAGATCATCTGTCATGTCAGACACTCAGGAGACTTAAGACTCTCTTGCTAAAACGCACATGTGTGTTTTAGTCCCAGGTGAGCCCAGCTCCCCAGATCTCCTTGTTGAAGTTCAAGACAAGTGATCAGCATGTCTGCCAGCATGGTACTTCTTTCTGACCCCAGTTGCCACCAAGGAAGACAAAAGAAACTCCCAATCAAGCCCTGTCCCAGTCCCTCATTCCCCAAATCAAAAGACAAGATGAAAGACTGCTGTTTGAAGCCATTGAGTTTTAGAGTAGTTTGTTACCCTATCATACAGAACCAGAACTGGAGGTAAGAAAATAACCAGCTTCAAGTAAGCATTATCTAAGGAAGAGTATGTATAAGGTGTTGTTGAAAACACAAATGTACAGAAAATAAGTTTGTTTTCGGTAAGGCCAAGCACTGCTTCACTTCAGTGGTTCCAGTCATACCATAACCTTTGTGAACCACATCTGCTGATCCACTGGACTTGTGCAGTACCCAGTGTGTTCAGACATTTGGCAGTTGTGGATAATGGGTGCTGAGAAGGCAAGATAGCTGAGGAAACTATAGAGAAAGGGGAACTGGAGCTAGAAGCTGAAATATGATTGGAAGAGGGAGGATAAATGATGCTCTAAGAGTGGCATTGGGATGAACAAATCCCAGATGGCACAGGTACCCATGATGCTTTTGGGCACACTTACTGGCTCTGTGTAGTTGAGATGTTCCGCCTTGGGGTGGGGGAAAGGACTGGAAATGTGCATCCATGGCAGCGATATGAAGGGTCTTATTTTCATACCATGATACTGAGACAGGAGGAGGAAGGCAAGAGGGAGACACAGATAATTTGAAGACAAGGAAGCAACCAATTCAAAACAAGTCTATGAGAAAATTGCAATTCAAAACTGCAGTCCCTGAAAGACACTGTTTGTTCTTTCATTGGTTTGTCTCGCCCTGAAAGCTTGGCAGATCCATTTTTTATTGGAAAGTCTTAACCGACAGGGGATTACTCAGTGATTCATTTAAAAGGAATCATTAAAGGAAAATCAAGGCACATCACATCCTGCCTTCTTTAATTGCTCATTTATTATTACTGTGGGTGAGATAACGGCTTGTGCTATTCTTCTAAATAGTGTAAAATATTTATTGGTAAATATAGCAATGCATAAATTAGTGGCAGTTGAGATTTTGAGGGGCATTTTTTCCCTCCACTCATAGCCATAATTTTTACTTAAAGAAAAACAATACTGATGTATTCTGGCTGAGCATTGAGTGAGAAAGTAGTGAGCTCAACATCTGTAGGAGGAAATTGTCTTCTTTGTTTGTCATATCAGGGTTCTCTGGATGGACCTAAAGCATGTCCGTAAAATCAATTTCTTTTCTATTAAGATCACTAGGCTTGAGCCGGGTGGTGGTGGTGGTGGTGGTGGTGGTGGTGGTGGTGGTGGTGGTGGTGCACGCCTTTAATTCCAGCACTCGGGAGGCAGAGGCAGGCAGATCTCTGTGAGTTCGAGGCCAGCCTGGTCTCCAAAGCGAGTTCCAGGAAAGGCGCAAAGCTACAGAGAAACCCTGTCTTGGAAAACCAAAAAAAAAAAAAAAAAAAAAAAAAAAAAAAAGATCACTAGGCTTGGGAAGAGGGCGCATAGAGGTATAAATTTTTTTCTTTAAAAGTCACAACTGAATTCAGTAGCAAACTCTCCAACCTTAAGAGACTTTTTATAAGTGAGGGTATTTGTTATATTTCTTATCTGAAAGTCCACATATCGGTGGACTTGGTGGCTTAACAATGTCACCTAGGACTCAGGATGATGTCTTCATACAACAACATTCAAAATAGGAGTTTTCTCTGCATAAAATCCTTTTTACAATTTTCCAGCAGACTTCCACTCAGGTTTTTTTTTTTTTCCTCAGAACCAGGATTATATCCACTTCTAAACTAGTCATGCTAACTCCAGAAAGGCTTCAAAGAATTGACCAGTTTCCTTCTCTAGGCTGGAGAGAGGGACCAGCATCCTCTATCAGTGCTAGATTGCTCCTTTGAAGCAAAATAAATAAATAAAACTACTTATTTATTTTTATGTGTATGGGTGTTTTGTCTGCATAAATGTATGTGCACCTCATACATATAGTGCCCATGGAGACCATAAGAGGGCACCAGACTCCCTGGAACTAGAATTATAGATGGTCATGAGCCACTGTGTGGGTGCTGAGAATCAAACCTAGTTCCCTGTAAGGGCGTGCAGTACTCTTAACCAACATGGTATCTCTCTAGTCACAGACAAGCTTTTCATGGAAGGAACTACAGAGGGATGGCTGATTTGTGTGAAGCCCGTATTTTTGGCCACAGGTCAAAGTAACTTGGGGCTGGTGATTTAATATATAACACATGGCCAGCTATATCCCTGCTGGAAAATACAATAGGAACATGCAAGACAAGGATGTTCTGAGGGAGCATTAGTGGGCCCTGTAACAAAGTAGGCAGTTCTTTAGCTGGAGAAATTAATTCAATAAAACATACGGATTGCCTATTACACCTCAGGAGATAGGAATACAGAGACAAGTAAGACCTAGCTTTCACCCACAAAGCATTTTAAATTGCCCGCACCATCTGCTCTGTTCAATTGGTCATACAGAATGCAGATTCACACACCAACGTCACCATGCTGCCGTGCTTCCCTCTGGGAATAAGAGGCTACAGTGTGACTAGAATGTCCCACTGTCCCCTCTTTACTTGGTTGCTTTGACTTTTCAGTCATGGTCATGACTGGGTTAAATGTCCCTTCCCTTGGTTCTCCCAGCACCAGTGTTTACCTTTGCCATAGGCCTTAGCATCCCCAGGTCTGACTGTCTGCCAGCTGTTATCTCAGCCAGGCCTGGAGCCTGTGATGGCAGATTGTGTTTTGATCAATATGTATCCTCACTGCCTAGTCGGTGACTAGAACACAGATGACATCCAATGGATGTCTGTGGGATGAATGCATGAATAATTGAACAGAAGGAAATGAAAGTTGGACCTTTATTCCCCTTCCATCAGCTTCTACCTTATTAGTTTTTCTCTCTCTCTTTTCTCACCTCTTCATTTCCTCTTTTGTTTTCCTTTTCCTTGTAATCATGTAATGAGTCTAGCATTTTAAGTTATAAAGCACTTGCATAGTCTCACAAAACGCTTATATCTCCTTTCTTCACAGAAAGAGAGGATGTGATTGAGGTTGACCTATAAATGTCAATATTATTCAGAGAAAGAACCCCATAAACATGTTTTTATTCTACTGCAAATAATCTTTGGGACTACTTGCAAATGTCTGGAGTTCTGCAACCCCCCAAATGATAGGTCTATGTCAGAAAAGATCAATGGTTCTTGTTTCCAGCTTTGAGTAGAGGAGGACACTGACATTGTGTGTATGCATAATTGTCAGTTGCCAAAAGGCCATATGGACTTGAAATTTGGGAGTGTGATACCTTCTATTAATATGATGAGGGCCACATGCCTCTTTTAGCCAAAGCTCTCAGAACAGATGCTAGAGTATACCTAGTGTTTTTCCTGATATGTCTACATATCAAGTACTGGGAGACCCCAGAGGCCTCGTATACCTGGAAAAGGAGTTAGTAAATTCAGGTTTGATATTTTGTTCATCATGATTTTTTTTCATTAGTTTTGATTTGTAAAAATATAGTATCAAGATAGCTACCTTAATTCCTCTGGAATTTTATGCTGGAGTATGTAGCCCTGTTAGGTGTTTTGAAGTATGACTTTCTGGAATGTATTGGGTGGTAGTGGACTTTGTGAATCCCCTGATGTTCTTCTGGATTCTATTAGAAATATTTATTTCATATTTTCTCTGAGGCAACCCCACTTCCAGATGCTGTTTGCTAAAGGTTCTGGTACCTAGTGGAGGTGGGATAGGAAACAAAAGACTATACATCAATGTCTGTACTATCCAGTGAGTGCTCTGTCAAAAACTGAAAGCTAGGTGATGGAGAGGTAGAAGGTATCCCAGAAATGGTTTGTGGGAAGGAAGGGTGGAGATATCCCAGGGTCCACCATGCACTGGAAGGATAAGCTAGCATTGACCAGGCTGAAAGACAGGAAAAGAGCTGCCAGAAGAGGAATCAGTATGGTTGAACTTGTAGACCAAGCTGTAACATTGCTTAGGCAGGAATCTACAAGTTTCCATACCATGGGAAATATCTGTTTTGGACAAGAATATTGAAATTAATGATGAAGTTGGAGATAGTAGCAGGAGATCATAAAAAATTTTGGTTTTCTGCCTTTGTCCTGTGTATAGCAGAGAGTTATTGAGGTCTTTGACGCCAATAAGAAGCACAAGACTTCTTGTGGGAATGTTAAGACTTTATTGTAAATGGCACGCCTACCCAAATAAACAAAGACAAAAATGACCACCCCCTTAATCTTACAGTGGAAATGTGGAGTGGGTTGTATTTCCGGAACTAAGATATAGGTTACCCCAGAGAATTCTGCATATTCTTCCATCTTCTGAATAAAGACTTTTCTTCTAAAAATAAAAAAGTGACAGTGTCAGGATTTACAAGGATTTCTAAGATAATCTTCACAATAGGATCTGCTACTACTCTGCCCTTTTCTTCAGAAAATCAAAGCTTGTCTTTGTTTGACAAGGCAGTATTTGCATCAGAACATTGAGATGACTTCGGTTGCTTTCTGTGATCACCATTAAAAATAATCCAAGGTTACCTAAATACATGATGTTCTTGGGACTGAGTCCCACAAAACCCCTTTAGTTTGTTGTCTCAGGGTCACTCATTAATACGTGTGTTTGTGTGTACCTCGATGATGCTATTATTAAACTGGTCCCCAAGGAGGGGTCTTCAATACTATCTAGGCACAGCCTCTGCAGCCCCTGTCTCAGTGAGTGCACTGGTTGCTACTTAAGGAGAGCTCCCTTGTCTCTTCTTTCACTTAGTGGGGTTTTTCTCCGTGCAGCAAAGCTTAACTGCCTATTCTTTGCATCTCTAACCAGGCTACTTCTGTCCTCTTGCGTTCATTGTCAAGCTATTTGTCTGTGTTATCATTGCAGAACTCCTCTGACAAAGCATCAATCCTGGCCATCCTCCAGGTCCTCAGTGATCTGCTTTCTGTTGGTGAGTAGACTGTGGCCACATCAAATCATATTGTGGATTGGGGACAGTGCTGGCTGTGGTCTGTCGCAGGAAACTGTGGAGCTGGGAATTTTTGTAACTTAACTTTCCTGCGTAAGAGAGAACCAGAGGCCCATATTTTCCCTTTGATGTGATGTGGTAAGACATGTGTAGACTGGGGTAATTACACTTAGGCTTTTCAGTCTTGTAACTTACTTTACAATGCCCAGGCTCAGGAGGCAGTGAGATGTTGGGTGGTTATGCTATATTTTCCCCTCTATAAAGCCAAATGTCTACATCTGGAAGGGCTCCTCAGCAGCTACATCCATCACCTTCCTAGGCTCCCTTCCTCTGTGACTCACTGGAGGAACCAGGTACTGCCTTCTTACATATATCATGTGGGGATAGGACTACAAGGCAGGGGAATTTCATAAGTTAGGAAGGTGTTTACATTTTCAGAAATGCAATGACAGGATTGAGTATCTAGGAGTCATCTGGGTTAACTGGATCAAGAAATATTAGCACAAACAGGCATGTTAAGGATGAATGACATGCCAGACAGAGATAAAGTCTCAAGGGTTCCATCATACTGTGGACTTTTTTAAAAAAACAGCTTTTGTGTCCTCTGGTGGCAGGGCACTTCCCTGTAGTTTTGTTGTTTGTTTGTTTTTTGAATGAGTTCCCTTTTACAGGTCATCACTTCTCTCCTGAGATAAAACTGTCTTCAGGAGGAGTGTAAAAATATTTAGAATGAAGCCTTGGAATTTTTTTTTCCATTATGGATGATTTTTTTTTTTCTTAAGCCAAGGTCTCACTCTATAGTTCAGGCTGACCTGGGACTAGCAATCCTCCTGCCTAAGCCTTTTATGTGCTGGGATTACAAGTTTGCACCACCACTCGTGGCTACATGTGGTTCTCCTCTCCCTTCTTCCTTCCCGCCTTAATTTCTTCCTTTTGTTGGGTAGACAATTCTGGGAAAATCAAAATTTCTCCATTGATATAATTATACCTTGTTGGCTACCTTGATTAGGCCATACAGGGCTTTTTTCATGTTAATGTGTAATCACTATGTTTGAGGTGTCCTTGGATAAAGTGAGAGAGGTCTTATTCAAATCTATTCTTTGGTAGAAAGACAAATATTTACCCATTGCTCAGGACTCTGATCGGGAGTCATCAGATGGTGTGCCTGGGCATTTTGTTTCTTAAGGGGTTCCTACGATGTTTCCTATAATTCCTTTCTGCTAGTTGCTAAAGAGCAGAATTAGGAAACCATTACACCATCAACAAAATTATTCCAGATAAGATACCACCCCTTTCCTGTTACTAATGATCCAAGTTATTTTTTCGGAAGAATGTTTACTATATGATGATGTACATCATATATACATATTATATATGATACTTGCATGTCTATTTATATACATCTACATACATGTGTACACATCAATGAAGAGTTCACAGGTTCCCAGAACTTATAATATCATTCAATTTATCATATCTGTGGAAGGTGAATAAATTAAAATCTCTAACTATTTCACAACTACTATATTTCTCACCTCTCTCCCTTCAGATGCTAGCATACCTTGAAGATGAGTCATGTCATGAATCTGCCAGTCTGTGTTTCTGTGGTGAAATGAACGAACCTTTGCTTTGTCTCTGGCTGTGAGGGCTGAGGTGTAACTAGAGTTTTCCTGCCTTGCCCACAGTCAGGACAAATCTTTGTCACCCGCCAGTCCCACAGCTGTTCAGACCCAACCAAGTAAACACAGAGACTTATATTGCTTACAAACTGTATGGCCATGGCAGGCTTCTTGCTAACTGTTCTTACAGCTTAAACTAATCCATTTCTATAAATCTATACCTTGCCACGTGGCTCATGGCTTACCGGCGTCTTCACATGCTGCTTGTCATAGCAGTGGCTGGCAGTGACTCCCTTTCCCTTCCTGTTCCCTTAATTCTCCTCTCTTTTAGTCCTGCCTATACTTCCTGCCTAGCCACTGGCCAATCAGTGTTTTATTTATTGACCAGAGTAATTTGACATACAGACCATCCCACAGTACTTCCCCTTTTCTTTCTTTCTTTCTTTCTTTCTTTCTTTCTTTCTTTCTTTCTTTCTTTCTTTCTTTCTTTCTTTCTTTTTTTAAAAGGAAGGTTTTAACCTTAACATAGTTAAATTACATATAATTTGGGAATTTGGGCGTAGCTTCTCTTACTACTTCCTGCTAGAAGGGGGCGCTGTATCTTATGGGGACACAAAGAAAATTTTAGGATTATGGAGTAGTCCATGAGGCTGTACTGTCTGAGCCAGTTGCCTTGAAACCATTCTGGATGTTGGATTATCTGGGCCATGGTGTCATCGGAGAACTTTCAGGGGGTCTTGGCTGGTCAAACCTGATGTATCTTAATCTGGAACAAATCCATAGCCTCTGGCTTTTTGTGGAAACAAAAACAGAGCCTCCTTTCCAAAGCAACATATCCTTATTTATTTATTTATTTATTTATTTATTTATTTATTTATTTATCTTTTATTTTACAATACCATTCAGTTCCGCATAACAGCCACAGATTCCCCCGTTCTCCCCCACCTGCCCCCCTCCCCTTCCCCCCAGCCCACCCCCCACTCCCACCACCTCCAGATCAAGGCCACCCCCGTGGACCGAGACCGACCTGATAGACTCAGTCCAGGCAGATCCAGTATCCTTACATCCAAATTTTGAAGTCAAGGTGCCTTTAAAATATACATTTTGGCGTAACTCAACAGCTTTTGCAATCAAATATTTTTCTTCAGTTACGAATATCAAAGAGAACATAATCCAGATTCTCTTTGTGGTAGCCATCTTTACGTGGCTTATTATTTATATTACCTTGCCTATTGCTTTAAACTGTACAATTCTAAGACTGAAACAGCACTGTGGCTGCTGGCTCCACCCACTTCAGCTTCCCAACATGGTGGTGGTACATTTACCACCAGCTCTGGGAACCATCTTGGATCTATGCTTTTATCAGAGCAACGTGTAGCCCAGAAACCTTTTTTTGTTTTGTACTAGCAAAGGCTAAGTCCACGACACAGCTTAATGTGCCACTTGCAGAGGCCTCATTCCTGCCAAACTGCAGGTCGAGTGGACATGCCAGGAACCCGCCATAGTAGCTCAAACATGCAGGCTGTCACTAACTTGAGCGAAACAACTAGGAACTGTTTTTAGTTCCATTTTAGAATCTTTTTTCTCAGGTTTTAGGTGGAAACTCTTGCCCCACGTTGGGCACCATTTGTAACTAGGGTTTTCCTGCCTTGCCCACAGTCAGGACAAATCTTTGTCACCCACCAGTCCCACAGCTGTTCAGACCCAACCAAGTAAACACAGAGACTTATATTGCTTACAAACTGTATGGCCATGGCAGGCTTCTTGCTAACTGTTCTTATAGTTTAAATTAATCCATTTCCATAAATCTATACCTTGCCACGTGACTCGTGGCTTACCAGCGTCTTCACATGTTGCTTGTCATGGCAGTGGCTGGCAGTGACTCCCTTTTCCTTCCTGTTCCCTTAATTCTCCTCTCTGTTAGTCCCGCCTATACTTCCTGCCTAGCCACTGGCCAATTAGTGTTTTATTTATTGACCAATCAGAGTAATTTGACATACAGACCATCCCACAGCACTGAGGTCTGCTCTGGGGAGGAGGCTCATCTTTCTTCTGGTTTTTTCCCAGGCACAGACCGGAGGATTTACTACATGATCAGCAAAGGTGGCAGTGAAGCCCTTCTGCAGACTCTGGTGGACACAGCAAGGTCCCCTTCTCCTGACTATGACATCCTTCTTCCTCTCTTCAGGCTGATGGCCAAAGTTGGCCTAAGAGGTAATAGCACTTCAAGACCTAATGATGACTAACAACATACTTCTAGAGTTGCTCCTGAGAGCAGTTGGGGAAAGCCCTTATGGGCAGGCAGAAGGGAGGTCTCAAGGGCCTTGGTGCCAGCAGGGCCAGCCTTATAAGGGAGGCAATTTTACTTTTGGTTATTGTTATTTTTAGGCACAGAGTCTTATGTGTTTTTGAGTCTGGCTCCAAACTACGTTGCTCAGGGTGGCCTCAGATTTATTGCAATCCTTCTGCCTCAGCTTTCCGCATACTGGGATCAGAGGTATTCACCATAATACTTGGCAAGGTAAACTGAAAAACAATCTAGATATCAGGTAATAGAAAACGTGTTGCTTTAGAAATGAATGAATGATACCTGGAAGTTGCAGTCACAGCTGTCATGGATGGCAAAAGCTTGGATCATAAGTCAGAAAAGATGGGAGTGACTCCAGTACATTTTAGATACTTACACAAAATGATTTGGGGAAGTACAGCTCCTATGAAAGTACAATATGCACATTAGCTTTTTTCTCTTGTTTTGGAAGCAGAGTCTCATGTAGCCAAGTTGGCCTGGCACTCATTATATAGCAAAGGATGATCTTGAACTCCCTAGTGCTAGGATTGTAGATAGTGCATCACCAAGCCTGACCATACTTGTGCATTCAATTTTTAGAGCGATCATAGCAAATTGCCCTGGGCGGTTTGTCATTATACACCATAAATATAGTCTCTGATACTTCTGGGTTTCATAAGTCCCAAACCAAGTCCTGACAGGGGAGGATCTATTTTCTGCTTGTCTCCTGGTACTGCCAGAACCTTCGTCCTCCCTTCCTTTCTCTCTTTTGATTTACAGATTTATCACTTCCTTCTCTATCTTTGTGTTTACAGAGTATTCTCTGTGTGTTCATTTTGTGTGTCCTCTCCTTTCCATACAGGGGTATCAGTCATAAGGTTTAGGTTCCCATTTGTCCTGTCTCATTGCTTCCTTGCTAATTCAACGTACAAAACTCTTTTTCCAAATAAGACGGCATCTTGGATGTCTGGGTGGAAATGGATTTGGGGGTGGGCGTGGGGACACTGTTAGTTCAATCAACTATGATAAGTCACATAGCAACAGAGCTTCTGGGTATTTCTCTTTCCTCCTAGAGGACCCTGAAACACCTTCTTAGGTCACCAGAACTTCCTGGAGCAGGGTTGAATAATTTAAGCATTTAGAGTTCATGCATACTTTGCAAAAAAACGCTTTAACTGTTAAGCTTAAACTGGATGTTGAATATTGTGACGGTCACGATTGAGAAGCTCAAGTCCTTTTGATGTTCACTGACAGCAGCCAAAACCAAAGGCTCCAGCACACTCTGTCAATGTTTAGATCTCTACTTCCAGTTCATTGGCATTCTACAGACGGACCGAGAAACAGGCGTTAGCTAGCACCTGCACGAATATGTCCCAACATAACTAGCAATGTTCATTTAGTGATCATTCATGCACAGTTCCACTCACCACAAACATCTTCTGTTCCAAGTGGGGCAGGCCAGCTGGTCAGCAAATAATTAACTGGATTTTAGCAGACCGTGATGAGTGCCTCAAGGAAGAGAAAGATGGATGCTACCCTAGGATGGCATGGTCAGGGAGAGTGACATTTGAGCTGAAACTTGAAGAACAGGGGAAAGTCAGCAAAGCTGAGTGGGCCAAGTAGACTCTAAGAAAAGACAGTAGAGACCTGATCTGTCCCCCAGTCACACAGTGCAGGCTGGTTTCAAGTCTGTCCCTGATACTTACTAGACGTTTGACCCTGGTCAAGTTACTTAAGGTTTATGAACCATGGTGCCCTTATACCTAAAATGGAAGCATAGAATTTAATTCTAGATTTCCTAGGAAGAATAAATGAGTTATTAGGTCACATCCTTAACATATGGGGTCAGAGACTAACAGTCAAATGATAAGAGGCACACCAAGGTAGTGGTTTCCAAGTTATTGTTTTTTTGCATGTGTGTTAAATGTATGTGTCTATGTATTCACATGTATGTACATGTAGAAACTAGGAGGTGAGATTGGGCACCTTTTTTAATTTCTTACATTTTTTTTTTTTTTTTTTTGAGACAGAGTCTTTCATTGAACCCAATGCTCACTCTGTTAGATTTGTTTGTCAATGAGCTGCTGGGATCCCCTTACTGTTGCCCCCATAGTGCTGGGGCTGCAGGTTTATGTGCAGCTACACACAGCTGTTTTCATTTTGTTAGCTTCATCTTCACGTGGAACACAAGAGCTCCCGATTTGTTTATTCTGAGTCAGATTTGCTATATTGTGTCTTGTGACCTTTCCTCCTTCCCTGCTTCCTCTGCTCAGTCTCCAAAGTCAGTGGGAAGCCCTGTTCCAGGCTCCATCACTTTGTGTTCCTGGCCCTCATGCTGGTGGGGATGCCTTGTCAACAGGACAATGGAGAGAAAATGCTGGTGAGGGTGTGAAGAAAGGGAGAACCTTTGGACACATTGTAGTGCTGAAGATCAGGACGGCCATTATTGAAAATGACATAGAGAACTAAAAAAAAAAAAAAAAAAAAAAAAAAAGAGCTACCACATGGGCATGGTGATACATACTTGGAATCCTGACACTTGGGAGATAAAGGCAGGAGCAGTTCATAGTCAGTTCAAGGCCAGACTGGGCTACAGGAGACCCTGTTTCAAAACAAACAAACAAATAGACGATGAAATTATCATCTGACTCAGATATTTCTATAATCTCTGATTTGAACATATGCCCAAAGGAAAGGAAACGACTAACTTATAAAGATCTCTGCCATCTCATGTTCATTGCAGTACTATGCACAATAACCATGACATAGACATAACTTAAGCATCCGTGGATAGATGCTAGATAAAGAAAATGTGATATACATATGAAAGGGAATATAATCTAGCCCCTAATGGGATGTACCCTGAGGACATTATGCTTAATGAAATCATGAAATAAATATAGACATATAGTTCTATGAATTTTATAATGATGATTTAGGCATCACATTTAGGAAATGACACAAACAAATGGTACTAGACACAGTCACCTGATAGTGGGTACAAAGAACCCAAACAAGAGGACTTTTCCTCGTGTTTTTCACACTTATTTTGTAACTATTGAAATGATGATGATTTACTTATAACACTAGATGACTTGACATTAGAGCAATCATTTAGAAATAATTTTAATTTTTATTTTAGTTTCTTAAAATCTGTTTTTACTTTTCATTATGGAAATTCTTTGTTAAATAGAAAGATTATTACCATCTACCAATAACTTTGATCTAACTTCTCTAAAAGTTCCATACTATCTTTTGCATATTTAAAACAATATCCAATCAAAGAAGTAAGATCCATGCCCGGCATGCCTTTAATCCCTACACAACTTGAGAGGCAGAGGGGGAGGCAGAGGCAGATGGATCTTTGTGAGTTTGAGGCCATCCTGATCTCTATTGTGAGTTCCAGGACAGCTGGGGCTATGTAGAATAACCCTGTCTCAAGAAAGAAGGAAAGAAAGAAAGAAGGAGAGAAAGAAAGAGAGAAAGAAGGAAGGAAAGAAAACAGAAAAAGAAAAAAAAGCAGGACTCAATCAAAGTTCATGCACTGCATTAAAATGCTACCTTGGTTTTTTTTTTTTTTTCATCCTAGATTTGTCTTAAAGACATTGGTACATATGAGGATGACTAGGAGTGCCTTTAGAGTCAAAGGCTTACATTCTTAGACCTCATAGCCTTCATGTCAATAATTGTATCCAGACTTCACTCTTCTCATTCAGTTGGTTCCAATGGGGGCATGTTTAGAATATTCTTAATTAAGTTAAAAAGTGCCTTTAGCTCTAATTGTCCCCCCACCCCACCCCCATCATTTTCCCCAAACCTTCAGAATGAATTTGCGCACATAATTAAGAGAGATGGATTTGTATTCCTAGATAAGAAGTTTGGACAGAAGGCACTGGAATTAGAAGCACTTGATGTGACCTTGATTCTGGCCAGGAAAAACCTGTCTCACAGCCACAACCTCCTCCACTGTCTCTGGGTGCTGCGTGTGTTTGCCTCTAGTGGTAAGTTCCAGACCTGGACTGGGACACCTGGAAACCATGTGATAGTGGAGTGGGGGATTGCATGGAGGGTGCATGTCGTCCCATTCAGACACAGAAAGGAACCCGACAGTCCAGAGGCTGTGGAGGCCTTGTTTATTTATTGCCTTGGTCAGGTAGAGCTCTTGATCTAGTTCCTAGGTGTTGGCTTTGGCTTTCCCTCTGAGTTGTGTCTACAGCATTATAAGTTTCTCTATCAGTACTACCAGGTAAAGAATTCCCATGGCAGGAGAAAGGCAAACTTTCTTCAGATCTTGACATAGTCATAATAGTATGTGTTACACCTGTTAGAAAAAATGAAAACAACATTATAATGCCTGGGGAGATAACTCAGCCAGTAAAATGCTTGACTTGCAAGCATAAGGCCTTAAGAACCCACATAAAAATGCTAGTATGTGCACTTGTAATCTCAGTGCTTGGGAGGTAAGGACAAGAGGATGCCGGGAGCTCACTGGTCAGTGGGGGTAGCCTAATTGGTGAGGTCTAAGCCAATGAGACACTCTGTCTCAAAGGAAGTATACTGCATTCTTGTGGATGACACTTGGCCTCCACAAACAAGTGCATGTGAACCCACCCACACACTTGTGCAAATATATGCACACACACATTAAAACAAAGAATAGTCCTTATTAATTCCAAGAAGCTACTCACTTATATAACAAAAGCTTTACTGATTTTTTTCTAACCTCATGATCCTTCCCAACAAATACTCTCTCTGGGTGATTGCATTGGAACATGTCAGCTGATGGTTATTAAGCATCTACTTAACTCAACTATTTTTAATTATCATAATAATTGTGTGTTTAGATCTACATTTTCATATCTAAGCAAAGAAAAATCCAGCAGCTTAGAAGAGTGAAGTAATTACTTAAATTTATACAGATAAAAAGTCCTGAAGGCTGGCTTTAAAATTCCAAAAATCATGTTAATTCTACTCCATGCGGAGGCACTTTTCATTAATAGATTAGATTCTATACCTCCTATCTCACATGTAATGAGCATAGACTTTCATTTCTCCTTTCTGAGCTCCCTTCCCAGGGAATAAAAGTGACAATTATTTAGATGTAATATACTCTGTAGGGGAAAGAATGTGGGCTTAGAGCCAGGGAGCCCTGAATTTGACTCTGATGCTATTTCTTATGAGTCATGGAACATGGATACTTGACCTGCTTAACCTCATTTTTTTTAACTTTGTAAAATTATAGCAGCAATAATTATTACTGTTAATCTGCTAGGTTTTTGTCTCACTAAAACAACAGGAATTAATTTTCTCACAGTGCTAAAGGCTGGAGGTCTGAGATCAAGATGTTGGCAAGGTTTGCGTCTTCTATAGCCTGTCCCCTTGGCCTTGAGAAGACTCTGTCATCTCACTGTGTCCCCACGTGGTTTCTCCCGTGAGCTTGCACTTCCTTAGTCTCCTTCCATGCTTAAATTTTCTTTATAACAGACACAAGGCAGGTTAGATTATATCCCTCCTCCAGTCGCCTCCCTTTAACTTAATTACTTCATTAGGTCATGGGGATTCGGGCTTTAAAATGGATTTTGGGGAATGCATTCAACCTTCAGCAAATCTCATGGGCTTGTCAGATGGGACAAACAAGATTATGTGCCCAGGTAAGACTGTGACGCAGCAGCTGCCTTTCCCCTACCCTACGCCTTTCTCTAACATTTTGAAATCGCATGCAGAGTACACGTAGGTGGAGTCACTGTGTAATTTCTCCAGATATCCTAAGAGCTGCTGAAATAGCCCAATCGTACTGATTTTTATTTTACTTTAAACATGGGGTCTCATGTAGTCCAGACTGCCCTCAAACTTATCATACAGCCAAAGATAACCTTGAATTCCATGGCCTCCTGCCTCCATCTCCCAAAGGCTGGGATTGCAGTCATGTACCACTATGCCTGGCTCAGTATTTCAGTTTTCACTGTTGTGTTCTTTTAATAAACATGTGGGATACATAAAGAGACAATTTTCCTCCAGAATAATAATGAGATGGATTATTGGGTCTTTGTTTACAAATAGTGTCTTCTCTCTCTCTCTCTCTTTGTCTCTCTGTCTCTCTTTGTCTCTCTGTCTCTCTCTGGGGTGTGTGTATATGTATGGCTCTCTCTCTCTCTCTCTCTCTCTCTCTCTCTCTCTCTCTCTCTCTCTCTGTGTGTGTGTGTGTGTGTGAGAGAGAGAGAGAGAGAGAGAGAGAGAAAGAGAGAGAGAGAGAGAGAGAGAGAGAGAACAAAGACTATCAGAGAGCATTTGGTAATATCTGAAAGAATCTGTACAAACCCATCTCCAAAACAATAAAACAGGAACTGTGGCATTCTAAGAGAGACAACTGTCATTCATGAGTAGCCTAAAAGCATGACAGCTAATTTGGAGCTTGCTAGCTGCACAAGACTTACTGTATGTCTTGGTTTACTAAAGGCTGGGAGACTTGCTTTCTTTAGTACATGTAAGCAATGATTATCAATATCTAGAAATATAGCATCAGCTTAGCTCTGAGAAAGCCTTAAATTTGTCTGTGGGTGTGAGAAAGTAACCGAGTTCGGGGATATGCTAGCCTACATTTATTATACTGTGCATTGCATTTGCTCGTGACAGGCTGACAGAGTTCAAGAAGTGTGTGGGTTCTGTTTCTTTGGTGAGTTGTAATCTACCATTGACTGTTTCAGCAAGCTGTCTCAACAGCTACTTCCTTCTGGTTAGTTGGCTGTAGCCATAATGGGTTTATGATAGCCAATGAACTTGTTGGCAGCAGCCAGATGGCCATGTTGGGCAGCCACCCAGTAAGGGTGAGCCCAGTGAGGTTTCTTCCGGTATCCTCCCCCAGTTTCAAGTCTAAACTTCCATGTTAGAATCAGAATTATTAAAACTATACTTTCACCAAGTCCACTTAATTCCTTAATTCTTATTGAACCATCTGCCAAAATTGTTATTCTAGTGTTACATTCCACTTTAGAAGTAAGGACTAAATTAGTAAATATATGAGTGTAAAGACCGATGGCCACCACCATGGTGCCAAATCCACCCAGTTAATTTGGGTGGTAATGGTCTGTACTCTTTTCAGGAGGAGTGCAGACTGAGGAACATGTACTCCTTATAGCATTATAACTCCTTACAACGGCCAAGGCATTGGTCTCAGTCCCTGTCTGGTAGATAGTACTGTGGTCTTAGCACCTCCAGGATTACATTCCTCTCCTGAGGTCTGAAATAAGTCAACCTGAAACACACCCGTTCCTCTCTTTGCATGTTTGAGATACCTTGTTCCCACTCATTTTCTCAGAATAAGCCAGGCCCAAAGTACCAGGCAGTCCTAGATCTACCCTCTCAGATGCACCAGTACAATGGAAGAAAAAGAGGAGTCACTTTATCAGGGAACCATTTTTCTTCCTTTCATTTCCTTGTCCCCTCATACATTTCTATATCTCCTGGCTTCCTCTTGTGTGCTCTTCTCAAATTCAGCTGAGGTGAGAAGGGATATGGACTATATTGGAAGGAAGCTGGGGCATCCTGGGAGATGGCAGTGACATCTGGAAGTTTTTATCTATCTGGTATTCCCTTGACTTTCTATCATTCAGATCTATGACCATGTTTTAATTACCCCCGCCCCCCCACACACACACACTCACAACTGGATGAAAAGGGAAACATTCTCAGGCTGGTTATTTTGGAGCATAAGGACTCATTCTTCTATTGGTATTCTAATAGAGGCCAATCAACTCATTGCCTCAGGCTTGGGGAATTCAAGTGTTAAAATAGAGAACTTGAAACCGAGGTAGAGAGAAAAAGCTACCTCACTTACTAGGCTGCTGAAAGAGGCTTTTAATTTTGTTGTTGTTTTATTTTCACTGACATGTATTAACCCCCTTAAAGTCATCATCAGTGATTAAATCTAAGTTGTATTAACACATCTTCTTGTGACAATAGCTACTGACTACATGTTTTTGTCTTCAGTCACCACAGGAGCCATGCTGGGAATTAATGGAGCAATGGAGCTGCTCTTCAAGGTCATTTCTCCTTACACCCGAAAGCACACCAGGACAATCAGGTACAGGGCATGTTCATGGTGCCCCTGGGCACTGTGTGATGGATGGCAAGATAAAGATGGCCGCCCTTAGATCTTGATGCTTCCGGTCCAATCTGTTGATACCTTCTTCCTTGGAGATGTACGGTGTCTGTACCCCACATCAGTCTGCATCTCTACCTCCTCCCAAGGTTCTCATTTCCTCTTATCCCCATAATAATTCCACATGAACATAGAACTTTTAAGCTAAAATGCAGAGAGAGCTTGATCTAAGGTTTCATTGCTAGGGAATGGCAGAGGTGAAGTTTAAATCCGTATCATTCAGATTGGAAACCTCATGTTCTCTTTTGTTGTTGTTGTTGATTTTGGTCTGGTGCATTCAGATAAATGCTTTTTACCTGCAGTGATAAATGAGCATAATCCTCACAAGATAGCCCAGAATGTGACAGGGTCTCAGAAGAATCAGCCAGTTTAACTTCTTAGATGAGTTCTGAGCCTTCTAATAGTTCATCATGGTTGTGTGCTGGTCTTGTTATGTGGTTTTATGATTGGAGAATGAAACCTGGCCTCTTCTCTCTCTGCCTCTGCATCCTGGAGTGGAGTGAATCACTAAGTTAAAAAGGGAGATGGTTTCACATAAAGGCTTTAGAGATATTCGGCACCATTAAGATCCATCATTTATGGGAGTGACTCAGCGAGGACCTTGAGAGAATATTAGAAGAAATTCAGCCAATTTCTAAGATATATGGGGTCATTTGGCAAGTCGCATTTCCATGCCCAGCCATGATATTTTCTGCATCCTAGCATCAATCTTAGGCTCGTGTTTCACCTGATTATTTTTCTCTTGGGTCACCACAGTTACGCCATCATCATCCATTCTCACCTACAGGTTCTCTACACCAGCGTTTCCTGAAGTGAAATACATTACATATCAGCCAAAAAAAAAAAAAAAAAAAAAAAAAATGGCCCCATCAAATAAATTGAGAACTTCTGGGTTAAACAAAGTGAGATAGGTTTCTTTACTGTATAGCCTCCCAGAGCCTTTTTTTGTAAAACTTACACACACCGGGCCTATCTCTGTAGTGTGCTCCATTCCAAGACCAATTTGGCCAGGAAATGCTGCCTGTTACATACTGCCTTTTAAAAGGGGCTAGAACAGTATGCATTTCATTTCGGATATTTACACTCTAAAGTGGAAATTTGTTGCAAAGTAGAAGTCAGCACAGCTTCACCAAGGCTCACTTATATGGTAGGTGAAAAACCTCAGGGTCAAAACCAAGGGTAAAAAGAACCTCTTTATTTTCCTGTTGTAGCTTTACTTTATTTTGGTCTTAAATGTCCATTGCATCAGATGACAAAAATTCTCATCAGGAATCAAGTCAGATTAGTGATTCTTTAGGCCACGATTCCTTCCTTTGTATTGCATTCCTCTTCTGGGCCTACAGTCTAGATTTTAAGAAGCTGTGGGTGGCAGTGAGAAATGCTGGTGGAGAACACAGCTTGTCCTTAGTTGTCTGTGCCCACTGGGATGCTCAGCTTTTGGGTATGTTTAACTTTGACACTGTGCACTGCCTTTGCTGCTGAGATCTGCAGTCTCAACGTGTCCTTTGGTCACTAACACATGAACTTTACACTCCTGTCTTAGTCATAATGGTATCCCTAAGATTCTGTTGCAATTGTTTGTTTTTTCTCGTATACTATGTGAAAATCAATGTACCGTTCACTGTGCCCTTGTACAGATGAGCCTCTCCCAGTAATCTCTTGCTTGCCATGAGCACCATGTTGTCCTTGTCCTTGTCAGGTAACCTTGGGCCTCAAGGCACGGGGTCCTATGGTTTTCCACTCCTGATGGCTTCTGTTGTCTTTGTTATTAAAGCCAAGATTGGGAGGACAAAGCAACAAAAGCACCGTATGTAAGACAATCACAAGTTATAGCATAGACGTCCCCTTCTGAGGGACAACTACCGGGCCCTCTGCATTGCTTTCCTTTCCTTTTGCAAAAAGTCAAGTTCAGGTACAGAGTTAATCAAGGGGCCTCATAACCAGAGATCAACAGAGGCGGGATATTCCTAAGAATAGGAAATTGTCAAGGATCTCAGGGGTATTTTTGAAGTGCTATACCATTTCTGGTATGTCTAGTCAGTCTTAGAAATTTTGTGCCAGATAATCCCCATTCTTAAGCAAAATGCCAAGCTAAAAACCAAACGTCACTGAGAAGAGGCCTCTTCCCAATGTAGCTGCCATCATCACAGTGTTGATTAGGTGCCTAGCACAGTGTTCAGCTCCTAGCATGCCTTGTCTCATTTGAGCCTCTTTTTGTCTTTGAGGCAGGTGCTATTATTGTACCTAAATTTACAGGGGAAAACAAGGGAAGCTGAAAGAAGCTGAGTAACCTGCTGGGGATTTAAGTGAAAGAGCCAGGATTTCAGAGCTGCCTGATACATGAGCCTCAGCTTTTAAAGCACCGTTGGAGTATCTTGCAGTCTATTTCCAGTGTTACGTCTCTAAAACCACCACATGTAAGACAACCATAAGTAGTTAAACTTTGCTTAAATATCCTTTACTGTCTAAATGGTTCATATCTATGGAACAATTTGCTTAATGATAGGGAATCTTTCTCTTCAATTGAATGGCCATTTCCTCTCAAAGGCTAAATAGCTATTCTCCCGGCTTTTGAATTTTTCCCCAAAGCTACTCTGTATTCTAACCTTCAGTCCCTTACACTTCCACTTTCCAGCTAGAAGATAAGAAATGAAGGCCCTTAAACCAGAAGATGCCCCCTAGCAGCTCTAGCTGATTCTTTTGTTAGCTGCCTCACCTTCCTTAATTTACTCTGCATTCCTCAAAGTATGAATGTCAAGTCTTACCTTATAGGTTTGTTGTAGATGTTAGAAATAATGGCTAGAAAAGTCTGTGCAATTTGACATGCTAGGATATGTCAATCACCTGTAATAGAGATACAGCTAAGTGATAGGCTGCCTGCCTGAGGCCAGACAGCTTCCATAAGCACCATCTTCCAAACCTCAACTAAGATGAACCCCAATAAATTCCACTTAATTTCCTGCACTTGCATACCAGGAGGTTTTGAGGGTTCTTCCAGGGGAGGATACGGTAGCACACCTGTAGGACATAAATAGCCCCCCTGAATATCATCCTGGAAACCCTTGCAAGCTATGGGAGAGTTATTCCAGGATGCCTTTGTGAGAGCCGGTGCCCAGTGTGGTGCCACTGTGACTCCTTCCTCCTGTGGAGATTAAACCTGCTCTACTTCTCCTATGGGTCCCTAAAATAGACATGCAGCTGTCCTCCGAACTCCACTGATACTCAGGGAAAGATTTATGACTGCAGTTCCCGCCTTGCTAGGGAGAAAGGGCCTGTGTGGCAATATCATGAGCCTCCTCCTGTGGCCTTGTTCCAGCTTGCATGCCTGGAGGGCAGCCATTCCAGGCCTCCTTCATTTGCTAGATGCCCACCGTGTTGGCACTCTT
This sequence comes from Peromyscus leucopus, assembly GCF_004664715.2. Lineage (NCBI taxonomy): Eukaryota > Metazoa > Chordata > Mammalia > Rodentia > Cricetidae > Peromyscus > Peromyscus leucopus. The sequence continues at coordinate 136,899,876 of NC_051063.1, read as the reverse complement.
CACCAATGTGCTCTTGTGTTGGCTTGTGTCTTCTCTCTTCCCTTTGCTCCCCATGCCTGCCATTTTGGTCTGAACAGTCATGGTCAGACTTGGAAGGCTATTATAGCCCTCTAAGTCATCTTCCCTGACTAGAAACCATCAAGAAGGTGCTTCATTTATCCCCCCATTCACGTCTCACTACATTATCGAGCCAGCTGTCTCTGTGTGTGGCTTTGCTCCAGGAATGATGTTGCCGCTTTATCAAAGGATAAAACAGCTACCCAGCCTCCATGTTGGGGGAGTCAGGGAGAGGGAACCATCTCTCATCAAAGACGCTCTGGAATCTTTTTCATCCTTTCCTTCCACCCACTTTGTACTTAACCTTATACAGTGGTACCTGAGTGTCTTCTCTTCCCTCTAAATTCTCTGCTTATCAAGATAGAAATTGAACCACGTCCTTGTTTTTCCCCACAGGGTCTAGCTCCTATGGTAGATTCTTAAATTAAAAGATTCTTAATTAAAATTCAAATTAAAAGGTTTGCACATAATAATCATTTTTCTTTGTAAGGTACTATGTGATAATTTGATGCAAGCATGCAATATGTAATGAGTAAATCAGGGCAATTAGTGTTTCCACCTACTAATGTTGGAAATTCTTCACAAGGTTTGCTTTGTGTGTTATTTTGGGCAGAGACTATGCTAACCATCTCTGTATTACTCCAACATTAGTATGTATGATGTCAGAATATCCATCAAAAGAACCATTTTAACTAAAAGATGTTGGTGAATTCTAACGTATCAATAAGTGAACTCCAGCATCTGTTGAATAAGTCACTTCATATTTAGTGTCATCTTTGTTTGTGATCCCATGCTGGATCTACATGGAGGTTTCTGCCATGTATCTAAACATACCTGAAAACTCATGTAGCCACTCTACCAAGAACTGTGTGATATGAGGGACTGAGGAACCTCAAAGAAGTCAGTCAAGAGAAGAGAAGCTGGAGCCTAAGCTTTAAAGGGAGCATGGTTTTGCTCACCGGAGGGAAGGGAAGTGTTAGAGCCCTGCATCTTTGTTAGTGTTGTCCACGGGAGCTGACAGGTTGGCAGAGGAAAGGTTCAAAAGTTGAAGGGCTTTGCAGGAGTGGGGGGCAGCACTGATATGAAAATGTTGCTTCTCTTTGAGTTAGGTTGCCTGTGTTGGTAGAATCTGTGGGGTGCACTATAGAAATTGAGAGAAGGAAATGATCCTAAGGCAGAGACTTTGGCCCTTTGCTAGCTTGGTCCATGGGTGGACCAGTTTGTTTATCTGCACAAAGCTGGCCTGAAGCAGTCCAAACTCACTAAGCAAGAAAATGTCCTGAGGCAAAGGTGATCAATCACCCACAGATGCTCAACTCCCTGTGACTTAGAAGTGCTGTGGATATCGCTCTGTATAAATAAAATGCTGATTGGCCAGTACCCAGGCAAGAAGTATAGGTGGGACAAGGAGAGAGGAGAATTCTGGGAAGTGGAAGGCTGAGGCAGAGAGATGCTGCCAGCCACCACCATGAAAAGTGAGATGTAAGGTACCAGTAAGCCACGAGCCACATGGCAACTTACAGATTAATAGAAATGGGTTGATATAAGATATAAGAACAGTTAGCAAGAAGCCTGCCACGGCCATACAGTTTACAAGAAATATAAGTCTCTGTGTGTTTACTCAGTTGGGTCTGAGCAGCTGTGGGACTGGCAGGTGAGAGAGACCATGGACCAGGCAGAACTGGAGAAAACTCCAGCTACAAATGGCGCCCAACGTGGGGCAAGAGTTTTCACCTAAAACCTGAGAAAAAAGTTTCTAAAATGGAGCTAAAAACAGCTTCCTAGTTGTCTCTCTCAAGTTAGTGACAGGCTGGGGGTTTGAGCTACTATGGTGGGTTCCTGGCATGCACGTTTGACCTACAGTATGGCGGGAATGAGGCACCTACAAGTGGCACATTATGCTGAATGGTGGATTTAGTCTTTGCTAGTACAAAAAAGAAAAAAAAGAGGTTTCTGGGCTACATGCTGCTTTGATAAAAGCATAGGACCACTGTTTCTAAGAGTTGATGGCTCCCAGAGCTGGCGGTAAATGTACCACTGTCATGTTGGGAAGCTGAGGAGGGCGGAGCCACAAGCCACCAGCCACAGTGGCCATTTCGGTCTTACAAATGTTACAATTTTAAAACAATAGATTCATAGTAAGACAGATTCATATGGAACAAGACTTTAAATGCTTTACAATATGTGTAAAAATGCACGTAGGCTTGAAAGAGAGAGAAAAAGAAATATATTCAGATATATAAAAAATAGTTTTAAAAAATAAAGTCTTTAAAGAGACAGTTAAGATAATATAAAAAATAAGCCACATAAAGATGGATATCACACAGAGAATCTACATTGTCTTGTCTTTGGGATTCTTAACTGCAAAAAAACATTTGATTGTAAAAGCTGTTGAGTTAAGCCAATATGTATATTTTAAAGATACTTTGACTTCAAAATTTGGATGTAAGGATATGTTGCTTTGGAAAGGAGCTCTGCTTTTGTTTCCACAGAATGCCAGAGGTTATGGATTTGTTCCAGATTAAGATACATCAGGTTTGACCAGCCAAGACACCCTGAAAGGTCTCTAATGACACCATGGCCCAGATGATCCAACATCCAGAATGGTTTCAAGGCACCTGGCTCAGACAATACAGCCTCATGGACTACCCCATAATCCTAAAATTTTCTTTGTGTCCCCAAAAGATATAGCACCCCCCTCCAGCAGGAAGTAGTAAGAAAATTTACACCTAGATTCCCAAATATACCAAGCTGGCTTTGGAGATGGAATTGGCTCACTCTTTCTCTAAACCCAAGCATATTCCTAAAATAAAATGTTAAGAGATTCTTGCGTTCCATATCAGAAGAACCCTCTGGTATGGGTCAGAGTAAAAACCAATATTTTTATTTAAAACAGTTTTATTATAAATGCGATCTCTTTCTAAAGGAAAAAACGGGATATAATATAGATATGGTAAGGTGAAAGGATAGATTGTTGAACCTACTTTTAAAGAACAACAACTTGTTTAAATGTTTTACATTGGTATAGATTTTAGTTTATTGCTACAAATTTAAAGTTAATTTTGTTATACTGTGTGTATATTTCTACTCTTGTTTAAGGTATTATGTTTGTATAGCTCATTTAAAATTGTAATGGATAATTAAGAAGTACAGATTAATAATTAGTCTTCTATGATAGTCAAACTTGTAGCATGTTAGTTAAATTTTCTAGGTATACATAGATATATTTCAGATAGGTAATCTTCAAACACTGCAAAGACCTACAGAATATGACATTTAAAATGTTTTTAAAAAATTTAGACTTTCTGGATATGAGACATGTCTGTTCCTGGCAGCACCGATTTACTTCAGAGAGCAGGATGAGCATCGAAGACACTCTATATGGAGTTTATCTTCTTCTTGGCAAGATAGCCATTTGGACAAAAAACTGTTCTTGCCTGGACTGCTTGAAAAAATGCATTGACTGGACATGCAGGGCCCATAGGAAGATGACCACTGAACTTTGCTTGCAAAATGGTCCTTCAGGTTCCTGCTTTGCAGAGGGAACTGCCAGACATTCTACAGGACACAGAGAGAAGTGACTGAGAGACTCTAGGCCAGTGGGCTGAAGACAGATGTCCCAACTTTACAGAGGAACTTTGGATGACTGTCCAGCTGTCAGCTGTCTCTGTCTACTGTTGCAAGACTTCAAAAGTTGTTTGCATCCTTCCTCCCATTTCTCAGATAATAGAATATCCTTCTGAGGTCTTTGATGTAGTTGAAGATTAGATAGTTATAATTTCCTTAGTTATGATAAAAGATAAGTTAGATATGAAAACTTAGTCTCACAAATATAAGATAGATAGGATATCTTCTTTAATTTTGCCAAATACAAATAGACTAGATATTATAAATAGACTAGCTATCGTAACTGTAATTCTTGCTTGATAATTGTTTTGTTATATGTAATTTTACTATGTGAAAGTTAAAACCTTCCTTTTAAAAAAAGAGAAGGGGAAGTGCTGTGGATATCACTCTGTATAAATAAAATGCTGATTGGCCAGTAGCCAGCCAAGTATAGGTTGGACAAGGAGAGAGGAAAATTCTGGGAGAGAGACGCTGCCAGCTGCCACCATGAAAAGCGAGATGTAAGGTACTAGTAAGCCACGAATCATGTGGCAACTTATAGGTGAATAGAAATGGGTTGATTTAAGATATAAGAACAGTTAGCAAGAAGCCTGCCATGGCCATACAGTTTACAAGAAATATAAGTCTCTGTGTGTTTTCTCGGTTGGGTCTGAGCAGCTGTGGGACTGGCAGGTGAGAGAGATTTTTCCTGACCATGGACCAGGCAGGACTGGAGAAAACTCCAGCTACATAGAAGAGCTTGTGTTGTTCCAAGCCTCAACATTCTCTGCTTCCAGAGGTCCCCTTCTTCTCTCACTTCCATGGCTGCAGGCTTTTAGTAGTGATGATGTCCATATCTACTTGACATTTCCCAAAGCATAGCTACATTCTTTCTGATCCTGCTGGGTCCTCATACCATAATATTTATCCCAAAGTTGCAGATGACTTATCAGATGTTACCAGTATACAGTAGCTCCCAAACTCTGCTAGCTTGCCATGCCTCACAGACTTCTAAGTCAATTAGTGTTTTCTTGGCAGACGCTGCTTCTTCAGCTCCATTGTATTCTCTGATCATTGCACCACATGTTGAGAAAGAAGATTCAGGATTATCAATAGGCTAATTTTGTTTCCCCGTTCTTCACTGGCATTGTCTCTGAAGCTTCCCCAACAATATGGAAAGTCAAGAATTGTGTTCTGGACTACGCTGGCCTCATCCTTACACAAGAGGTCTTCAATATCATCACTCCTTGCAGCAGGTCTATAATGCTGGGATTTATCTTTCAGTATCAGGGTTCTTTGGGCCATGGACTATCTTGGCATAATTGCAGGTAGTCTTCTGTGCTCTAGAGGACCTGGGATTAAATACCTTGGCAACAGGAGGCAACATAGTGTTTGGGTTTCTAACAAGCCTCATAAGCAAATTCTTCAGTTTAGTGTCCCGTTGGCTGTCCTAATGGCTCCCTGTACTTAGAATAGTGTTAGTGAGGCTCTCCCTCTCGAGCTCCTGTCTGCCAGGCCTCTTTGGCATTTGAGCTTTGCCTGAGTGCAGGATTACTGGGCATTGCTTCATTGGCAGCTATTTATGGTGATTTCATGTTCAGTTTATGAGCTAGAAAAATGCCCCATACTTCTTCTCCTCCCCAAATCACTGTCTTTCCAAAGTCAAGCCTTCTGGACTTTCTCTAGCCAGCATACTATTCCATTTTATTTGACCCCAGTAGCTGATAGATGAATGGAGACTCAGCCAAAGCGAATAGTTTCCTTGTGATCATAGCAACTTAGGTGACACAGCTACTTTGTCACTGAGAGTGTGGGGATTCAAGTTACAGGAAACAGATTCTTCTGTTTCTTGAAATAGCTACCATATTTCTCCTGGGTGTTCTTTGCTTCTATTCCCATTAAAAGCATTATAACCTTCCACTCAATATAAGTAGACTCTGGGTTTTCTAGGGCATGGGTTCATATTGGTGATTCAGAGGCTATGTGCTTTGGAGCACTTGGACTCAAATACTTTGGAATGGGAACAACAACAACAACAAAAAATCCCAGCCCAGCTTCACAAGTGCTGATATTGGGGATGTACACCATGGGCTCAACTTACTGACAAAGTGATTATAGCCTCTGCAACCTGACTCCAAGCCTGTAGTTGATAGTGGAATGAATAGTTTCCTACATGAATTAGACCCTGGCAATGAGGCCCAGGGTTGAAATCCCTTTCATCTTCTTCAGAAGCCAGTGACCTCTCTCTGTTAGGGCCAGTTATAGATATTCAAGTCACAGGACTGAAAGCTGGAAGCTTCCAAGGGACTTTCCTTCTTGTCCATCTCCTTCATCTAAGGTGAGGTCAATGAAACAAGGAGAAGCTCATCAAACTCCTAATGAGCTTCAAGACATATGCCATTACTAAATGGCTCCCTGCTGCGTAATACAAAACAGATGTGCCTTAGAACTTTTATTTGACATTTGATACATTTACCTTGGAAGGAGACATTGAAGATTTACAAACAACAGAAGTCTTTTTTTTTTGTCTTTATGCTTCTAAATCTATGCAACAATTAAAATGCAATGTGTGTGACAAAAAGGCCCATTCTGATCCAGCCTTGGGCTTGTGAAGTGCGTAAGTTTTCCACCCCTTAGAAATGTTCTTATGTGATTTTTCTAGTCAGGGTGTCTGCTTGGGTCTTCCTTGAAATTTGCGCAAAGTATCCATTTGGGGCCTGGAGAGGCTTAGTCTAGTAGCACTGGGAACTTGAGGTTCTAGTCCTTCCTTTTCCTCCATCTGAAGAGCCCTCCATCTCTTGTCACATGAGTGAAGTAGTCTAGATGTTCTGGGGAGGGGTGGCTCTGGGACTTATGTGTGGCTGGGATGCCCAGAGATTCTAAGACCATTCTTTCTCTTATGAACATTAATTAGCTTGGCAAGTAGATAATAATTTTCACTGTTGATGTAGCATTTTTCCTCATAATGACATGATGAGGGAGTCACAATTGGGTTAATATACTGATATTAGACAGAATTCCACACAAAATAGAGCAAGCATCCTGGGTCCTATGTATACAAGGGGGAACTGACATGCTCTATATGTCCCTTGTGACTTCTATATGTCCCTTGTGACTTTCTTCCAATTTCCTTTTGTATCTGCTCAAAGATTCTCCATATTTCACCTCTCCATAGTTACCTGGCCCCTTTCCATCTTGATATGAGGCAAACTCTTGGATACCTTTACTTGCCAAAGAAATAAGTCTTTGAGCTCGGCTTGGTACAGTTATATTTCATACCCAAGTTTGTATCTTCCTATTTTCCTACAGGTTACACCTTCTTTACAAGATTGTAAACAACCATGGATATGTTGGGGAGCATTTCAAGGGACTGAAGAGAGGTAGAGAAAGATTCTTAGTAGGAAACACTCTTGGGACCATCATTCTTTGCTCATATGGGGCTGGTATTCCTAATAGGCCATGGCCACATAGGGAATGATTCCACAGTTACATACCACAACCATAAGTTCATAACACAAATTGGGGAAGCTCTTTTCTTGTAGAGCTGAGAGTGATGTGGTGTGGTGTCTTGGGGCTGAGTATGTTCAACAAATAAAAGCCATTCAGTCAGCTAGAAAGGAAAAAGCCTAGAGGAAGCCATCATGCATAGTTACTGAAAGCTAATTGTTTTCAAGAGTTTAGGCAGAGATTTTGGGATGAGGGCATCTTGGAGGCTTTTTGCTTTGTTCAATTACAGTGCTATTTTGATACGAGTTCTCAGTGTGATCATCAGTTATATTCAACAGAGCTGATGAGAAAAATAGGGAACAATAGATGGCTATTTAAAAGGAGTGAATTATTGTGAATTGAGTTTGAATGTCGTTCAGATGGTACATCATAGGTATTCAGTAAATGCCAGTTACATTAATGAATACTGATGCTTCAGTTTACCTGAGGTTCACCCTTTCAACCATTAACTTATTCATTCAATAGTATTTGAAGATTTTATTTTTAGCAGAGATGTGTGGGATCTGAGATGAAAAGAAATGGCTCTTGCCCTCAAGGAGCTTGTAGATGATACATAACACTTCAGCATTCAAATGAGCAAGACAAATGCCATAATGATGGGGAATTCATGAAGGCAGGGTGGGGTCTCAGTGTACTCAGAAACTGGCGGAGGAGAATTTACAAGGAAAGAAGCTTTAGGTATGAAGTAAGGTATTTCCCAGATGCTAAGGTTATGAAAAATAGGCACTTCTGGATAGAGACAGAAGAAAAAGTGGAAACACAAAACCACACATTTATTTATGGATGTGCAGGCATGTGTATGTAAACACACACACACACACACACACACACACACAATTTAAGAGTATAATGCAAGAGTATGAAGTAGAAAGCTCATCCAAATTGATCTAAAAAACTATTATCTTAGTAAAAAATAATAAGAATATCTAATTCTCAAAGAAAGGAAAAATAGATAAACTCACATAAATTTAACTCTTCAATAATCCAAAAATGTAATTTAGATGAAAGCACCAATTTTATAAATCAGAGCAGCAAATATTTTGAAATATGATAAAATTTACTGTTGGTGAGGATGGAATTTTTTTTTGCTGGTGGGAATGTAGATAACACATTCATGAAAACAATAGGGTGAAGTTTACAAAGATTAGAAGGAAGTTCTGTAGCAGGAATCTTAACAGTTCTTATTAATAAAATCAAACCTGAGGCCAGTTATTGAGGTGAACACTGGAAGTTCAGAGAGCCAGAACAAGCCACAGCTAACCTCACCTGGCCAACCTCTCAGCTGGTCTTGTTTCCTCAGACTGGAAGCTTCTGTGTCCTCATCCCAATGGCTCTCAGCTGAACTGCTGCTCGAAAGCCTGAAGCTTAACCAGCTAAAAGCTTAACCAGCCAAATGCTTCTAGTTTCTGGTCCTCATGCCTTATATACCTTTCTGCTTTTCTGCTTCTGGAATGGTAGGATTAAAGGCATGTGCTACCACTGCCTATCCTCATGTTTAATATTGTGGCTGTTCTGTCTCTGATCCCAGATAAGTTTATTAGGGTGCACAATATTTCGGGGAACACAATGCCACCACAAAGTTCCATTACTCAACTCAATTTTTTTCACGTCTTGAAATCTGTCCTAAATAATTTTTGTGAAAGGTAGATGAAGACTCATGCCTATAAATATCAATCTCAGTGTTATTTATAATCAAAAATGATATAAACAGAAAAATTCAATAACAGAATCCTTAGTAAATGTGATATGTTTATATATAACAGTGCTATATAGCAAAACACAAAAACAGACTAGGGAAAGAGGTTTGTCTTGGAAAATTGCTTGCAATAAAAATATTGACTAAAAATACCAGTTTCAAATTCATGTAAAAATATGTACAAAATGACTGAGGTCAAGATGAGAAGACTAGGGATACATTTTTCTTCACATGTAAGAAATAGAAATATAGATAAACAATGCTTTTAAACACAAACATCTGGCAATATCAAATAGTGGTCCCTGAAAGATGAGTTTCTGTATTGCCTCTTATGACTGTCTGACCTTCCAAGGGATCGTGCAGGGGACCTTGGTAGTGAGGACCCAGGTGCAGCCCCACCTGTAGTTAAGGAGATAGAATTGAGGAGCCAATGTGATGTTTGGAGGGTTCGATGTACCTAGAATTTATAGGACAGAGTAGTGGAGCTAAGAGTGCTGGGTAGAGAACAGAGGAGGAAAGGGATAGGTGGGGGAAAGAGAGAGAGGGGGAGAGAATATGAGTAAGAAAATGAGTGAGTCTTCTTCCAGTTCACAGTTGATGAAACTGAGTAATAGAAATTGTGCGCAAACCCCTGCAGAAAACTTTATAACAGGGACTAGTCTCAGTTTATCCAGCATTCTGGTGATACTGTAAATAGGCAAGGAAAAATAAAACAATGAAACAACAACAAAAAACAATTAACTAGTATTCCTTATGAATAGATGCAATATCCACAACTTAGTTTTAGCAAACTGTTATTACCAGGTCATAAAATGATCACCACAAAAAATTAACATTCCATTGTATATATGTACCAAAGTTTCATTTTCATCAGTTCATGGACTTCTAGACTGGCCTCATTTCCTATCCATTATGATTAGAGCAGCAGTCACTGTGGATGTGCAGTGTCTCTGTGATGTAGTGCATAGCAAGGCTCTGAGACCAGTAGGCAAACATAAGCTTTATCTATAAATGATTCATTAAGCTACTGGGAAGTAAAACAAAATAAAACAAAAACAAAACTTAAAAACACTGTTCTTTAAAAACATCCTATTAAAATGTATTTTTGTTAATTTTGGGCTTACCTGTAACACAATAGGATCATGACCATCAATTATGCTCTCCCATTTCCTTTCCACTCCCTCTTCTTCTTCCTCTCCTACTTTCACTTTCTTATTTTTTGCAGGTGGCTACCACTATGGTGTGTTCTTGACTGCCATGGCCTTGTCAGATCCAGAAACTAGCGCTTCTCAGCACCTCTCCCCATCCTGTGGCTCTTATGATCTTTCTGTCTCCTCTTTCCTGGGCTTTGGAGTGGGTGTTATAGATGTCCTGTTTAGGATTGAGGACTCAACAGTCACTAATTCTCTGTACTTTGGCCAGTTATGAATCTCTACATCAACCATCAACCCCAATAATGAGAAGCTTCTCTGATTAAGGTCGAGAGCAGCATGAGTCTATGTGTGTACACGCACATCTTTAGAGTGCAGTTTGACAACATGGCAATGTATTACATCAGTAATAAATTACCTTGTAGGACCCGTGACCTCCCCAGGCACATTTTTTTTTATTATTACTGACTTTATTTTTTTTTTTGATGAAAGTGGCTAATGAGATACTTCATTTCATTTGGGATTTATTTTTTATTTTTGAGATTTGGAATATAATTCTCCTTCCCTTTCATCCCTCTAAAACCTCTCATATACCCCTCTCAGTTCTTCTTCAACTTCATGGCCTATTTTTTTCCCCCACTAACTGTTAGGGACAAGGACAGAATCTCTAGTTAGTGGAAAAATACAGACCCATTGTATATTTGTAAACATAACCTGCTCAGTCTGTATAATGTTACTCCCGTGTATTTTCAGGACTGATCATTTGGCACTGGACAACCAATTGGTGTGCTCTTCCTCGGGGAGGACTGCCTCTTCTACTTCCAGCTTGCTTCAGTTACCTATAGTTCTTTGTGTAGGGTTAAGGTCTGTGGGCATTTCCCCATCGAGTTTAGCATGCACAGGTCACATTTGGACAGTCATAATCTGTTGACTTGATTTATAGATTCTGGCTTGTATTCCCTCCCCTGAGCTGGTCTCATATCGAATCAGGAAGTGATTATTTGCCACAGCGTGCCATGACTGCATCAGTGAACACACTCTGTCTGCATGTTGGTATTGTAACATGCTGGGTTTGCAGCTGGATAGAGCCACAGATGAAGTTTCCCTCCTGCCTTCTGGCACTGTGTATGGGAACCACCAGCTTATATCTCAGACAATCCTGATTTTTCTGTATCCAAAGTATGTGGGGTGCATTTAGCAACTGGGTCTTGCTATCTAGCTCTGGCCAGTAACCAAGAGCAACAGGAATGTCTGAATTGTTTCTGGAGCCTCTGGGGGTTTCATGGCCACCCAGTCATAGGAAGATGGTCCACAGCCAGCACTGTTTCTTTTCTTCTCTTTTCTCTTCTCTTCTTTTCTTTTTTGGTTTTTCGAGACAGGGTTTCTCTGTGTAGCTTTGAGCCTTTCCTGGAACTCGCTTTGTAGACCAGGCTGGCCTCGAACTCACAGAGATTCCCCCCTACCTCTGCCTCCCGAATGCTGGGATTAAAGGCGTGTGCCACCACTGCCTGGCTTTTTTTTCTTAAAGTTATGGCTTCTTAGAGCAGCATTGTATACCAAAAAGGAGTATCTCCATTTAAACTTAAAAAAAATTATTACTACATAAATTCAGTTAGCTTATAAAGTAGTAGGCTTCTGCATAAATTGTTCACACATCACAAGTTTTAATTGACTTTCCCCACAACCTTCACCTTTCCTTTATTTCCCCACCCCAATCTTATTTAAGTCCTTACTTAGTGTATGCTTCCTACTTTCATATCACCCATGCTTTCCTGTCCCTCACAAGACCTCCCCTGCACATCCCATGGCCCCTTTGTTACTTTTGGGCCTTTAGAGATACTCCTTCCAACTAAGGCCAGAAATCTAAATATTCAGAGTTATGATTCACATGTGAGTGAGAGTATGTGTTATTTGTCTTTCTGGGCCTGGATGATCTCACTCAGTATAACATTTTTGTAGATATATCCATTTCTCTAAAAATTTATAATCACATTATTCTTTAGTAATGAGTAGAATTACATTGGGCATATGTACTGGATTTTCATTATTCACTCACAGTTGATAGACAGCTAGCCTGTTTCCATTTCATAACAATTGGGAATAGAGTAGTGATGAACATGTGTGTGCAGGTATTTTTATGGTAAGGTATATAATTCTTTGGATATATGCCCAGGCATAGTATATCTGAGTCACATGATAATTATGGTTTTAACTTCCCCAAAAACCACCATGGTAATTTCCAAAATAGCTTCACCAGTTCACACCTCCTGAACAGCGAATGAGGGTTTCCCTTTCATCCATGTCTTCACCAGCATGTGTTATCAGTTTTTTTTTTTTTTTTTTTTTTTTTTTTTTTTTTTTTTTTTTTAAATCTTGGCCATTCTGATTGAAGTGAAAAGGAATCTCAATGTAGTCAGACTTTCTTTGGACCACCAGCTCCCAAATAATGACATGGAGACTTACTATTAATTATGAAAGCTTGTCTTTAGCTTAGGCTTGTTTCCAACTAGCTCTTATAACTTAAATTAACCCATTTCTATTAATCTACATTCTGCCATATGGCTTGTTACCTTTCCTCAATACAACGTACGTCTGACTTCCTGAGTGTCTCACTGGCAAATTCCCTGCCTCTGATCCTTCCCCTTCATGGGGGTCCTCTTTCCCCACTGGGCCACCAGTATTATAAACTTATACACTGATTTAAAAATTCACTTGGGAATGCAGAAGACCTAGAATCACCAAGGCAATTTTGAAAGAGAAGTACAAAGTTTGGAGAGTAATAGCACTTGATTTCAAGTGTTAAAATAAAGCCCTAGTAATCAGGACTGTGGTCGTGATGCCAGCATTGACAAACAGATTAGTGGAACAGAACACAACAGAACAAGCAGTTCAGAAATGAACTACCAGGCCTAGAGGGGAAAGAGGCAGATGGGGCAACAGAAAACTTTGACTCCCCATGAGCACGAATAGACACAGCCCTCCGGGAGACAGATTTCAGTGAATCAGCTCAATTGCATTTCAGAATATCAGGAATATGTAGGATTGGGGAGCCCGGGGAAAGACCCTAATTTGCATTGAGTGGCATGCTTCTATCTCAAGGCTTAGTGTGTGGTAGTAGAGTCCTACAACAGAGCCCCTAGGACTAGCAGGGATCTGTGTCAAGGGTCAAGCTAAAGATGAACAGGAATCTGGTTTAGAGATGGCTTTTAGATAAGGTCAGTCTTCCAGGCCCAGGGACATTCTCCAGATAAGGGCAGATAGAGAGTAGAAAGCTTTTCTGAAGAGAGGGAGATCCAGGTGTCAAAGCTATTGAGATAAGCTGCTAGGCCACGGGGAGGCTGGGACCTCTGACAAGGCAGCAATGTCTTCCCACATCCCCCGAGTTCCTTTCTCCCCAGAAGTCCCTCCTATCCTCTCCTACTTAGCTATTGGTCATTCAGCGCTTTATGAAACCAATCAGAAGGTGTCTTAGCAGAGACACATCTTTACAGTGTACAAAAAGATTATGCCACAACATCTCAAAGCAATTTTAAATTGTATTTCCAGGATAGCTAATGATGTTGAACATTTAAAAAAATGTTTATTAGACATTTGTATTTATTCTCTTATGAACTCTCTGCTCAGAAGTGTGATGAAATTTTTATTGGGATAGCATTGAATCTGAAGATTGCTTTTGATTTCCAATCACATTAAATGGTTGAGTAAATAGGGATGAATCTGAGAATAGATGGAAAAGACATGTTTACTGCAAAGTTCACAACTCTGCAGAGACAAAATAAACAGCACCTGGGTAAGTAGAACTAACGGCTCGGAGGACTCGTTAGAGTTAAAACGTCAATTTTCCTTCAGTTGAGCTATAGATCCAATGCACTCCCAGTACAAGTTATCAAACTCCTTTTTATTATAAACTCATACATTGATTTAAAAATTCACTTGGGAATGTAGAGGATCTAGAATCGCTAAGGCAATTTTGAAAGAAAAGTACAAAGTTGGAAGAGTAAAAGCACTTGATTTCAAGTGTTAAAACAAAGCCCCAGTAATCAGGACTGTGGTAGTGATGCCAGCATTGACAAGCAGATTAATGGAACAGAACAAGCAGTTCAAAAATCAACCTACAGATATTTGCACAATTCATTTTTGGCATAGGTAAATTCCGGAGAAACAAGTGTCTGATTAATAAACGGTGCTTGGCAAACAGGAAAATCACATGCAAAGGATAAATTTTGGCTTATATTCCACACCATAAAAGGACTTAACATAAAATGTATAGTGATAATAGACACAACTATCTAAATCACACCTGTATGATATCTGGAAGAAAAGAAATGGAAGCTTTTGTGATTGTTGGCTAGGCAAAAATTATTTAGATATATTGTATTTCATTAATATTAAAAAACCCCTGAATCTCAAAAGACTTTTATTAAGATCATGATGATACATCATGGCACAGGCTGAAAGATATTTGTCAATCATGTATCTCATAAAGGTGTACATACATATACAACCAATGTTTAAAACTGAAAAAGAAAATGAAGGATTCAATTGAAAATGGACATAAATTTTGATCACATATATTACCAGAAGAGATACAGATAGAAACCATCATATAAACAAGCTCAGCATATATTTCATTAGGGATATATATATATATATATATATATATATATATATCAGCATAATATAACAACAAATAGAGAACTTTTAAAAGATTATATTAAAAAGACCATCAAGTGATGATGCCTATGAACCACACAAATGGTCACCATGGTATGATAACCCTAAGGGTACAGTAGTAGCACGAATACCTTGGCCATAACCATCAGCTCTCTGATTTTGCTTAAGACCCACTCAACAAGAGGGAAAGATGGCATCAGTGGACATGACAGACTGGATGGGGAAAAGTCAGTAAGGCCTCGACCTTAGGCAAAGAACTACATGCAACTGAGGAAAGCTGGGAGTTGGAGTACATCAAATGGATGCCCAATGCCAAACAGTCATCCCTGAAAACATACATATAAGTAACATTATTCAGACTGAGCAGGTTATATTTAGGAATACACACACACACACACACACACACACACACACACACACACACACACACACGAATGCAATAACAATTAGTGAAAAAAGTGGTCAAGAGTTTGAAGGAGAGGAGAAAGGGCATATGGGAGAGTTTAGAAGGAGAAAAAGGAAGGGAGAAATGTTATAATTAAATTACAATATCAAAAAATACTAAGAAAAGTATTAGAGGAGTTAGAAAAGCTGGAGAAGAACCAGGACTCTCACTCTCTACTGATAGGAATACAAAATATAAAATAATAACAGAAAATGGTTTATTAAAATTAAACATATACCTACTATGTGATCTAAGCATTCCTTTTCTAGGTAACTACACAGTGGAAAGGAAGGCACATGTCCTTATGAAGATGTGGTCACAATGTTCATAGCAACTCTATTTGCAATAATGAAAAACAGGAGACAACCTTAATATCCACTGGCTGATGTGCAGATAAACTGCAATGTTTTCATACAATGAGATATTGATCAGCAACCAAAGTACATTATTTGTAAAGGCTACAGCATGAGTCAACATCAAAATAATTGTGCTGAGGTGCATGTTTATTGTTGTACTTCTCACAACATCCAGAAAGTGGGATCAGCCTGATGTCCATCAAAAAATGAATAGATTGAAAACGTAGCATGTGTGTTCAAGAAATTTTATTCATTAGAAAAGAAAAATGACATCATGACATTTCCAGGAAAATGATTGCAACTGGAAATCATTATGTTAAGTGAAGTCAGTCAGACTCAGACAAATACCATGTTTTCTCTTATATCAGGAAGCTACATTTCAAATTATATGTGTGTGTATGTATATGTATTTGTATATGTATGTATGAGTAGGTCATGGCACTAGAAGCAGTTCACGTGAGGGAAGGAAGAGATCTAAAGAGGTATAGGATATAGGAAGTATAGGGAACACATGTGATAAATAAAAAAGCAGAAAGTAGAGTTAATGGAGTGAGAGGAACTAATGTAAACAAAGCATAACAATATACATGCATGAAGATGCCACTGAGATGTATTAAAACGTCTGTTACTTTGTATGCTAACCTAAACACTAATAATAAAGAGAAAAAATTGTACTGAGAGAAAATCCAGACAAAATGCATACTATGTGTTTCCATATTTACTAAATTTTAGAATAAGCCAAGGTAAGAGAAAGCAGTGGTAGCTGTCTGGAGATAGGGAGTCGGGTTGAAGTCAGGGTGAGAGAATTATGTAGGAACACAAAGAGGCTTCTGTGGGTTGTTCCTCATCTTAATTTTGGTCAAAGGTTTATGTATTGTCAAGTCTTATCAAATTGCATATAAATGTGTCCAACTTATTGTATGTCAATTACATCTTAATATATCACTTATAAAAGCTGCGAGGAAGACATGAACAGTAAAATAGTCAAAGGAGGATGCCAACATTTCTGGGTCATGGGACTGTAGGTTATTAATGTTTTCTGTAATTACTAGGCATCACTTTTGTAATTACGAAAATTTAAACTAAATGGGAATTATTGAGTACTGCCTAGTCTAGAATATATTTTAGTACACTGGCTGGCTTGTGTGAAAATTAACAGCACATCATCAATAGTCAGGTCATACCTTCGTTCATTCAGAGAGGACATGGAGAGGGGTTTTGATGGATGAGACCGACTTCAGTTCTCAGTGTTAGGGATGAGAAATGGAAGATGGAACAGAGCAGTGTTACGTGGACAGGGAAACAAGCTTTAGAATATATGTAGCAGCATTTGGGCAAGGGAAAGAAATGGTTGGCTGTTCAAAGCAACAGCACAGATATATTGTGATGGAAGATGGAGACAGATAGACAGTGGATACATCTAAGGTCTTCTCTCTATCACCTTATGTTTTCTTCTATCTCCTCTTCTCCCCTCCCTCCTCTCCTTCTTCTAGAATATTTTGTCACTCTACTTAAAAAGCAAAACCCCAAAACAACAACAACCTATTTTTTTTTTTTGCATTCTAGGTAAATTCTCTACTTTTGTTTCAATTTAAATAATTCAGTTTCTGCTGAATCTTGCCTGCAGTTGGCAACCACCAAGTCTCAAACCCATTACTACGCATTTTACCTATTTTCCATTTTGTATGATCTTTGATTTACAGCCTCATGTCAACTCGCTCTTGTATCTTAGACATAAGTGTCCTCTGGAATATCCCTCAAGTGAACATCCTTTTTCTCATTACATTTTTTTTCTTGTCATAAGTACTCTTTGAATATTCATAAAATTGACTCCTTCCATCTTTAAATTGAAGAGTAGCTTTTTTTTTCCTGCTGTATTATCCTTACAGAAACATGTGTATTAGTTTATAATCAATGCTGGTATTAGTTTAAAATCAGAAGCAGTCCCATTGGTTTCTTCTTAAGTATAGTATAGCAGGATCTCTAGGGACAGATTGATGGACTCAAAATAGAAACAAAAATCATTGCTACTTTATCATTTTACCTTGGGTTCTTGGAGTAGGAGCATGGAGGAGGCTGGTGCTGATGACCATTTTATTCATGGCTTTCCTCCTGGCTGTGACCAAATACCAGATAATAAATCATTGTTTAAGGGATGAAGGGTTTGCATTATTAAGGTCCTAGTTTGTGGGTATAGTTCACCAAGATGGGGAGGACTGAGTAGCAGGAACTGGGGAGCTGGTCACATTCCTATTGCAATCAGGAAGCAGAGCACATGGTGGGGTTGTAAAACCCCAAGACCTGTCTGCTCCAGCAATCACCTTCATCCAGTAAGAAGTCCTTTAGAAGTTCTACAACCTTTCAAAACAGTGCCGCCAGCTGGTGATCCAGTGTTCAAATATATATATATATATATATATATATATATATATATATATATATATATATATGCTCAGGGCGATTAACATTCAAGCCACAGCATTCAGTCATGTTTTGTTACTTTACCATTGCCACTGAATGATGTTCCCCATTCTGGCTACTTCTCAGGTGTGTGTGACAAGGAGCAAACCTGAAGGACCTCTCACACACAGAGTGGGGAGGTACTCCAACCTGAGTTTACAATCCACAAGTTTCTCATATTGTTTTCACCATGAGTTCTCATTACTCTGGGATAGGATTTTTTTGTTTGTTTATTTGTTTGTTTGTTTTTCAATGCTTCACCAGGCTCTCCATCATATATCTCTGGCTATCAGAGACTTCTAAATGTTCTACTTCAGGATATTGCATTTCTGTTTTTTATTCCTCCTAACATTTTGTTTTGTTTTTTTGAGACAGGGTTTCTCTGTGTAACAACCTAGCTGTCCTGGAAATTACTCTATAGATCAGGCTGGCCTGAACTCACAAAGATCCGCCTGCTTCTGCTGTATCACAAATTGCTAAATGATCTTATTAATAAAAAACCCAGAGCCAGATATTTGGGTAAAAGCTGAAAGATCAGAGAAACAGAGCAAGCCAGCCACATTCTTACCTCTATGACATCCTCAGCTTCAATAGAGAGACTTCCTGTTTACTCATGGCTTGTATATCTTTCTGTGCCCTGCCATCTTCCTTCCTTCCTAGTGCTGGGATTAAAGGTGTGTCCCACCATGCCTGGTTCTGTTCCCAGTATGGCCTTGAATTCACAGAGATCCAAATGGATCTCTGCCTCCTGAATGCTAGGATTAAAGGTGTGTGCCACCACTACCTGACCTCTATGTTTAATATAGTGGCTGGCTTTGTCCTCTCATCTCCAGGCAAGCTTTATTGGGGTACACAGTATATTACCCCACTCTGTCTCCTGAGTGCTGGGATTAAAGGCATGCACGACCACCATCTGGCTAGCATTTTTACAATTTGAATATTTTTACATGCAGATGGGAGAGTGGAGTGTACTCCATTTAATAATCTCACTTGATAAAATGGTGGCTCTGAATCAGGTGTTTCTGTAACTATGCAAGTAGGGGGCAAGAGAAACTATTCTCACACATGCACAAGGCTGCAGCGTGATGGCTTTTTCTCTCAGTACAATTTAAAAACAGAGATGATTAAATGGCTAGAATAAATAAATAAAACCTGTGCAGTGGACAGTTTTACTATAGCACAAGGGCTCTAAAGAGGAAAGAGGCAGCTTCAGGCCTCTCTGCTTCCTGGAGGTTGAAATAATTTGTCTTTGAAAATGACCCACCCTAATCATAGTAATCATCATCACACATAATATAATCCCACCTTATGGTGCTTATTGCAGGCCAAATGAATCCCCCCAAAAGGATTTTCAGAGTTATTATCAGGGTTCCCCCAATTACGTGATGCTGTTACAGGGTTATATAATAGAGTTGCAAGATTAAAATATAAAAGAGAAAAGGGGAAAGCAGAAAATAATCAGGCAATAGCAGTAGAGGAAGGCAATGTTTCTGAAACATGACCAACACTCGGTGAAGCAGAGAAACATGAAGGATTGTTGGAGATGGCAGCAATCCATGAGTCCTGAGCATGTGTAACGTAGTGCCATCTATTGGTAGCTGTAGGTATTACAGCTCCATTTTGCCGTGTTCACAAACTGATCTTATTTAGATATAAACCTGTCATTTCAAAGAAATTCAAAGAAAATAGCGTTTGAGAATTTAATTTGCTAGTATTTTCTCCCTGTTGTTTGAAGGATCCAAATATTGACTTCTTAAATTTTATTTCTGATTAGGATACATGCCCACTCCAAAGTAGCATTATTATTATTCTTTTTTTTCTGATCACAGCTGCTGCTGAAGGCTGAAGTGAGTTCCTTGAACAATTAGTCACTGGGTCAATAATTATTCTGTTTTTAAAAGCATAAATAGAAGAGCGTATTTTGGAAGGCAACTGTTAAAAAGACTTTGATTTTCAATGGTGTTTTGTACACATTCTAATCTTGTCTTTTTTTTCTTGCTTGCTTCAAAGGGAAAACAACTTAAGAACACAGATCTAAAATAATTTCTTGTTTCTTAGAAAAGGAATTTTAAAATAAAAAATATTTCTGACCAAGAAAATTACTCTCTTTCTCTCTCTCTCTCTCTCTCTCTCTCTCTCTCTCTCTCTCTCTCTCTCTCTCTCTCTCTCTCTGTGTGTGTGTGTGTGTGTGTATTTAATTTGTTCTTTGAGAACTTCATAGATGTTTACAAGGTATTTTGATCATATCCTCTCACTTCCCATTCCAGCTCCTCCCAGACCCCCACACAATATGCTTTCTTCCAGGTTCATGGCCTATTCTTTGTTTCTCCCTTTTAAAAATAACCCATGGAGTCCAATTAATGCTGTACATATGATGCAAAGCCATCTACTGGAGTAGACCAGGGGTCACACCCTCGAATTAAACTTGCTGCCCTCTCTCCCAGAAGCCTCCAGCTGCCAATAGCTACTCAGCATGTCCGGGGAGTGGGGATTCACCAGCCCATCCCCATCTATGCTGGAATGTTCACTGTGTTGATCTCGGGCACGTCTTGTGGAGGTAACCACAGCTTCTGTGAGTCCCTGAGGGCAGTGTTGTCTTGTCCAGAAGAAAGTGTTTCATGTCAGTTCTTTCTAACCTGTGGTTCTTAGGATCTTTTTACCACCTCTTCCATGATGGCCCTTGAATGTTGGATGTGTGTGTGTGTGTGTGTGTGTGTGTGTGTGTGTAATACTGATCTAGGAAAATCATCTTTTAAGAAATGGCTAGAAAGTAGCATTTCATGCAAGAACTAATTTATGAGTGTCTCAGCCTTGGAGAATTGAATTCACTTACATCTATGAAAGATGTTACGTTGTCGTATACCATGATAGAATTTGAAAAGTCATTCACCCCGGTATAAATCATTGGACCTTATTTTCTTATTAGTTAAAAGGAAAATGGGACAGTTAATAAACTATAAAGATTTATCTTTTTGCTTTGTATACCCCAGGATTTCAAGTGTTGGGGTGTTGACATAAAAACTGAACTCTCCTCTCAAAGGGAATAAGAGATAGTTTATTCTAGAACCAAATAAGAGTGACCATGGCTTGGAACATAGTTTCAGGCTACCCAAGTTTCATGTTCTAACACGGTAACAGTTCAGTGAAGTTTTATTCTAATAGAACAAAGAAAGTCCTAAATCAAGGCACTTTAAAAAATACTTTAAATTTTCTTTTTTCCCCCCAAGATTTATTTTTATGTGCACTGGTGCTTTTCCTGCATGTATGTCTGTGTAAGGGTACCATATCCCCTGGAACTGTTGCAGACATTTGTGAGTTGCCATGTAGGTGCTGGGAATTGAACCTGGGTCCTCTAGAAGAGCAACCAGTGCTCTTAACCACTGAGTCATCCCCTCAGCTCCAAATCAAGGCACTTTTAAAACACACCAAGAGACATTAGTTTGGTGGGTTAAATCAAAACTTGGAAATCTCTGCTGTAGGCCTCGGATACTATCAGACCGGGAGCATTCTTTGCCTATTGGCTGGTCAAAGCTAGTGAGTGGTCTGCTAAGTTAATATATCCCCAAAGTTTTTAGCTGTTAGGATGTTAGATGAGACAGAGAGGTGGGCAGGGAATGTTTCTAGGGAGGCTAATGAGAACACAAGATAAATTATAATTGAGCTCTGGATCTACATTCTGTCTCTCCACAAAAAATGAAATGTTCATCAATTCATCACCCTTGCAGGGGTTCAGGACCCAGAGCTAGTCTTCCCAGGAATTTTTGTTCATAGTGTTAAGTAATAGAGCATGCCTCCTGCATATCTGTCACAGTGATTGCTGTGTGTCACTGTTTTGTCCTCACGAGGCAATTTGACCTGAAACCCTGGGGCTGTTGTATAGAAAGGTCTCTCATAAATAAGTTTCATAGGAGATGGCTATTATCATAGATTTTCAAAATATTGAATCACCAGTATTAATAAAAATGAAACATCAATTATACACCCAAGGCATGAGAGAAGTTTTCAAATACATTATCTTATTTATTTTTTTACATGACTATGAATGTGGCATTGGTGTTGTCAACTTATAAACAAGGAAACAGAAACTGAGAGATGTTTGTCAGCATATCGAGATCATGCCAGGGTGGAGTCGAAACAGAGTACCCAGCCCCAGACTCTAAACTCCTTTCCTGGTCTTTCCAGTTCACACAGCCCTAGGCAGTACTTATGCTCATCTGCGATCTGGATCACCCAGCTACTGTTGATACCAATGCTATCTCAAACTAAACAGCTTCCTCTTTGCTTCTAAGCAAAAACAGCCGAACTGTTCAGCAGCTCACACACCCTGATGAAAACCAATGTCCACACCCTCCAACTGGGCAGCAAGATCTAACACAGGAGTGAGTAGGAAGAATGTGGGGAAGGAAAGGCCTTGCTCTGTGTGTTCAAGGTCTGATTTCTTTACAAGGTTTTCTCCTTAGAGTGGAAGATGCTGCTTCTTTTGAAAATGAATCCTTACGCTGGACTTGCAAAGGATGCAGATAAGAGCTACCTCTTTGGAAGCAGTCTTCCCAAAATGTTCCTACCCCATCCTGGTGTCTGTGACTGTAGGACTTTGCAAATATGTATTGAAAGCTCCTCAAAAGTCTTTCTGAAGAACTTTCAGGGTCATATGCAGACAAGAGAAGAACTTTAGGGTGGACCATCTTTCTGTGTCCACAAGCATTCAGGACTGGAAACTAAGGGTGAACATGGGCTAGAAGACTTAAGGCATCTCTTGTAGTTACAGGACTACTAGGTCCAGATTGAGTGAAGAAGGTAATGTCCACCTTGCCATTTCCATTTTCTAGACAACTCCTATTTCCTAATGTAGGAGGATAGCTGTTAAAATGAGGACAGATGGAGATGAAATACCTTTTTAAAAAATGTTAATATTAAAATTTAAAAGCTACACACACACAAAAATAGAAAACTGAGATATATAAGTAGATTAAAAATTGTTGATAATTTACTTATCTTATATGTAGGAGGAATCTATAATTACATTGTAAAAGTTTGCTACATGTTTTATATTTTCCTTTAGAAAGTAAGACGTATATAATGGATGTCTCCTGTAATTTTGTCTTCATAGCTAACTTCTCTGAGTATTTCCTTATAATGCTTAGAATTATTTTACATATTCACTAGATTGTACATATTTATAATATGCATGATAGCTTTTATTATTTTACAAAATGAGACTGTCCTAAAGCAATTTGCTTTCTATTACATTTTTAATTTAACGATACATTATGAATACTTTATGAGTTAGGTCATAAACATGTCTTGTATCATTTTTTTTGCATTTGAGGTAAAATTCGCATAACAGAAGATTAACCAATTTTTAAAATGAAGATTTATTTATTTTGTGTATATCAGTGTTTTTGCCTCTATGTTTGTATGAGCACCACGTGCTTGCCTAGTGCCCAGGAATGTCAGAAGAGGGTGTTGGGTATCTTGAGACTAGTATTAAAGATGGTTGTGAACCATCATGTGGTTCTGGGAGTCAAATCTGGGTCCTTCCTCTGCAAGAGCAATAAGTGTTCTTAGCCATTGAAACACTTCTCTAGCACCTAATATTAACCATTTTAAAGTTTACAACTCAGCAGCATTTTGTACATTTATAAGGTTGTGTCATAACCATCTCTATCTAGCTATATAAGATGTTTCATGACCCTCTCAAGGAAAAAGCTACATCTATTAAGCAGTCACTCCCATCCCTACCTCTCCTCCCACCTCTTCTAACCCCTAATAATTACTAATCTATTTTCTGTCTCTCTTCATTTATTTATTCTAGATGTTTCATCTAGATGAGTGATTTAACTTGTGGCCTTTCTTGTCTGGCTCTTTGGTTCATATAGCATGCTATTTTCAAGCATTACATGAAATACATTCTCAAGTTATTGCATCATGCGTCAGTACCTCCTTTCTTTTATGAAACAATGATATCCCATTGAATAGACATAACACATTTTGTGAATCCATTAATGAGTTGATGGGTATTTTCCCCCTACCATTTGGCTGCTATGATTAGTGATGCTAAGAACATATGTGTTCATATGTTTGACTACCTGAATTTAATACTTATGGTATATAGATAATAGTAATTGCTAGTTTATTAAAAAAAATGCAAGGTGAACTTTTTGAAGATGCCATGAATTCTTTCCTACAGTATTTGTACCATTTTATATTCCCACCAGTAATGAACGAGGATTACAACAGTTTCCAGCCTCTGCACTAACCTGTTACACTCCCTTTTATTTTTATTTTATTCACTCTGGGCTCCAGGGAAGTGGTGTCTCCTTTGATACACCTTCCCATGAAGACTAATGCTGTGGAATTTTGTTTTTTATGGTGCACTGGCTATTCTAGTTTGCTTTCCTGTTGCTGTGGTAAAACACTCTGACAAAAAGCAACTTGGGGGAAGAAAGGGTATTTTTGGCTTATAGTTATAGTCCATCACTTAGGAAAGTCATGGCACTAACTCAAGGCAGGAGCTTGAAACAAATCATGGAAGAATGCTAACTGGCTTGCTCCAAGGCTTATATTCACTTACTTTTCTTAGAAAGGTGAGGATCACTTGCCCAAGAATGGTACTGCTTGCTCACTGTGAACTGGGCCCTTCTACATCAATTATCAATCAAGAAGATGCCTCATAAATGTGTCCACATGCCAATCTGATGGCAGATTCAGATTCTCAGTTGTGTGCAGTTGACAAACAAGTTTGGCCATTACACTGGCTCTTTGTGTATCTTCTTCACACAAATGCCAAATCAATTGCTTTACTCAATATTCTCTTTTTGTTGTTGTTTTACTGTTGATCCTGACAAACTTTTAAAATATGTGTAAGGTATTGAGTGGTAGACACCACCTTATTCCAGTGTGAAAATCAAGGCATGGTGTCCTTGAAAAAGAGATTAACTGCTAGGTAAAAATAAACAACAAATATTCACAATTTTAGGCAAACTCACAAGGCAATATTTTCCAAGGAGCCTGTGGTAGTTTGAAAGAAAATGGCCCCCAAAGGGAGTGGCACTATTAGGAGGTGTGGCCTTGCTGGAGTAGGTGTGGCCTTGTAGGATGAAGTGAGTCACTGTAGGGGTTGGTTTTGAGGTCTCCTTTGCTCAAACTATACTGTGTGGTAGACAGTCCAGTTCTTGTTGCCTGTGGATCAAGATATAGAACTCTCAGCTCCTTCTCCAGCACCATGCCTGCCTGCATGCCACCATGTTTCCGGCCATTGGAACATGATAATGGGCTAAACCTCTGAAACTGTAAGCCACCCCCAATTAAAGGTTTTCCTTTATAAAAGTTGCTGTGGTCATGATGTCTCTTCACAGAAATTGAAACTGTAACTAATACAGAGCCCTAGGGTGAGTTTCTCATGACCTTGTAGAGAAGTAACTTTGTATCCCAAGCCCATGAGTTTTATTCAGACCTTTGCTTCCCCCATATGAGATGTCATAGCTACTAGAGAGCAGCCTCTCCCAAACCTTTTTTTTTTTTTTTGAACTTCTGGGGTTGATGATTTCTGTCATGGCCCAAGCTTTGTAGGAGGCATGATTAATAAAGCTGATGTGAATAGTATATTTTGTTATCCTTGTAAACTGAATTCTGTCATATTTTTTATTTATTTTTTCATGTATTTTGATCACATTCTTTCCCTTCCCCCATCTCCTCCCAGATCGTCTCCATTCTCCCTACCCACCTCAACCTTTTCCCTACCCACCCTAACTTCATGTTCTCTCTTTCTCTGTCTCTGTCTCTCTTTCAAAATCCCAATTAAAAGTAAACAGAACAAAGATCAAAACAAACAAAAGCCAATATGTGGTGATATTGTGTTAACCAAAATATTGTGCACCCTAATAAACTTATCTAGGATCAGAGAACAGAACAACCACTAGATATAGAGGTCAGAAAATGGTCACACACACACACACACACACACACACACACACACACACACACACACCTTTAATCCTAGGCAGAGATTTGTCTGGATCTCTGTGAGTTCAAAGCCACACTGGAAACAGCCAGACATGGTGCCACATGCCTTTAAGTGATGGCAGGAAGCAGAAAGGTATATAAGGCATGAAAACCAGAAACTAGGTTCGGTTAAGCTTTTAGGCTTTTGAACAGCACAGTTCAGCTGAGATCCATTTGGATGAGGACTCAGAGGCTTCCAGTCTGAGGAAACAGGATCAGCTGAGAAGTTGGCAAGCTTGGTGAGGTTAGCTGTGGCCTGTTCTGTTTCTCTTACCTTTCACCCTATACCTGGCTCCCAGGTTTGTTTTTATTAATAAGACCTTCCAACAATTTGTGATAACCAATATATGTTCTAAGATAAAGGGTGAACAGTCATTTCCACTGGACAGTAATGTTTCCATTGAAAGTATTGTGTTCTAGAAAACCCCTCAATAAGATATTAAAAACCTTTGTTTCTCACTGTGGGTGTGGGAAGTTTAGAGAAATCTAAGTCATGTGGGAACTTCTAAGACAATGGATGGATACAGTGTTGCAGATATGGCATAGGTAGATAGATGGATAAGTAGATCCTGTCTATATTGCTGTCATGTTGGCTGATGTTGGCAACATGATTTGTAGCCTACAGAGATGGACTCTCCATCACCACACCACTCTGAGTAATGTCATTTAAATGTGTGATTTAAGTATACAGTAGCTGGGAATGCTGAGATTCTGTCTTTAAATGTTGTGGATATGATAGTCAGGTTTTTAAAGAATTCAGTTAATGAAAAATGATAGCCACTTTAGAAGAGGGCTGTGTACTATATACTTTTAGTGACAGATGGAAGGATGTTCATGCTCAGATTGGAGAGGTACAACAAGAAAAGCCAACCTCACTGTATAAGATGTTAAAAAAACAAAACAAAACAAAACAAAAACCTTTGAGATTGGTAAGTCTAGAGAAGGTATGGGGAAGTAGAAGTGAAGACAGAATCTCAAAAACTTGGCACAAGACAAGCAAGTATTTCTACACTAATTAAGCTCTTTCATTTTGCTTTTCATATTCTGGATGATGGAATGCTCAGCTGAAGGTTAGTGGTCTCTGAATTAGCTTGAGGACACAGCATGAACAAATGTACATCTAACATATTTATCCCACTGTTTCCTTGAATGTCCTATGAAACAGAGGAATACTCCCTATCCCATGGGTTGAAATTAAAATACCCAGTGATTGAAAAATAGTGGAGGATGAGAACAGAGGACGGCTGGTGCTGGCTTCTCATGATGTGGAGATGTTCTGCTGGTCCATGCTTTTTTTTATTTAATTAATTTATTAATTTTACATCCTGACCACAGTTTGCCCTGCCTCCTCTTTTCCCATTCCCTCCTCCACCCCATCCTCTAATCCACTCCTCCCCTGTTTCTCTTCAGAAAGGGGCAGGCCTTCCAGGGGCATCAACAAAGCATGGCATATCAAATTGCAGTAAGACTAAGTACCTCCCCTTGTATTTAGGCTGGGAAAGGTGATCCAGTATGAGGAATAGGTTCCCAAGGGTGAGCCAAAGCATTAGAAACAGTCTCTGCTCCCATTGTTAGGAGTCCCACAGGTAGGCCAAGCTATACAACTGTCACATACATGTAGAGGTCTCAGTTTGGCCCCATGCAGGCTCCCTGGTTGTTGGTCCAGACTCTGTAAGTTCCTATGAGCCAGGTTAGTTGTTTCTATGGGTTTTCTTGTGATGTTTGGCTGTGGGTCTCTGTATCTGTTTCTATCAGTTACTGGATGAAGGCTCTCTGATGACAATAGGGGTGGTCACCAATCTGATCCCAGAAGAAGGCCAGTTCAGGCTACGTATCCACTATTGCTAGGAGTCTTAGCTGTGGTCACCCTTGTGGATTTGTGAGAGTTTCCCTTACATCAAGTCTCTTCCTATCATTGGAAAGAAGCCCCCCAACACCAGCCCCCTCTGCCTTTCCAGTCATTTCCTTCTGCACCCTCCCCTTCCACCCACCGTCAACCCAGTCCCTCAGGTTTTCATCCCCACCTGCCCACAGTTCACCCAGAAGATCTCTTTTATTTCGCCTTCCCAGGGAAATCCATGAGTCTCTCTTTGAACTGTCCTTGTTACCTAGCCTCTTTGGATCTGTGGATTGTTATCCTTTACTTTATAGCTAATATCCACTTAAGAGTGAGTACATATCATGTTTGTCTTTCTGGGTCCGGGTTACCTCACTCAGGATGATTTTTTTCCTAGTTCTATCCATTTGCCTGCAAATTTCATGATGTCATTGTTTTTAATAGCAGAGTGATATTCCATTGTGTAAATGTACCACATTTTCTTTATCCATTCCTCAGTTGAAGTACATATAGGTTGTTTGCAGATCCTTATTATTACAAACAAAACTGCCATGAATATAGCTGAGTAAGTGTCCTTGTGGTATGACTGAGCATCCTCTACGGGTATATGCCCAGGAGTGGTATTGCTGGATCTTGAGGTAGATTGATTCTCAATTTTCTGAGAAACTACCAAATTGATTTCCAAAATGACTGTACAACTTTGTGCTCCCATCATCAACGGAGGAGTGTACCCCTCACTCCACATTTCTCCAGCTGTCTCTTGTGTTTTTTATCTTAGCCGTTCTGACAGGTATAAGATGGAATCTCAGAGTCATTTTGATTTGCATTTCCCTGATGGCTAAGGATGTTGAACATTTTAAAAAATGTTTCTCTGCCATTTGAGATTTTTCTGTTGAGAATTCTCTGTTTAGGTCTGTACCCCATTTTTTAATTGGATTACTTGGTTTTTAATATCTAGTGTCTTGAATTCTTTATGTATTTTGGACATCAGCCCTCTGTTAGATGTAGAGTTAGTGAAGATCTTTTCCCATTCTGTAGGCTGCTGTTTTGTCCTATTGACAATGTCCTTTGCTTTACAGAAGTTTTCAGTTCCATGAGGTCCCATTTATTAATTGTCTATCTTAGTGTCTATGCTACTGGTGTTCTATTCAGGAAGTTGTCTCCTGTGCCATTGCATTAAAGGCTTTCCTCCACTTTCTCTTCTCTCAGGTTCCATGTACCTGGTTTTAGGTTGAGGTCTTTGATCCACTTGGACTTGAGTTTTGTACAGGGTGATACATACATTTGTATGTATATATACATAAATGCATACATATGGATCTATTTGCATTATTTTACATGCCTACATCCAATTAGACCAGCATCATTTGTTGAAGATGCTTTCTTTTTTTCCATTGTATAATTTTGGCTTCTTTGTCAAAAATCAAGTATCCATAGGTGTGTGTATTAATATCTGGGTCTTTGTCTTAGTTAAGGCTTTTATTGCTGTGAAAAGACACCATGATCACGGCAACTCTTATAAAGAAAACATTTAATTGTGGTGGCTTGCATACAGTTTCAGAGATTCAGAACATTATCATGATGGCAGGGAGCATGGCAGTGTGCAATGGCAGATGTGGCACTGGCTACATATTGCCTGGCAGACAGGAGGAAGTTGGCTGACAGTCACACTGAGGAAAGTCTTTTGCTTGATTCCATTGATCAATGTGTCTGTTTTTATGCCAATACCATGCTATTTTTATTACTATAACTCTGTAGTAGAGCTTGAGTTCAGGGATGGTGATACCTCCAGAGGTTCTTTTATTGTTATAGCTATCCTGGATTTTTTGTTTCTCCATATGAAGTTGAGAATTGTCCTTTCAAGGTCTGTAAAGAATTGTGTTGGGATTTTGATGGGGATTGTGTTGAATCTGTAGATTGTTTTTGGTAAGATGGCCATTTTTACTATGTTAATCATACCAATCCATGAACATTGGAGATCTTTTCATCTTCTTTTATCTTCTACCATTTCTTTCTTCAAAGACTTGAAGTTCTTGTCATACAGGTCTTTCACTCGGTTGGTTAGAGTTACCCCCAAGATATTTTATATTGTGTGTGTCTATCATGAAGGGTGTTGTTTCCCTGATTTCTTTCTCAGCCCTTTTATATAAGAAGACTACTGATTTTGTTTTTGAGTTAATCTTATATTCAGCCACTTTGCTAAAGATGTATATCTGCAGGAGTTCCCTGGTAGAATTTTTGGCGATGCTTACATTTACTATCATGCCATCTTCAAATGGCAGTATTTTGATTTCTTCTTTTCTAATTTTTGTCCCCTTAATCTCCTTTGTTGTCTTCTTGCTCTAGCTAGAACTTTGAGTACTATATTGAATAGACAGGAGAGAGTGAACAACCTTGACTTGTTCCTGATTTTAGAGGACTCGCTTTGAGTTTCTCTCCATTTAACTTGATGTTGGCTATAGGCTTGCTGTATATTGCTTTTATTATATTTAGGTTCCTTATATCCCTGATTTCTCTAAGATTTTTATCATGTTAGATTTTGTCGAAGACTTTTTCAGCATCTAATAAGAGGATCATGTGGTTTTTTTTTCTTTCAGTTTGTTTATATGGTGGATTACATTGACAGATGTTCATATGTTGAACCATCACTGCATCTCTGGGACAAAGCCTGCTTGATCAAGGTGCATGATCTTTTTGATGTGTTCTTGGATTCAGTTTGCCAGTAATTTTATTGAGTATTTTTTGCATCAATGTTCATGAGTGAAATTGGTTTGTAATTCTCTTTCTTTATTGAGTCTTCGTGTGGTTTGGATGTCAGGATAAATGTGACCTTATAAAAAGAATTTGGCAATGTTCCTTCTGTTTCTATTGTGTGGAATAATTAGACGAGTACTGGTATTAACTCTTTTCTGAATGTCTGTTGGAATTCTGTACTGAAACCATCTGGCCCTGGGCTTTCTTAGTTGGGAGACTTTTAATGACTGCTTCTATTTCCATAGGGGTTATAGGTCTGTTTAAATTGTTTATCTGATCTTGATTTAACTTTGGAATGTGGTATCTGTCAAGAAAGTAGTCCATTTCTTTTAGATTTCTCAATTTTGTGGAGTACAGATATTTGAAGTGTGACCTAATGATTATCTGGATTTTCTCAGTGTCTGTTGTTATGTTCCCCATTTTGATTCTGACTTTGTTAATTTGGATATTCTTTCTGTGTCTTTTAGTTAGTTTGGATAAGGGTTTGTCTATCTTGTTGATTTTCTCAAAGAGCTAACTCCTCGTTTCATTGATTCTTTGTATTGTTCTATTTTATTGATTTCAGCCCTCAGTTTGATTACTTCCTGCTGTCTACTCCTCTTGGATATGTTTGCTTCTTTTTGTTCTGGAGCTTTCAAGTATGCTGTTAAGTTGCTAGTGTGCGATCTCTCCAAATTCTTCATGAAGGCACTTAGTGCTATCAACTTTCCTTTTAGTACTGTTTTCATAGTATCCTGTAAGTTTGGGTATGTTGTGCATTCCTTTTCATTGAATTCTAGAAGTCTTTTGCTGTGGGATGTCTTTTTATATGCTGTGAATATATGTTGCTCTGATTGGTTGATAAATAAAGCAGTATTGGCCTACAGCAAAGCAGCTTAAAGGCAGGCAGGAAATTCAAGCAGATAGACAGAAAGAAGAAAGGAGAGGCAGAGAAGGAGATTCCAGCTGCTGCCAGGAGAAGCAAGATGTGAAAGTACCAGTAAGCCACGGCCATGTGGCAATGTATAGATTAATAGAAATCGGTTAAGCTATAGGAGCTAGCGAGTGAGAAGCCTGAGCCGTTAGGCCAGTTTGTAAGTAATATAAGCCTCTGTGTTTTTACTTGTCCGAGTAGCTTCAGGACCTGGTGGGACACAGGAAAACCTCTAGCTACAGTGTTTAACTTCTTCCTTCCTTCCTTCCTTCCTTCCTTCCTTCCTTCCTTCCTTCCTTCCTTCCTTCCTTCCTTCCTTCCTTCCTTCTTTCCTTTCTTTTGATCTTCCATGACCCAGTGGTGATTCAGCTGAGAGTTGTTCAGTTTCCATGAGTTTGTAGGCTTTCTGTAGTTTTTGTTATTCTTGAACTTCAACTTTAATCCATGGTGATCTGATAAGATACAGGGGGTTATCCAACTTTTTTTTCATATCTGTTAAGACTTGCTTTGTGACTTAGTATGTGGTCAAAATGTCTGTCTTTGATGTTGAGGTGTATTTCTTGTATGCAGAAGAAGGATGGATCCTGTTTTGTATCCATTCTGTTAACTTGTGTCTTTTTATTGGTGAATTGAGTCCATTGATATTGAGAGATATTAATGACCAGTGATTTTTAATTCCTGTTGTTTGTTTGTTGTTGTTGGTTCTCTCTTTTTCTCTCTCTTTGTGTGTGTGTGCGTGCACGTGTTACTCGTCTTTGGGTTTTGCTGGTGTAGGATTTATTGGTCTTTACTAAAGATCATACATTCTGTAGGATTGAGTCACGTGTCAGCCCTAGCTTTTGGACTAGGATAATGGAGACTCAAACCATCTTCTTGATTATTCTGATATGTTAATGAAGTTGTGAAGATTGCTGATGATCTCATCCAAATGTGCACTGTATTTTTCTCACCTATGTGTATGTTTCTGGCACACTGAACTATGTCAATTTTGACAATTCATGCTATTTGATAAAAGTTTTACTAAAGAAAATGAAAGACATTATCTGCTAAAGGTCTCACATACCCTCCCTCACAGTGTTGTTTCCTTAAAGATGTGTTGTTTACCTGCCATATTGACCTTTCCTAATAAAGTCAGTTGCTTGTAGTTTTCCTTACAGCATGTAGACACTATTAATAACATGCTTGAACTTGTACACATGGAAGAGTGTACACTCTTAGACAGGAGCCTATGAGATTGTAGAACTTTATAGTTGCTGTCATCCATAGCAAACATCCTAAAACACGGGCCTGCAGTAACACACTTTCAAAGTGTGAGATGATAGAATCTCCTTCAATTTGTAAGCACATTGAGGATCAGAATGAGGAAGGAGTTCGCTGTAAAACAGATCTGTATGCTCTATGTTCAGACATGTTCTGTGGTCTATGAGAAAGGATGAGTAGGTTGTACTTGAGTGGCTTTAGGTCTTGGCACTTATGTACAATTATACAATAACAATAAAACAACAACAGTAACCATACCAACAATAACAACAACAGTAACAATACCTCTGAAGATTTGGAAATAGGGCTGATTTAGAATTTAAAAAATGTCAATAGAAAAGGGTAACCAATTTAATAAGTTTTTCTCAATTCTTCATCAAAATTGTTATGTTTTTGGACTCAATTCTAATTTTAGAAGTTTGGATTAAGTTTGTGCTTCAAAAACTATTTTCCCTGAAAGAGGTTTGACTTTGAAGCATTTAAATCATAGTTATTTTAGACATGTAGGACATAATAAGGCCCAATGGACAGACTTCTCCCCAGTCTACTCTAACTAGCCTGTGGGTACAATGTAGGCAGCCATTTTGGAGTGAAAATGAATTTCCACATGTCTAAAAACCTACCCCTATAAGTAAGTAAAATGTTAAACATTCCTTGAGTGAATGATGTTGTTCAGGACTCCTGCCTAACCATGACATCCCCAGGTCTGTGTGACACCAAAAGCCAGTGTGATGAAGGAACCACAAGAGTGAAGCTGCAAGGCAAAAGGAATTACATCGTGTCCATTTGCTCTCAACACACTAGAAAGTTAGGCCATCTTAGTGTGGGCAGACGCTTCAGAGTCATTACTGGGAAAGTAAACGGAAGGATCAGACTGTCTGACTATGTAGGAAATGGGAACTTGGTTATGTTTTTGTTACATGTAGTTAATATTTGTTCAAGTTTGTCATATTGATACCTGTAGTTTAAAAATGTTTTCTACATAGCTTAAGAACACATATTAATATAGCCTGAGTCATACTCAGCATAGCTGCAATGTCTACTAGAGAGCTGTAAGACATTAAATAATTGACTCTATCACAGAGGGGAAAGAGATATTAAATATGACAATTTCCCTGTACAATTTTGTTTAGGGCTACTATTAATTACTACTAATTGTTACTTTTCATCTTATTCTTGAAATAAATATTATCGCTTATGTAACAGAAAATAAATAACAGCAGATAACATGATTCCAAATAAATACTTCTAAATTTAAAACAATAACACATATGTGTTTTTATATTATTATTTTTACTTGTTTGGTTTTCAAAGTTTTGATATTTCTACTTAGTAAACATATCAGAACCAGGTCCTGGACCACTCCTTCTCTCCCTAGGCTCATACAGCAGAAGATCTCAAATGCTTGCCCCTCCACTGCACATCTGAGGATATTAACCAGGAGTCAGATGATGGGGAGATGAACTAATGGGTACTTGAACCAAGTTCATGTAAGATGATTAAAATATGCAGTATGAACTGTTCTAATTAGTATAGGAAGTAACACTATGTGCATGAAAACCTTCTAAATATGTAAGCAAGGAAGGATCCAAAAAACAGATGGAGAATCTAAATGAAGAAAATATTACTCAAGAGATGAATGATTATTTCCTGCAACTATTTCACGGTGTAGAATAATTTAAGTTCATGAATTCAGTAATTCAAGAGCACAAAGATAGACGAGCAGGGAGAGATGACTGAGGAAGAAAAAGTGAGAACACAAATTCCACTTTTAAATGCAATTAATAGGATGGAGACAGAACAGACACAGAGGGAAAGCTAATTCATGACTAAAAGACTTGTAATGATTGAATATAAACAGTAATAAAGATTAACGTAATTAGAATGTCAACATTCACACAAAAGCCAGAGATTATGGTATCTAAGAATAACTGGTCTTTCTTAAACACAAATTGAAAGGAATACAACAATTATGAGAGAGACAAGATCCTACTACAACAGCCTGAAATCCTGGACCAGGCATCATGGACTAGAAACACAGCGCAGGTACCATCAGAGGTCAAGTTCTTTCTAGGCTCTTCCTTCACCATCCTTGAGGTATTGTAATTGTGCCTTCCTGTTCTGATGGGAAAGTGGATGCAGGCTGTGAACCAAATTGCTTTCCACTAGTGGAATTTTATCTCTCTGGGAAGGAAGCAATAAGCTCCACAGAGAGCCTTGCATTTTTCACTGGTCAGAGGTGTGCCACATGGTCACACTTAGATTCATGGGAATCAAGATAGGTGTTGTAGCTTTTAATCCTTGGTGAAAGCAACACAAAGACTTATCTGTAGGTATAGAGAGGTCAGTGCAGAATCATCTACCAGAACAAAAGTCCATAGTTAGTGTCTGATCTGATGCCAGTAAGTAGTGGTGTCAGTGTGTCATGTACGATGTAAAGATAACTACTAGGAGAAATACCAGAACTATTTAAGGAGTGTCCTCTGGGCAGTAGAAGTGTGTGTGTGTGTGTGTGTGTGTGTGTGTGTGTGTGTGTGTGTGTGTGTGTGTACACGAATATGGGCATGTGTGGAGGTCAAAGAACAATCTCCAGTCATCAGTCTTCAGGTACCTT
Source organism: Peromyscus leucopus (assembly GCF_004664715.2). Classification (NCBI taxonomy): domain Eukaryota; kingdom Metazoa; phylum Chordata; class Mammalia; order Rodentia; family Cricetidae; genus Peromyscus; species Peromyscus leucopus. Next base: position 136,864,542 of record NC_051063.1, on the reverse strand, counting down.
CAACCTTTGAGACAAGGTATCTGATTGGCCTGGAGCTTCGTCACATAGGAGAGGGTAGCTAGCTTCTGGGCTTCCAAAGAGTCTCCAGTCTCTGACCCTATCTTGCAGCATGAGGATTATAGATGTGGATCATTGGGCCCAGCTTTTTATAGTGGCTTTGGGAATCTGAACTCAGGTCCTCACATTTGATAGCTGGGCATTTTACCAACTATGTCATATTCCTAGTCAGGGAGTGAGATTTTAATACAGAGAAAAGTGTATTTTGTTGTTTTCCACATCAATCTGGATTTTATTTGAATCAATAATCACTTAGCTGTATTCTTAACTTTGTAAATTGCCAACATCATTTAGAAATACAGAAAAAAAAGAGAAATTGTTAGCTGACTTCTGTATTCATCTCTTTGCCCCTTATCCCAATAAAAAGCAGCTCTTAACTGGGACAAAAAAAATCTAAGGTTTGCTAGGTCACTGGCCCTTGGAGGGGCACCAATTCTCCTACATGGACATAGTAATAAACCACCCTAAGGTTTTATCTTTATACCTACAGATCTATCAAGCCTCATACGAGAGCTTCTTTTTGCAGCAGCTGGTGGTTAGTAAAGAGATACACAGCTGGTCAGTGAGCAGAGAGTGAGAGCACAGAGTACTCAGCTCTAAAAGGGACATCTAGAACACACCCTGGCCTAGCAAGGCTCATCTTGGGAGAGTCGTCGGCAGATTACAAGAGTCATAGTAGTGGATGTATACATTAAAATAGTTTTTGCTGGAAATGACAGTGCCATTGTATAAACAAACTCATATCAGCTATGACTGCATACACAAGAATTACACAAGATGAAGCCAGGCAAAACCCCAGTGTGCATGGGGAGGGGCTCATGAAGTCTCACCCTAAGCTATGGAGATGTATACAGGGGACTGAGAGTCAGTTCTCCTCAGGGCCTTGGCACCTGAAGGGCTAAATTGCTCCAGAAGACGGTTCTGCATCCATGCACATATTGGCAGCACTAAGTGGGCTCAGTGACTTGTTAAAGGAGACCACATAAAGTTGGGAAGGAAAGTGGGGGAGGCAACCAGAGAGGAATGGGAGGCGGATGGTGAGTTGGTTTGATCAAATCAGATTATATTTGTATATGACATTCTCAAACAATAAAAATTAAAATTAGAACTAATAAAATGATCCTCCCCAAAACTTCCAAATTCACAAAGATTGAAAGGAAAAAGAAAAATACTTTTCCTAAGTAAAATTCTAACTGAATCTCACTTTTAAGATTTCTCATGTGGATTTAAAATTCCAAATAACCACGGGGGAAAAAATTAAAAATCCCCAACTCTTAAATCTGTAGAGTAGGAAAAAGAAACAAGGAATTTTAACTAATGTGAAGATAATAAAAAAGACAGTAGGAAGTCTGTCTTGGCAGTGAAAGCAGAAAAGAAGGCAGACATCCGAGCACACCCCTTCAAAGGCTGGCCATGTGAAATTTAGTAGAGACATTTTGTTAAATAAAGACACAGAGACAGGTAGACATATGAAGATAGCAGTAATAGCAACAGGCACAACACCCACAGAAAAAGTACATAAAATGATATTACAACAGAAAGAACATTAGATGGAAAACAGTAAGGAGGACAAGGAAAAGCATACTGAAATAAAAACAAATCAACAGAAGAGCATAATGGTGATTAAAATGTCAGCATCCCAGAAGATGGCACCTGCGTGTGTCTTGCTAAGCCAATGGCCATGCCAGAGGAGTGCAGATGTCCCCTATAGACATGCTAGAGGAATGCAGTTGTCCCCTATAGACATGCCAGAGGAGTGCAGATGTCCCCTATAGACATACCAGAGGACTGCAGGTGTCTCCTATAGACATGCCAGAGGACTGCAGATGTCCCCTATAGACATGCCAGAGGACTGCAGATGTTCCTCCCCCACATCTCCTTTACAATGCAGCAGACCACAGAGACAAAGCTTTATGAAGATAAGGAGATCTGAGGAATGCAACTGATAAAGTTAGAATGAAAGGTAGAGACTTCGATGCTCAAGTAACAGAAATTACATACTATGTCTATCGCATGTAATTTTGAGAGATCATACCCATAACTACTGCTGGGAAGTCATTGGTTGTATTCATAGTTAACTATAAGGGCAAATTGAGAAAAAGGACATGACAAGTTTCCATAATTCTATGTTGTAAAGTATTTAATACTGTAATTTAGGTGGCCTTAACATATTTGATTAGCATACAGACCATCAGGCTTGGGCATGGGTGTTTTCAAGGGAAGTTTGTTCATGTTGTTTCTCTCTCCCACTCTTTCCTCCCCTCCCCCCCCAATCCCGTGGGCCCTCTTGACCCCAATTGCTTTTCTACTTTCCTGTGGTCTTTTGTCCCCTCCCCCACTTTTGCAACACCCCTTCATCTCCTCTTGTGGCCTTCTGTCTGGTTTCACAGTCTACCCACTCTCACTACCCCTTATTTGCACAGATTCAGACATTTTAAATTTTTTATTAGCATATATTAGTAAATAATAATTTGTTTCATTGTGACATTTTGGTTCATGTATATAGTGTATTTTTATCATATTTGCCCCTCTTTACTGTCTCTTAATGTGCACACATATTTAGGAACAGGCACTCAAGGATTTTATCTATTATATGGGTCATTCTGATGAATGACAGCATTAGTTTTGGGGAGAATGTAGTTTAAACAGATTTGTTTGTACATCAGAGTTGTCAATGCAGATTAAAGGCCGTAAAAGTGCTTAATTCCTTTGACCTAGAAATTTCATTTTTAAAGCTCTTTTAACTGATCAGATATTTATGAACATGGAAATCTTGACAATCTTCCTAACAGTAAAAGATAAGCAATAATTTTTTTTTTTAATTTGTATTTTATATCCTGGCCGAAGTTTCCCCTCTCTCATCTCCTTCCTCCCAGTCCCTTCCCAACCACTTTTGTCCCCATCTCCCAGTTCATTCCTCCTTCATTTCTGTTCAGGAAAGGGCAGGTCTCCCATGAGTATCAACAAAACATGGCATAATTTGTAGTGAGTCTAAGTACCTCCCCATGTATTAAGGCTGAGCAAGATGACCCAGTATGGGAAGTAGAGTCCCAAAAGCAGTAAAAGAGTCAGAGACAGGCCCTGTTCCCACTGTTAGGAGTTCCACAAGAGGGCCAAGCTACACCATTGTAACATATATGCAGAGTGCCTTGGTCAGTTCCATACAGGCTCCCTGGTTGTCAGTTCAGACTCTGTGACCGCCTGTGAGCCCAGGTTAGTTGATTTTGTGATTTTTTTCTTGTGATGTTCTTGACCCCTCTGGCTCCTCCAATCCTTTTTCCTCCTCTGCAGGATTCCTGAAGCTCAACCTAATGGTTGGTTGTGCATGTTTCAATCAATTTCTGGATGAAGCCTCTGTGATGACTATTGAGCTAGCCACCAGTCTATGAGTATAGAAGAATATCATTAGGCATCATTACATTGACATTTCCCCCTCCAGTCATGTTTGGTTCTATTCTAGGTCTCTGGGTCATCCAGCCTATGGATGGTCCTGGTGTTCCAGGCAGTGTCAGGGGTAGGCTTACTCTCCCGGCATGGGTTTTAGGCTAGACCAGTCATTGGTTGGCTACTCTCTCATTCTCTAGGCCACCCTTACCCCAGAACATTCCATAGACATGATAGACTGTAGGCCAAAGGTTATGTGGCTGGGTTGGTTTCCCACTCCCTCCACTTGAAATCTTCCTGGTTACAGGAGAAGGTCAGTTCAGGCACCTTCTCCACTATTGCTAGGAGTCCTAGAAGGAGTCATCCTTGTAGATTCCTGGGAAATTCCCTTGAGTCAGACTTTTACCTGATCCAAAATACCCCCCTTTCCAATAGTCTCTTTCAGTACCCTTCCCCTCCAACTCTGCCCCCTCAACCTGATTGCTCATGTTCCCATTCCCACCCACCCTCTGTTCACTCACGAAATATCTTCTATTTCCCCTTTCCAGGGAGATCCATGTCTCCTCCCTTTAGCCCCCCCTTGTTAAGTAGCCTCTCTGGGTCTGTGGATTGTAGCATAGTTTTCCTTTACAGCTAACATCCACTTATGAGTGAGTACATACCATGTTTGTCTTTCTGGATCTGGGTTACCTCACTCAAGATGATTTTTTCTAGTTCCATCCATTTGCTTGCAAATTTCCTGATGTCATTGTTTTTAACAGCTGAGTAATACTCCATTGTGTAAATGTGCCACATTTTCTTTATCCATTCCTCAGTTGAGGGACATCTAGATTGTTTACAAGTTCTGGCTATTACAAATAAAGCTGCCATGAGCATAGCTGAGCAAGTATCCTTATGGTATGACTGAGCATCCTTTGGGTATATGCCCAAGAGTGTATAGCTGGATCTTGAGGCAGATTAATTCCCCATTTTCTGGGTAACTGTCACTGATTTTGAAAATGGCTTTGTAAGTTTGTACTCCCAACAGCAATGGAGGAGTATTCAGATAAGGGGTATTTTTTAATGGTATCACAGAATATTGATGAAGTTAATAATAGCATGTGTGTAACATTACTAGGCAGCTGCAGAATAATCATATTTAGGAAAATATTTTTGATATATAAAGTAATACAAACACATTTGATGAGATGGATACATGCAGTTAGAGATTCTAGAACAGCCTGTATATTATGATCAATTAATATTCATATACATATATCCATATAATCATCTACTTTAGACATCTTTATATTATAGCTCCACTACATTCATCTGTCTATTTAGAGTTCTCCTGGCATATTCCAAAATCAGACTTTAACTTTGTACTTGCTTTTTTCA